>NW_004949104.1:4319618-4332280 GCF_000317375.1 Microtus ochrogaster
TATATATATTTTTGCAGAGGGTTGGAGTACAGTTCCTAACATCTACATGAACAACCTTATGTAGCTGTAATTCCAGGGAATCCAAAGCCATTTTTAGTCCTCCCTGCAACCCAGGCATAAATGTAGTAGACATATATAGAAGCAGAGAGACATTCATACACATCAAATAAAATATGTAATTCTAGAAGTTTTTAAATAGTCTCAATATTGATGTTTAAAATATAGTATAAAAACATCACTCGTTGAAACAGTGTCTTGATGGGAATCAAATATGCATTTTCCATTGTTCCTGTCCTACACTGAAATTTATTAGTTTTACATGAGGTAATAAACTGCGGCTTGGGAGTTTTGTCTCTTGGGAAATGCCACATGTGCCCAAATGTGTTTAACAGTATCTAAGCTTAGAAGGAAGAGATCTTCAATTCCTGAAATTTTCAATCAATCTTGCATTGAGACATCAGGAATAATAGAAAAAAAAATAAAAAAATTAAGAAAATCAAATAACTAAAAACAAACCAAAAAATTGAGCAATATGAACATTACATTTGCATCACTGTGTCATATTTTAGGCAACTTTGACAGAAAAAAAGTAGTTCATGACTTCTTACAAATTTTAGACCACAGTGCTATTACTTGCAGGTTTAACACCAGAGGATGCCACAGGTTTAATATCAACTCCTTTGATAACATTCAGTACTGCTGAGTAACACAATAAAATTGTGTTAAAATGAGTAACCATTAAAATTATTGATGAGTTTTGTGGGGACCAGCTAGTACATTGATGCTTCTGACCTTCTCATTAATAAGCATCCTGAAGAGGGAGGCATGGGGAGTTTCCAAAATTAAATATGATAGGGCAAATAAAGACAAATTATTATTCTCCATTGTGTATTAACCTCATCTATTCCCAAAGTCCACAGCTTTATCGTAGTGAGGTAGTGGCTGGGTCAAAATGTGAGCATCTATATGAAAACAACAAAAACACTAGGTAAAATAGAGAGTATTTGCTCTGCTGCTTCATTATGATTCAGCATATGCTTCCCCTAACTTAAATCAACACAGTATTACTCTACAACATACATCATAGAGAGGTTATAATTTGTGTTTGCTTTTTACACAAGTGGAAATAGATGAAGATATTGTAAATGTTTAGTATCTGTCTTGTAAAAATCAGGGACACTATTCTATGATGGATAAACATATTTTTTAATCCTTAACATATTTGATATGTCTGGTACAATATCATGGACAATATAGGAGGGCTTTTGCTGTGCCTAAATACTAATATATATACAAGCCAATACCACTGGTCACTTAGGAAATCATCAATGAAATAAATTATTTTATTTTAATCAGTATACAAATATGTATCTCTAACCCAAGTACCTCTTTGAGTAAATCATAAGTAATAAACAGAATGACGAGAAGTTTACAGATCAGTTTTGCTTGGCTTATTCAGAGATGAACAGCAAATTGACTTTGACTCAAAGGAGGTGGAAGTTGAGAGTAGATACTTAAGCTTGCCCTCTAGCACGTACATGTGCACAATACCACAAACACGTTGTGCACACACACGCACACACACGCACACACACGCACACACACGCACACACACGCACACACTACAGATTCAATTCATGAGCAAGCTAATTTCATTCCTGATAATTTACAGGCTGTCCAAAACCACAGTGGTATCCTGTTTGTGTAATCCTGTTTGCAGATAGTATGGTGACCTTTTGTTTGGGATTAAGCATAATCTAGAAATTTAGTTTTTATTTCTTTCTACCAAGAATATTGAAAGCTGGGGATGCAGCTTAGTGACAAAGTGTTTTCCTACTTTTCAGGAGTCCCTGGGTCTAATCTCCAGTACTGAGCAGCAAACATACTTTCTCTAAAATCTTGATAACTTTCTGGCTTGCCGTCATATAATAACAGAAATATTTCATATGCGGAAATGAGACAAATAGTGTGGTTTCCTATCTCTGTATGCCTCCTTCTCCATAGACTTCCGATTTCTGACATTGCTGTTTTTCACTAAAGTTGCCCTTCCTTAGAGCTCAGAAATGACTGACTTTTAAATGTATTTTTTGAAATAGAAGGAATGTATATGTATATAATTACTGCAAAGTATGTAGTCTACTCGATGGTTCTTAATCAGAATTTCAGAGCTCAGGGTAGACACATTAATTTAGCAAATAATTAATGATAAAAACATACTTTTTATCAAGAAAGGCAAATGTTAAATGCAATTAAAAAGTGAAACTTAAAGACTCAACTGACATTGATAAAACTTCAAAGCTAGATGGGAATGCAATTTTGATAATTAATTCCAATGACTTAGACAGCTACACTTTCTTCTCTGTTTATTTTTGGTCACATCAATTCAACATTTTTGTGAATTTCTCTCATATTTAGAGTGATTGATGAGCTAATTTTTTAATTATGTGACTTTGCAGAAATACAAAAAAACCAAAGAAAACTATTGCATTGATATTTTAATCTTTCATTTAACCATGTATATGGTATCCATTTAGATGCATTTAGCTTTTGAAGCCTTGATCAAAAACCAAATTACATTACCCTTTAAGCTTTCTTTTTGATTCATGTTTCCCATTGGGATTTATAAATGTTTTGATAGCAAATTCTGGCCTGAGCTCGTGGGAGCTTGTGGATTCTGACAACAGCTAGGGAACCTGCATGGGACCGACCTAGGCCCTCTGCATGTGAGTGATAGTTGTATAGCTTTTCTGTTTGTGAGGCTCCTAGCAGTGGGATCAAGACATGTCCCTGGTGCTTAAGCTGGCTTTGGAAGCCTATTCCCCAAGCTTTGTTGCCTCATTCAGCCTTAATGCAGGAAAAAGAGCTTGATCCTGCCTCTTGATGTGCCATGCTTTGTTGAAGCCCTTGTGGGAGGCCTGCCCCTTTCTGAACTGAGAAGAAGGGGTGGATGGGGGTAGAGGGAAGGCAAAGCTAGGAGTGGGGGGGGGGGACTGTAGGAGAGAAGAGAAGGGAAACTGCTATCAGGATGTGAAATAAATGAAAATTTTTGACTAGTAATTTTTCCCAAAGAACAATTATGGACTCTCTAAAAATATACTTTTGGGATGTATTTATCTCAACACTTGACAATTGTCTAAGTAAGCATAATAATGAATAATGTCATTCATTTTCTCTATGCATGTATAATATGCATAATGATCTACTATAAATAGTTCTTCCCATCTTTTAATATCATATTTATTGCCCTCTCCACTCATACTTTGTGCTCTCCCATGTTACATCTGTGGTTTTTTTTTTCCCCCCACAGGGATTTAATAACTTTACCTGAGAATGTTTGATTAGTATGCTAGTAGTACAGGTAGTAACATTCTTGGGGTACGACTATGTTACAGTTCTAATCACTATATTCCTTGATGAAGTGTTTATTTGTACTTAGCATTTAGTAAGATGACCTACTTAAGGAATTGCTAGTATTAGTAGTCATTTATTAGGTATATTCAAGACAATCCATTTCATAAAAGCTCTTGATGGAGGTTTTTAAGAACGTTAAATTTTGGAGGTGGCTCAAAAAATGACCCAGCAGTTACCTGCATTCCCTGCTCTTCCTGAGGACCTGACTTAGGCACCCAGTATCCACATTAGGTTGCTCACAACCACCTGTAATTCCAGCTGCAAGGTCTCTGTACACAATCTTCCAGCATTTTCTGTTACCCACATACATGAGATACACACATACAAAGACACACCAATACACATTAATAAAAATGATAAATCTGAAACATATCTTAAACTTTGTCTACTCATTCTTTACAGAAATATACTGTGAATCATTAATTATAATGAGGGAATATTGCACATGATAAAATTTTGAGAGAAGAGGCAGCAGGTTTTCTCTGAACGACATTCTGTAAAGCCACAACTTTCTTGAAGGCAACTCTTCTTGAATATATCACTATATTTGACTCTCTGTTTGGACTCCTTCCAAACATTAGCATCACTTATTGAAAAAATTATGTTCATGCTATTTAACTCAAACAACATACGTTCCTAAGTATATAAGATGTATTAGGAATCTAAAGCTTGGTAATTTATATAGAGTGAATTCTATCAATAATAAAGTTGTCTATTTTAGAAGCTAGAAAAATTTCAAGACATAGACTTAAAAATTTAGCCCCATGAGCTCATGAGGGCTAAATACATTCAAAGTACCAGATTCTTCTCCATGGACTTTATAAGCTTGCATCATAATGCAAAAAGAATTTAGTCCAACTTTAGAAGTCTCCACAGTCTTTCACAATTCCAACAGTGTTTCAAAGTCGAAAGTTAAAAGTTTCTTTTGAGATTCATGAAGCCTCTTAACTATAATACCATGTAAAATCAAAATTTTAAAAAAATCACATATTGCCAACAGATAATGGTACAGGCACACATTACCATTCTAAAATATAGGGATGAGAGTATAGTGAGGAAATGTTGGACCAAAGCAAGACCAAAAAACCAGGTGGGCAAATGTCAAACTCTGTATCAACATGATTAATGTCAAAACACTCTTTAGATGTCCAACTGCTTTCAGCTTTGTTGACAGCAACTCATCTCTTTCCCTTGGGCTGGCTCCACTTCCTGGTAACAGCTTTCCTTTAAGGTGTCACGTGACTCTACCATCTAAAACGTCTTGGGATCTCTGAAACAATCTAGGCTTCATCTTTACAGCTTCAACCACTGGCTTCTCTAGGCCTCCAGTCAGATGCATGGTAAAGATGCAAAGGCTAGGTAACCTTAGTTGCATAGGCAAATTCCATAGCCCTCTTTCTTCTATATGCTTAATTCTAAAGCCAGATTCACATGCTGAAGCTGTCAAGTTCTGTTGCTTACTGGGGTTGGAACATGGTCCCCTTGCTCAATTACATCTTCACCGGTTTTCTAGTTTTGATGATTACCTTCACTGCCAAAACTTGACTCTCCTTGAACTTGCTCTGTTGACCAGGCTGGGAAGAACCTCTGAGATCCCCTAGTCTCTACCTACCCAGAGCTGGGATTAAAGGCGTGCACCACCACAACTAGTTCTAAATATTTCTTTAATTTCTTTTCACAAGTTGGAAATTTACCTGGGTGGGACTTTGTGCTGAGGTTACCACTTCCTTTATACCATTTCTTGTTTATCTTCTTGAGCACAGGTTTTACTCCAATCCACTCTCTGTGTTTTTTTTTCTCTTCGTATTTTACATTTTCTAATTTACCCTGCTCAGCTTGTTCGTTTTCATTATCAACCTTCATTAGTGTTACCACTAACAACCACATAACAGTGTCACTATTAGACTGTTTTGAGATTTCCTCTGCCAACAAAATTAATCCAAAACGTCACATTAGCCTCAGGCAGACTCTTGAGACAAGGCCAAAAAGCGACCACATTCTTCACAGTTATGTTCATGTTAATAACTGAACCTGGGTCCTCTGCAGGAGCAACATGTGATATAAATCATTGAGACATCTCTCCAACCTTTGTCTAAATTTTAATAAATAATATTTCTTTAATATTAGGTTCACTAGTCCAATAAGAAAATAACTAGTATTAAATCTCTTTAATACTATTGTCCATAGATAATTATACAGAAATGTCTAAATTGAATTACATTTCACAGAAAGTAATGTTGAGAAATGTATTTTTTATTTTTATTTTTTTTGTTTTTCGAGACAGGGTTTCTCTGTAGCTTTTGTTCCTGTCCTGGAACTAGCTCTTGTAGACCAGGCTGGCCTCAAACTCCCAGAGATCCGCCTGCCTCTGCCTCCTGAGTGCTGGGATTAAAGGCGTGTGCCACCACCGCCCGGTGAGAAATGTATATTAATATACAAAAATGTATTGATCACATAGTAATATTTTCTCATTTTTGGTAAATCTGTTTTATTGCTAATTTTTAAATATTATTTTGAAGATTTAAAATATATTATAAAATTTTGCTTTATCAGGTGATAAATTCAATTAATTGAAAAATAGAATGAGAAGTTACTATATAATGGGTTGTATGTTATATAATGTAAATATATTGAGAACAGAGTATATTCATTTAAATATACAGCAAAGCTAAAAGTATTGAAACTGGTTGTATCTGTCTTAAAAACAAATGAGGCACCTGATAAGATGCTTCAGTAAGTAAAGGTATTTATTAGCAAGTCTGGCACACTGAATTCACTCCTGAGGACACAGGTGAAAACCAATTAGCCAAGTTGTTTTTGTTGTCCACCGGCATTCTACAGCATATGCCTGCTGGCACACACACACACACACACACACACACACACACACACACACACACCCCTCAAATAAGTAATACAAAATTAAAGAGCAAACAAGTGACAGATGCTGAGGACTTCTATGGAATTCTAAGTCATAACGTAAAAGAATATGTGAGATTAATATAAAACTATTAAGTTAATAAAAAGAATTGTTTCCATTGTATATAAACTTTTAATTTTTATCTCCAAACTATGCTTTTATGGATAAATTTTGGTGTTTTCCCTTTGGCACCATCACTGGTCATTGATTGAAAGCTGGGCATTTCAAATGATACTTCAGAAAGCTCAGGTGTGTTTTCTATCAGCATCTCAAATCTGTGCTCTTGACTTCAACAAGGTCCTACAAGAAATAGGAAGAACTTTCCTTTCTCCTCAGATTTCTGTTCATATTTGTCATGATAATCGCTTCAACTATATTGTTTTAAATCCCACTAGATGTTAGAAATTGAGCCATTTAAAGCTACAAACCTAATGAAAAAGAAAATCTGAATTACAAGTTTGGTATTTTATCAAAAGTACTAAATTAAATTTTAAGCATGTATCAGGATTACTGTGATATTCACTGAGGCAGCACTGTCCCCGACTGTAGATCTGAACAGTGTTGAGCTCTGGGCTAGTGAGTTGGTGTTCACCTCATCATAGGTCAATTCCTCCTGATTTCTTCCCATTTAAGACTAAAGAGGTAACATGCTGTCTTCTATTCAGAGCAATTATTACGCTTGAAAGTGGATTTACTTTGTTGGTGTCTTCCCTTTCCTTTGTTCCTTTATGTGGTTCATTGAATTAATTTAATTTGGAAGCCCTGATAAAAACTGTATTTTTATAGATTTAGTTAAATTTATACAACCTTTGACAGCTTGCTTTCCATTTTGGTTTCCTAAGTAGACGTGGGAAAGACATTGGGAGTGTTTCTTTAATCTCAAATCTGCCATCTGATTTCCTGAAATTATCACATCCACTGTTTTAGTGACTTTGGGTCAGTGAGAACATTTCCCATTGTATGGAAGATAATAGTAAAACTTTCAGAAGTCATCTAATTCCTTACATGTTAAAAAAAATTTGTTCTTTGGACATTTGAGAACTAGAGATTATTAGCAAAACATTATCTCCAGTCCTTTTTTTTTTCATCATGAATTAAAGAAAGTAGAGTGAAGCATATTGGGTTCTAAGAAATGTACCAATGTGCTGACCAATGCTGAAAAACCTTGTAGGAATTTAATTATACAGAATGTATAAGTGGTGCATTGTGAAAACTGAACCAGGCCTCGCTTCACTGGAATAATTTTCTTGGAAGGTGACACAATTATATCAAATGCATTGTTGCCTTGTGGATACCCAAAAATGTGAGCCTATGTTCTCCTTGACCAAAGGTCAGAAAGTTGGAAAGTACTTCTATTCCTTCAAGGCTATTGTCTGTTTCTACTTCAAAGATCTCACCTAGGTTTGGAACAGAGAGTTCTGCTCTCTCAAGATTATTGTCAGCAGGTGTGGCTAATATCCAGATCTTGTGTGTCAGAAATAGAGAAGTAGATATGTTTCTTCCTCACACAAACTTCTAAGGATTCTTCTACTTCCTTAGGGAGATAACAATGGTTTTCACCCAGGGAGTGGTTTGCCTACAGAATGTTTTGATCTAGGGTGTGAGCATGACTTATGTAATTCCAGCAACAGAATGTCTTACTAAGAATTTAGCTGGAAACGTTTAACTGGTCTGTTCACTTCTGTATATCAAAATAATGCAGTTTTTTTTTTTTTTTTTTTTTAATCTTACTCCTACCTTTTGGGTTCCAGGTTATTTTAAGCAATTGGGAATAAAATGCGGGCAATTTCAGTATTCACTGGAACTCCCTCCAGGTACTATCCTATGTCTGCTGTTTTATTTTGTTCATTTGCATCTTTGTATCCTTAACTAGCTCTTCTAATCTCCATGCTGCTACCCTTGTAAGTAACATTTTTGTCGAAGCTGGTCTCCGACATTGCCTAAAATAACAAAAGAGAAGAAAAAGATTCCACATTCACAACATCTAAGAAACATGTAGTCTAGGGTATGTCCTTTCCTTTAGACTTTCACTTTCTTTTCTTTACCTTTTAAACATTGCTTTTAACATTTATTCATAATTGAAACCAGAAATTAAATTACAGGAAAATAGAATTAAAGAAGGTACTAATGATAGCATTACTCATGCCACCTCTAGAAGCTGTTAACACAAAAATCTAACCTGCCGTGCTTCAACTGACTAACCAGCTTAAAAAAAATTCACATAAAGAGGGAGCCTGGTGCATATTAAAGAATATATTACACTCACTGAAACGGGGAAAGCTACTCCATGCTCAATACCAATACACTTCTAAATTTGTTCACAAATTTAAAAAAAATGGCAAAGGAAATAATCTATGATTTCTGTTTTATGAGATCCATCTTCTTTCCTGATGAGAATGACTTGATAGACCCATAGCTTTATGTTTACTTATGTGGAAAGCAGGCTACTACTCATTTAGTAGTCAGCATGGATAGAAAAGAAATGATGACCTCTTGAATATTTTTTTTTGAGTTTTTACTGGAATCTTTGATTGGATCATTAAGAATTTGAGCATAAAACACTCAACTCTTGAAATAAACAAAGTGCATTAATTTATAAAATATTGAAAAGCCTGATCATTATTTATTATTTGCATTTTCATAATTTAATGCTTCTATTATTTATTAAGCGTTTACACACAGTTCACTTAATCTCACCTGTGCCACAGATGTCATATGGAAGTCAGAGGACAAGTGCAAAAGTTAGTTCTTTTTCTAGAATCAAACTTATGTAGTCTGTATTAGCAACAGGCACATTTACCTGCTGGGCTCTCTTGCCAGTCTGGCTTTTATGACTGAATACACTCATTGACAGTACATTTCTGTTTGTGTACTTATCAATGACTTCAGTTTTCAGTTAGATTACTTACTTGTCCTTTAGAGGATAAGAGAAAACATCAATGAGGCATTAAGGAAAGACAGAGCCTCAGCCAAAAATGGACATCTTTCAAGCCGATGGTCAAGGCAATAACATCAGAGAATTTTAACTTTTTACAACACTGGGCAGTCATTTATATATTTTACTACTGTTTTCACTTAATTAGAAATGAAATTAGACCTTAGAGAATTTGAACGGCTTGGTCCATCCCAAGGGTTTACTTCTGGCGCTGTATGCAAGGTCGTCTTTACCCTTCTGCTGCTTTGTTTTCCATACTTTCACAATTATGATTACCTGGAAATAGAAAAGGATTTATTTACTCTGAAATATTCTGGTTTGTTTCATTTTTTTCTTTTTCTTATTGATTTTGGTTGAGCTCTATATTTTTTCTCCTCCCCTCCCTGTCTCTCCCCTCCCCTTCAATTCTCCCTCAAGGTCCCCATGCTCCCAATATACTCAGGAGATCTTGTCTTTTTCTACTCCCCCTGTATATTAGATTCATGAATGTCTGTCTTAGGGTCCCCATTGTTGTCTAAATCCTCTGGGATTATGATTTATGGGCTGGTTTTCTTTGCTTTATGTTTAAAAAACCACTGTAGAGGTGATAATTGTCTTTCTGTGTCTAGGTTACCTCTGGTGGCACCTTGAGTCTCTCTGACTCTGTCTTCCTCCTCCAATGCTATAGGCCAAGCCAGTCCTTTATTCATAAACCAATAAAAGCAACACACAGACAGAAGGACCTTGGACACCCCTTCCTTCCTTCCTTCCTTCCTTCCTTCCTTCCTTCCTTCCTTCCTTCCTTCCTTCCTTGTTTTGACAAATAAACTATTTGATGACCATATTCATATAGAGCTCTGAGAAGTGATACTGAAAATACTTTTAAGAGTTTTGCTTCCCATTATCTAAATTATATTTTAGATATCTTTAAAAAAATATCACCATCACACCTTGCTTGCAAGTTTGAAAAAGTCCCCAGTCCATTTCTGAAATTTACCCTACTATTCTGGGTTTGATTAGTATTCCATGTCCTCATTGATGCTAAGATATTTACACACTGTCTTCTTTGAGTGACAGGAAAGAGTACAGTGCAATACTGAGGGGACATCCCATCCGCTTAATTGAGAAATAAATTGGCCTGGATTCCTTCGAAATACAAATTGTGCACAAATACAAAAAAAAAAAAATCACTTCAAACAATAGTACATCTAAATGTCAGATTCTTGTTTTTGACAGTGAAGGCATGTCCCTAGGAAGGCATAGAGACAGAGGAAGATTTAGACTTCTGCATAAATAAAAAAGTTAAGAATATATCACTTTTTTTAATAAGTTGGCATAAAATAGACATATGTAGTTTTACCAGGAATCACAAAACATGATTAAGTTTGAGTAATGCCTAAACTTAAGGGATCCAATTATCCTCTGTTTAGAGCCTCAATCCCAATAGTAATAAGGGAATATTTTGCAAGGTTTTATTATAGCTCTGTTGTTATACCAATTGCAGTTTTAGTGAAATCCTCTGTATCATCCTTCAGCATGATTTTCATCGTTCTCTTCCTTGTGCAAGACCTTTTTGTGGCAGTGGGTATTATTGCTATCTGTCTAAAGAGATTGAGCTACAAATGCAATTAATGTTGTTTTAAAGCAATACTTATACAGTTCATATCTATTTTTTTGTTTTTTTACAATGCATCTTTCACATTGTATAAAAATTTTCCAGGAAAACCTTTACTGCTCAGTGTTCCAACATCTTAAAATTGAAAACGGAATTTTTCACATACGGTATGTTTTAATCAGGATTTCCCCTCCCTCAACTTCTCCCTTATCCTTCC
Source organism: Microtus ochrogaster (assembly GCF_000317375.1). NCBI lineage: Eukaryota > Metazoa > Chordata > Mammalia > Rodentia > Cricetidae > Microtus > Microtus ochrogaster. The sequence continues at coordinate 4,330,696 of NW_004949104.1, forward strand.
CACCTCCCTGTCCCACCAAAAGTCATACCTTTTCTTCCTCTCATTATGAAACAAACAGTCACCTAAAGAAGTAAATAAATAAAATAGAGTAGAAGAAAAACAAACAAATGGGATAGGACAAAATAAACAAGTAAACAAAACCAAAGAAAAAGTACAAGGAAAACATACACACTCAGAATCATGCCCACACATAAATACCATTAAAACACAAAATCTGAAACTATAATAAAATAAAAAATCTGAAAACATAAATAGAAAACCTATAAGGAAAAAAAAAAGAAAAAAAAGAGAAAATCTATAAGGAAAGAACAAACAAACAAAAAACGACCAGACAAAGCATTATAGAAAAAAATCTTTCAAAAGTACCATTGAGTTCATTTTGTGTTGGTCTTCTATTGCTGGCATGGGGCCGGCCCTTACATGTTATTTGAATACTGAGTGATACAGTGATATTTTATTTGTGTCTTAAAAAATAAAGTTTGCCTGAAGATCAGAGTGCAGAGCTAAGTCACTAGAGGCCAGGGAGTGGTGGCACACACCTTTAGTCCCAGGACTCAAGGCCACCCAGGGCTTTGGGAGATTGAATCTGTCTGAAAAGAGAAGGAAACTCACACAAGGTGCTCCCAGTGTGCTGGACTCACAGGCCTTTAATCCCAGTACTATAGAGGTGGGGACAGGAGGGGTATGAGTGGGCAGAGAGAGGAATAATGGTGGGAGGAGAGAAGAGTTCATTACAGTCTAAGGACTGGTGGAGAACATTGCAGTTTACAGTCATTCTTAGGGTAGGGTCACCCCTTTGTCTGAGCCTTGGTTGAGGTAAGAACTCCCTAGTGGCTTGGCAGCTTTGCTTTTCTGATCTTCAGTTTGAACCCTAATATCCATTTCTGGGTTTATATTAATCGTGTTACAAAGTGAGACTCCTTCAGAAAAGTTAGTATTCCCTTTTGTGAGTAGTTATTGACTGAAGATAGCTTCAGGGTAAGGGAATGGAGTCCTTTGTCCCCGTCTCCTCTCTGTACTTGGACTCCATCTGACTTAGACCTATGGAGGCCGGAGTCTCGCTGCATTTCTACCAACTGTGGGACATTTGATATGACCATAGGGCAATGCTATAGAAGCTAAGATTGGGACGTAAAGAACAAACGCTGTTAGGAGCCAATTTTCTCCTAAAATCATTGCAGAAACCATCACCCTAGGGGAGTCTGCAGAGAACCTCACACCCCTAATTATGTTAGGAATTGTTCTATTGACAGAGCCTACCCCACACCCAAATTTGCTGATGGAGAGCTATCTGGAGAGCTATCGGTTTGCAGAACCCACCCCACATTCCAAACTATCTAGGGAACTAGGTGTGGCAACTTGTGACTTCTTGGCCTGCAGTGACCTGACCGAAGGTAACCTCCTGGCTACGTGACCAACGTGAACCACGTGGCAAGAGCTCAGACCCCTGTGCCCACCCTCCAACTCCATACCCTATATAAGTTATACCCCATCTCTAATAAACGGAGGCTCTGACAAATGTAGCATGGCCTTCTTCTTCTCTCCTAGCCCATTTATCTTACAGATAGTGCCTCTCCGGGACCCT
>NW_004949104.1:4332733-4349216 GCF_000317375.1 Microtus ochrogaster
AAAAAAAAAAAAACAAAAATGAAATCCAAATGTTTAGAATAGGAATAATGGATAGGATTGTGTATTATTTGACAATAAGTGAATAAAATATGAGTAAGCTCAGGAGACAACTAGGAAGAATATTTGATATTTAGCAATTTTGTATATCGCATTCTGAGTGTTATTAATAGAATAGATTGTGAATTAAATGCCAAGATCTTGAAACAGAATCTGCATAAATGTGATGGGTATTGTGGCATGAGTATGGGAGACAAGAATGGACGTAACACCACGTTTCAGTGTACAGTGGTCTAACTTAATTGTTAAGCGCTAGACAAACGACAGATTCCCAAGCAAAGTGATGAAAGGTATTTTTAAGGAAACAACACCCAGGAATGGCTCTCAGCTCCATATATACATGTTCATGAGCAGTTACACTGCAAACGTATGTGTGTGTCCACACACACCCTAATGCAAAAAAAATGGAGATTTCTCTGCTTTGAAAATATTATTTCTTAGATATAATATAAATACTGGGTTATGAACTGTACTCAGTTTTCTAATCCATTATCATGCACATGTTAGATGAGTTGGGCTTGGTGGCTTCCTTTGCTTTACTTACTCTGATAATCTAGTCACTCATACTCAAAGAGCAAGAATGAGGACAGTTGACCACTATACATCGGTCTTAAATTACTGTACAAACCCCGTGTTGGAACACATTAGATATGTTGCAGACATGCAGGGAGCCAGACAGGATCGCCATTGCAAGAGGGCACCACATCCTGTCTTGCTGGTTATAAACAACTCCATATTCGGCTATGCCTTTGAGAGCTGCCTCCCCCCCCCCCCCTGCATGCGCTGCGGATAAGGCTCCCTGGGCCTATCTCGATGCAGTCTGGTGGCAGCTGATGGTGGCAGCCAATCACAGGGCAACCCATGTGCCAATTCCCAATATAAGCAGCCGCCATTGTGCCCCCCCTCTTTCTCGTCTCTCTCTCTCTCCCCTGCTCTCTCGTTTTCTGCCCCCCTTCGCTTTATGGTCTCCCTCAACCAAATGCTCTCCAGTAAAGCGTGATCTGAGAAGAATCCTCGTGTGTGGTGGGTGTTTTCTTCCTTGCCAGTTGAGGAGCCCCCCCCCCTCCTCGCCACCGCCCCCCCCCCCTCCCAACCCCCCCCCCCGCGCAGACATTATTGATCCATCCTGATGCTGACTCTGCAGGAAATGATGGAAGAAGGAAAAAGAACAGAGCTTAGGAAACTTAACTCCACATTGAATAAGATACAGATATACTTTCCAGAGAATTATTAAAGCAATGCTTGAGTAGAAAACATTGATTAATTGAGTGATTATTTTTCATCCCTGTAATGGCTCAGCAGTTCCATAAATTTTTTTATTCCTGTACTATCTGTAATTAAAAATTAGAAAATTGTCTATTGAAAATTTTCAAATTTTGAAACTTCTTTTTAGAAACATATATGAATTTTATATTATTTAATTTATTATTTTTATTGTACTTTTTTGATATTTATGTATTTATTTGCATGTATGACTAACAGAACAGAGTGAAAATTTAGTATAAATATACACTTAAGTACAACCCAGGAATCAGGTTAATAAGATGATTTTATAACGTTACTCTGTTTTATGCCCTTTTGTATTTTAGTTTTCTGAATTTTGCTTTGTTTGCTGATATTTTTAAAGTTGGAGGTAACCTATCTTTACTTATTCAACCCTACAATGTTTTACTTTTGCTGTCCCTAATCCATCGTCTAACATTGTAATGGAATATTTGAGAGTAGCAAATTTATAAACTAGTAGTTTATATTATCATATACTGCTGAAGGCTGCAAAGTACAAGTTTGAACATCTGTATCTGATAGAATTTTTATAATTTAATTGCTCTTGCCGCAAAGTGGGAAAATATTGTTACTGTATTAATCACTACTTGGGGTGTTGTTTCTAACAAATTGCCCATCCATTTCTGCTCTGTCAAAAAAAAAAGGTCAGTAAATATAACCTTTCTTAAACATGTTAATATTTTTTATTGAAAATAGATTTTTCCCTCATACAATGCATTCCAACCACAGCTTCCTATTCTTCCACTCCTTCTACCCTTACCTCCACCTCCTCTATTCTCCAGACGGACTCTTACTCTGTTTCCTCGTCAGAAAAGAGCAGGCCTATAAGAGACAAGAGCAAAACAGGACAAGAGGATATAACAAACCAAAGCAAAAGCCCTCATCCTGAGGCTGGACAAGGCAATTCAACTGGAGGAAAATTTCTCATGAGCAGGTGAAAGAGTCAGATACACAACTGCTCCCACTGTTAGGAATCCCACAAAAACACCAAGCTAAAAGCCATGGATGCAGAGTACTTGGTGTAGACCCATGATGGCCTGATGCTTGCTGTGTTTTCTCTTCAAGCTCTGGAAGCACATGAGAGCCTTACTTAGTTAATTCAGTGAGCCATGTTCTTTCGGTGTGCTCCATATCCTCTTACTTTTGTAGTCTTTTCTTCCCTTTCCCTCAGAATTCCCTAATCTCCAAGGAAAGGTATCCAATGGAGACCTCTAGTTTAGACTCTCTCTATATATTATCTGGCTGAATCTTTTCTATATCCACTCCAATCTGTTGTTAAAAAAAACCTCTCTGATTACAACTGGACAAGGCACTTGTATATGAGTATAATAGAACACCACTACAAACCATTTCACTGTTTTTTTTTTCTATTGTGTTTGATTCTACCCTAGGTCTCTGGGCTATACAGTCTCTGCTTCCCAGCCATTCAGGCAGTTCCAAGCATAGGCTCCCACTCTCATGGCTTTAACCTATGGTCAGACCAGTCATTGACTGATCACTTGTAAAAATTCTGCACTACTGTTGTAAGGAAGTCTGCTTGTTGTTTCCCAATTGCTTAGCCCTAAAATAATCACACAGAAACTATATTAATTAAAACACTGCTTGGCCCATGGGCTCTAGCTTCTTATTGGCTCTTATATATTGATTTAATCCATTTCTATTAATCTGTGTATCGCAGCAGGACTGGGACTTACCTGCTAAAGTTCTGGTGTCTGGTCTCTGGTGAGACTACATGGCTTCTCTCTGATTCTACCTTCTTCCTCACAGCATTCAGTTTAGCTTTCCCTGCCTACCTCTATTCCCTGAGCAGGCCAAAGACAGTTGTTTTTTTTTTTTTTTATTAACCAATGGTGTTCACAGTATACAGAGGGAATCCCACATCACCTTACCACTGCTCCACACATCTTGTAGACAGGACAGATTGTAGATGCATAGTTTTGTAACTGGGATGGTGTTGAGGTTTCTCTTTCTATAGCCTGAAGAGTACCTCCTCACTGTAAAGACACTAGAATGTAGGAGTGAAGTCCTCAAGTCTGCACCAGCTTGCCCTCCATACATTCAATGAGTTGTGTTGATGTTGTCCTCAGCAAGGGGTGTCACTGTCAGTTTTTAAAGAGTAACCCATTGGCCTAGTATCAGCCTGTATTGACTGGAAACTCCCTAGATGTCCCTGAACTGAAGAGTGGATAAAGAAAATGTTGTATATTTACACTATGGAGTATTCGTCAGTTGTTAAATAAAATGACTTAAAAAATGCAAACAAATGGTCTCAACTAGGAAAAAAATATCATCCTGAGTAAGGTAATCCAGATCCATAAAGATAAATATGATATGTATTCACTTCTAAGTGGATAGTAGCTGTTAAGTAAAGAATACTCAAACTACAATCCGCATACCCAGAGAGTTAAGACGAGGCCTGTAGGAGGGATCTAAGATCTCCCTGGGAAGGAGAAATAGAATAGATTTTGCAGATGGATGGAGGCCAGTCATGAATAGGAGCAGCAGGGTTCAGGTGGAGGTAGAGGCATTAAAGGAGAGAGTGCAGTGCAAGATTGATCGAATTTGGGGACATACATGGTGTCTATGTGGAAACTTAGTATAGTGAAAACTTCCTGGAATCTATGAGGGTGACCCTAGTGAGTGAGGACTCTTAGTATTGGAGGAGAGAGTCTGAATTAGCCCTCTTTTGTAGCTAGGCAAGACTTACAGCGGTGGGACTGGCTTACGTTCAATTGAGTTATTAGCCTAGGAGACCCCATGGAAATCCCTGTTAATATTCTGATTATGACACATTTAAAATGTCATGTCAATAAAACAAATCTACACTCAATAAAATGTTATTAGTAAAGATTTTTATTATAACATAGTGATTCTTATACCTGCAGGTACTTCATCACTTCCTGTCACATGCATTCCTATAAACACCAAAAGATCAAGCTAAAGAATGTTAACAAGAGTAGAACAGTGGCAATGCATATCTTAAATCCCAGCATTTGGGAGATTTGGGAAGCAGAGTCAAGTGTATAGCTATGAGTTCAAGGTCACCTAGTCTACAGAGTTAGTTTTAGGACAGGCAGGGCTCTTACAAAGAGAAATCCTGTCTCAAGAAGCTCCCCCCATTCCAAAAAGAAGCTAAAAATGTAGTGGCCTGTGACCTAGACTTTGTTTTTGACATGTGTTTATAGAGCATGAACCCTTGCAAATGCCATTTCTCTTGTTAATATATGACATTAAATACTTTGTTTGATAAGACTTTCTTTCTGAATGATAATTGTACTTAACATATTCCAAGCAGCAACAGATTTGAATTTAGCACAAAACTCAGATACATTGTCAATATACTTGAGTTTATTATAAACAATAAAATTAATATGCTGACATTTCTAAAAGGAAGATAGAGATATGTAAAATAGTGTATAATAGAGAAAGTGAAAGTAGCAAATTCATTTCAAAATCCTGGTTGATGAAATTCATTAGACATGATGTTACATATTGCTTTGGGGTAAACACACAGTAAGTTTGTGCATTTGGAAAAATGTCAACTAAATTAGGACATACATATGGAAAATACGATCTTGTAAACAACCTATGTTTACAATACTGTGCTGTTACTGATTGCCAATCTGCTGGTGGGATTTATGTATCCTCTTTGCACTTATTTGTTATTGGTGAGTCGATGAATTTTAAAACTAATTTTTTTCTTCTTTCTACTAAACAAAAATATCAGTGTTGGTACCATGTTATAGGAATGTAAATTGCTTCCTAAAGGTGAATCAAGAATCTTAATTCTGTGTCTATGAGATAGATGGAAATGAGGAAAAGACACTTTATATTAAGATTTTTCAGTGATTTTCAGGTACATAATCTTCTAAAAATTTTAATGTTGTGTAACTCTTAACTAAATTAGAATATGCACATCCATATTCTATATATAACATGTATTCATATGTATACCTGTGGTTTTGGGAATTTTTAAAAAACTTATTGTCTCCCTATGTAATACTTCTTTCTTGGAACTGACTGTGAACCATATTAGCCTTGAATTTTGCCTTCTTGGTGCTGTGTTTAAATCCATGTGTCATCAGGTCAGCAATGTTTTTTATTTAGATATTGTTATTTCACATGTGTGTGAATGATACACACTGGTGTGCAGGCCAGGATACACATGTGGAGGTCACAGGATTTAAGAAGTCTGTTCTTTTCTTTTATCTATATGAAGCTTCTGGGAATATTAATTCAGTTTTTCTGGCTTTTTTGCAACTGTGTTTATATACTGAGCCAGTTCACCTGCCTGATAAATTGGTATTAAAAATTATCACTTTAATAGAATAATAGTGGTGATTTCTCCCTTAGGACATGTCTGATTACAAATTCTAGGTATCAATAATGATGCCAAGTATGGCTATCGTCTTGTAGAGGAGACTCTAAATTCAACCAGAAAACGGTCAGCTAATTCCATGACATTCCTGCTTATTGCACAATTTCCTGCTGGACTGTTATTATAGCTCTTGGGGTCCACAACTGAGTAGTAGTGATGATTTTTTTTTTTTATTTTCTAGTTGGGTGCATAGCACTAACTACTATGAGAACTAGCCAGTGAGAATGATGTCAGTACCCCTTGATTTCTCCATGTCCCCTGACTTAAGTCTTCAGCAATAGGATCCTTTTACGAAGTTCGGGAAGGTGGCCAAGAGCATTGGGCATAGCTTGTAAGATATGAAGTAAAGGAGAACTTACGGAACAACAATTAAAAAACAGATAACCTATTCCCTCACATTGGTCACTTCTTGTTGTTTTGAACAAAGTCCTTCACTAGCTCAAGCAAGACTGGTGTGTAGAACAAATTAATAGCCAAAAGGAAAGGAAAATCAGTTCTTTTCGTCTTTCTTTCTTTTTAAATTGATTTTATTGAGCTATACATTTTTCTTTGCTCCCCTCCTTTTCTCTCCCCTCCCCTTCAACCCTCTCCCATGGTCTCAATGCTCCAAATTTACTCAGGAGATCTTGTCTTTTTCTACTTCTCATGTAGATTAGCTGTTACACCTTGAATGCGCCCCATCTTGTCTGATATTGGAAGCTAAGCAGGATCGGGCCTGGTTAGTATTTGAATGGGAGAGTCAGTCAGTTCTTAAGAGTGTTGCTCTGTTAGGCCAGTCATGCTCCAGTGAGTGATCACACACCTAAACGAATAAGACTATTATATGGACTTAATGTTTTATTCGTCTTGTTTAAACAAAAAAATGAACAAAAAGAGGAGACAAAGTTGATTGGGTAGGGAAGGAGGCATGAATCTGAAAAGAGTTAACAAAATACATTCCATGAATTTCATAAAGAAATAATAAAAGTTTAAAATGTTATGACCTTCTTAATACCTTTCAAAATATATTCTTTAAACCTTGATCATATGTAAAATTTTTATAAGTGTGCAATCATGGCAAGTAAGATATGTTAGCTCACAGAGATAGATAGACTAACCAAGCTTGCTAGTCATCAAATAAGTGGAAGACCAATGGAGGAAAACATTCAACATCAGCATTTGACTTCCATACACATGTGTATTTATGTACAGATGCACAATGTACACATTCAAACAAATCTAAAGATATGTATAAACAAATATATCACATGCATATACACAAACAGTATGCCAAACACAGCTTTGATTATGAAAACTTGTATAAGTAAAATACATTCATGCAGTAAATCTATGAGTTACATCCATGTTTTCCATATTTGATCTACTAGCTGATAAACTAGTTACTGTGATCTACTTTGCATACTTGCTAATACTCCCCATCAGATTTTCTAATATTTGCATGATGTCCAGAGAAACCAAAGGCAAAATCTAATGATAGCAAAGGTTATATTTACTTTTAAAAGATGATATATTAATAGGCAAATATAAAGGATAAAGTTTTAAATGAAAGGTGAAGAAGTTTATAGGTATTCATAGACTATGTAGCAAATTTTGTAAAAATATCACAACCTATCTTGAATGTAGGGCATCCTAAAAGGTGCCTGGGAAGAATAGTATGTTAAGACTTTGGCTACTGACTCATTTTGACCTATTGATAAGGCCATTTTAAAATAATCAAAAAGAGTATTTTGTATTTTTCTCCCATTTAGACTTTTAAATCCAAAGTTGTCATACTTTCTCATTAGATGAAACAAAATGCTCATTTTTATTTTTGAATGATCAAATTTTCCTTTCTCTGGTGGCTATTTCTATCTAGATAATGATCTTCTGGTCTCAATAGTGAAAACCAGACAAATTGTCCAGAGAGGTAGCTTTTCACAAACAGAGCTACAACACTTGATTGACCTAGTGTCAAACCAGAGTCTGGTTGAATTTTCTCCATACTTTAATGATGCTGACCTACAGTTTTAATCAGGAACTGGAAAAATATCCTCATGGAAAATGGTTACACAGTGTCACAAAACCTAAAAGTAATGGGAGCAGAAGAAAGCCTGGCATCCTCTGACTAATGGTCAGAACTGGCTCACCTATAACTCAACCACATTGTTTTGTGTGCATCGTTTTGACTTCTAAAATGAGAATAAATGTACTTTAAAAGTTTTAGGAATAAGCAAAGTCAATGCTAAAGTCAGAAGGAATTGCACAAGGGTAAATCAAATTATCCTTTTAAGAGGTGGATAAAGGTATCTTCTGAAATTACAAAGCCTAATATCAACAGTGTGGCACAAGAATAACAATTTTCTGTGAGTTACAACTAATGAGTTAAAGTCATACAAGACAGGAAAGGAAAAAGAACAGATGAAGTTAGATGACACAGATACATCCACAGAGCTCTTTCATATGCTACTAAATAATCAATCATTTTCGAAAAAATGAAATATGTTATGGTAAGGGATGCGGAATAATGGCAGTTTTTAGAGAGCAACTAAATTTACATTTTAAAGAGAAATATTAAAAATAATATTGTGATTCTTCTACCAAAATTAATTTAAAAAATGTCTTTCTGCATGTTACTGTGAAGTACAACATTTTATAATAAAAAGTAAAAACCAGTGGGTGAATAAAAACAGAAACTAAAGCATAGTAATTTTAGAAATAGTCCAATTATTAGATGTATTGTCAGATGTCTGAAATTCAGAAATATGATTTCCTTAGGTCAAATTTCCTAGTAAGTTAAAGAGAATTCCAGTCTGGGCACAATGGCTCCCTCTATAATCACAGCACTTGGGGAATTGATGTAGAAAGACTGCCACATGATCAGGGCCAATCTGGTCTACTGAAACAAACAATATCTCAAAGAAACTGCTAATGAATAGGCTGGAAATATGGTTCTCGTGGTGAAGACACTTGCCACCAAGCCTGATGTTTCATCTCTGGAATCCATGCAATAGAAAGAGGAAATGGACTCTGAAAAATTGTCGTCTAACCTCCTCAGGCTCGCTACCATGAATAGCCAGGCATGTACACACATACAAAGAGAGACAGAGACAGAAAACCCAATCTATTTAAACAGGTTGTTTGAGTCTGTCTATTACTTACTCTTTCTTATGTTACTTAGTATTCTAGTCAATAATTAAGGTAGCATTTTAAACAATGATTTATACACACACATACACATGAGTTTTGTGTTTGATGGTGACTTTCTTTTTCATACCTATGAAAATACTTAACCTTTTAAACAATTTTTTGAGAATGTTATACATGAGTGCTATATTTACATCATCTCCACCCCATACACTCCCTTTCACTTCCTCTGACGTTACTCCTATCTCAAGTTCATGACATTGTCTTCTTTTATTAATATGTATATATATATATAATTGATACATTTTATGTATAATTACATACAGTTGGATAACTTTATATATAATAGTATATTAATGAATATTGTGTATATGTGATAAAAACATTTTAATGTTTTATCTCCCCATTACTTTACTAGGCTAGTTGGAGGCCATCAATTATTTTTTATTTCTTTCCAGACTCCTGATATAACTATTTCCTAGTTCACCAGAAGCATTCCCCCAACAAGAAAGCATAGCATCTATTCAGTAAGTAAGCTGAAGCAGGAACAAGTATCTGTCCCCCAGCATCAAGTTTTATTAATGGTGTTCATGTATATAAATTCCCTTATGTAGAAATTTTATCTTTGCACAAGGACAGAGAAAGTAGTGACTAACCTGAGGAGACTGACCGTCTTTAGCCCTGTGATCGCTCTTACTATTCCATTTTCTTATCAGTATCCACTTTTCTTTACAGAAATTCAGTCTTTGTTATTAAAGACAGTCATGGTAGAAAGGCATTGTCTGTTTGTCTACCCTTCATTTCTGTTTCCATCTGAGAAGCCTGATGGGTTAGGTTCTTCTTGCACATGTCCTTGGCTACTGTGTTCCTAGCTGGTGATCTGATGATAGTCTTAATGGGTTTGCAACAGCCTGGGAGGTAGAACAGCAGCAGAAATAAACTAACCAAAGCCTAGGGGCAGGCAGTCTTCCAGGATGTGGTTAGTCTTTATCACCTTTCTGTTGCTTACATTGTAGGAGTGTTAATTTGGCAAACTTAAATCTGAGACTTGACATTATTCTCTATCCATGCCACCTTAGATTTTATCTACACAAAAAATAAAATCTCCACCTAGCATAAGTCATTTGGACTTGACTCCCATCAGTAAGAGCTGTAACATTTGACGTCTTCCTACATGTCAGACATTCAGAAAAAACATTACTGACACAAGATATTTCTTATTTTATTTCAATTTAAAAATGATTACTAATGTCTTTAGAAGACCTTCACTATTTTGTTCATAGCTCTATTTCTTTGTTATGTTTAAGTTCTTCTTTCAAAATATTAGCCAGTAAGCCGAGGAGTGCATTTTGGCATTCCTTGGAAAGTTGACATACGTTTTGACATAATTCTTTAATTTCATTTTTTTAGCATAAAAGGTTTAAAAAAATTGTAAGTTGTAAATTACTTTTCAGATAGAGAACCATTTGATGAGAATAAGTAAGTCTTTTCTTGTGTGTGTATTTATTATTTTTATTTATTTTATAATCCAACCACAGTTCTTCCCACCCTTCATTCTGTATTACTCTCCCCCCCCCAGCCCAACCCCCATCCTCTTCTCTCAAACGGTGAAGCTTCCCACGGGGGTCAGCAAAGACTGTCACATTAAGTTGAAGCAGGACCAAGCTCCTCTCCTGTACATCAAGGAAAATAAATCTTGTTTGTTTACTTTTTATTTTTAACACATCCAGACAGCAGTTTGTCCTCTCTCCTTATCTCCCAGTCCCCAACATATTGCTTCCAGGCACTCTGCCTACTTCCTGTCTCCCCCAGACCCATTCTTCTTTCATTACTATTCAGAAAAAAAACATGTCTCATAGGAATATCCACTGAATACAGCATAGCAAGATGCAATAAAACTAGACACAAACCCTCATATAAAGCCTAGATGAGGCAACCCAGTAGGAGTAAAAGGGCCCCAAGAGCAAAAAAAAGATTCAGAGACACCCCGACTTTAGTTGTGGTACTGCATGCCTCTTATCCCTTCACTTGAGAGACAGAGACAGATGGGTATCTGAGTTCAAGGTCAACTTGGGGTACAGAGAAAAAAATAAGTCCTTTTTAAAGTATGGATAATAAATGTTGAAGAACTCATACCTAACTTAAAACCTGGCATTTGGTCTCTTCTTTCCACATGATACTACTTCCATGCATTGGACTTGATGAGAACATGAAAAAAGTAAGAATGTGACTGTAGATAACAAATATATCTCCCAAAGGCTCATTGTAGAAGGACTGATCATAACACCGCGGGACTGTTAAGTTTGTAGGATTATGAGGCTCTAGCTCCAACCAATTCATGTGTTGGTGACTCACACCTTTATAAAGAGATGATGAGGTCTGACTCAGAGAAATATAGCCTTGGGAACATGTCTTTGGACTCTGGACTCATTCTTCCCTGAACCAGTTGCTTTCTGGCCACCATATGGCAATCATCTAGACAACATGCCCCATGCTATGATGATCTGCACTTACCATGTAGAGGCCACAAAACAAGAGAGACAAGTGAGCGTGGCCTGAAAGGGCAGAAGTTATAAAACCAAAGAATTCCTTTCTCTCTTCAATTTATTCTCAGCTATTTTGACACAGAAATAAAATGTGACCTGTGTGGTGACGTATGTTACTATCTGGTACCGTATAACAAAAAAAAAAAAAAAAAAAAAAAAAAAAAAAGGAAGCATTCACAGACATTGTTCTGAAGCTATTGGTTTATATAGTGTAGGGTAATCAGAATAAATTGGATATTTCTCTGATATCTCAAAATGACCTTCTGTTGGTGGATTTTATCTTTTCTGCTTAATAATAGGAAATGTAGGTGGTCTTGCTATCTAAAACTTAAGATCCTGAATCTTTGTAGGTATCATCCAGGCAAGTGATGCTATCTACTCTGTCAGCTTGTGGATCTCCGAATATTAATGGGCAACGACTTGCACAAAGAAATACATAAATGTACATGTTAATCTTAACAACTGGCGTATTTGTTAGATCCCACATAATATTTAACTAAGAAAAAAATCACAGTCAGACAGAGGTTCCTTCCAAAATGATAACCCATAGATATAAGGAGAAATGAAGGGTGCGCCAATATAGATGTGAACCAGAGTTATATTTGGATTTTAAAGGTCAATTATTCAGCTGTTATTTCTATTTGAATAAGCTTACACAGGGAAATGTAGGGTAAGTTGAATTTATGGTGATGAACAGAGGGGCAGGCAGGGGCAGGAGAAGCACAGTGATCCATGCTGGTGAAGAGCCAACAGGTCCCAAAGGCTAATGGATCCAAGGCAGTTGATAGCATTATGTACCCAGCACCATGCTCGTAAGACCTTGCACATCATGGGAAAGGTGACTACATCACTGGGTGAAATTTCAAGTAGAGCATAAAACACTGAGTCTCTTAAGAACATATGAACTTTAGTTAAAAATATGGGAAGCAAGTTCAAAAGAAAAAGAGGATTAAAAACCAGAATATTTTTATTCTGAGGAGTGTAGTGTTTTCTCATATTCTGTTGTGCCTGATCATATTGTATTTTTCATAATATTTATTTGAATGTCGTTATTTGAATGCTGCTCTTTTCTTTCTGAAATATGGAAAATTTGGATCCTTCTTGACCAAATTACTGTACATAATGACAGACTTATTGGGCCTTACATAATGACATCCAGGCAGGTAAAAATTCTGATCTGTGTGAGGAAGATAAACACTCAAAACAGACAAACAGGGAAGAGTCATTTTCCTTTATACTTGAGCCACACATCCCCATAGCCTAAACACACCCTATATTCTTTCTTTGGGACTGAACTTAGCCTTCTCCTTGCATGCTGGTTTACAGCTATTATAATGATCAAGCCCCAGGCTTTTCAAGAAAGAAGGAAAATGCTCGAAAAGCAACGTTGCATCCACTTATTTTGTTGTTGATAGAAATAAAGTAAGTCTGAAAAGCTGTATAATTTTTGACCTGGATAAGTTCTTAAACACAACATGATGTTGATGTCTCTGCTTTTTTTTATCCTGTTGTGAGCTCTAGAGTCAGAAAAAGACTATCTTCCTTTCCTGTTCTTAAATTCTGTTTATCTAAATAACTCAGGTGTAAAACTGAGAAGCCAGATATTACTAGAAATGAATTTGAAGAATATGCCATAAAGAACATATGGACATTTTTGTATTAATGCTGAAAGTATAAGTAGGAATGAAGAGCACTGGGGAATAGCATGATCATCTTTCCAAAAGATGTGTCAGATCAGGGTCATTGAACATGAACAATTCTTTCTTTGGGGATTTTATCAATTAGCTGCTATAATGTAGCATCATTAATTAAGCAACTATTGATTTTAAAATCTAGCAATTTTAAATATAAATAATTTTATGCTAATTGAAGATATTTTATTCAAGTTGAAAGAGTTCACAAATCATAAATAAAAGAAAAATTTTGCAAATATAGTGTCCTTGTATAGCCACTTAGGTTAAGAAAAGATGAAGTTATATTTGGGCTCTTAAATCTTTCTTTTTCTCCCATTCTGTCAACCTATTTTTGAGAATAGGTAGCCAATATTCTGACATCTAAAGTTGTATACTATCATTATATGTTTTTGCTGTTCTTAAATCAAATCACAATCATGCTGAGTTTTCCTTTCATTGCTATGATGGTTGTGTGCGGCGCATGTGATTTGCAACAATACATTCATGTCTATAACCATAAGATCTCTGTAAGTATTCAATAGCTGTTTAGTAGTTGGTCTCCATTACAACCAACAGGTATTACTAGAGCCCAGTTTTCAGAGGTTAAATTGCTATTGTTATGAATATTATAAACCTATTATACATGCTTTTACATGTTCAAATGTACTTGTTTGTACTATATAAATTTAGATAGATTAAATATTGGGTCAGAAAATATACACATGTGCTGTATTAAACATTACTAGCAGTTTCTTAAAGTAACTGTTGCAATTCATATAGTGACCAACAGAATTTGAGACTAGTTATGTATTAGTGGTAATCTCTAGTGTCCTTTTAAAGGCTTTTTTGGTAGGATTGTATTAGTAAATTGACATTTTGATGTTAAAATATTCTGCCAAATCCCAGTACATAGAAATATTTTCTGAAATCATTGTTCTGAAGTTATTGTTTTAGATAACAAGTGTTTTATTGTTATAAAGTTATTTATTTATAAAATATTGTTATATTTTAATGTTAATACTATAACAAATGTGATAATGTCCTACAGTTGAGTAGGTAAGGCCCCAAATTATTTTTCCATGTTGATGTGAACTTTCCTAATATCATTAGTTTGAAAAATCATCTTCTCGTTGCTGTATTGAATTATTAAAAATATCATAAATTTATTAGTCTATTATGCAGAGTTCTCTGGAGGACAGTAGCAATAGAATATCAGTTTGTGTATTGTAACGGGAGATTTATTCCACTGAATATGCCTTAGGGGACTTCTTCATGCTAGGAAAATATAGAAACAAATTCCTAATACTGAAAGTAGGCTATTTGAGCAGTTCTAATCATGAACTGAAATTTGGAAACTGCCTGAAGATTTTCTGGTACTGAAAGGGGAAGAAGCGGGAGTCTATGTCAGCTGGTGGCAGCAGCAATACTATCAGCATCTGAGGCTCTGCCTTTCTCACAGTTTTCTTCACCATGGCAGCCTATGCACTGGTAGGTTCCACTGCTACTGTGTGTAGATAGTGTTTCCTACTCACTATGCCACAGGCCTTCTCTGGAAACACACCTAGGAACAGCAGCAGTTCAGGCAAGGTGATAACTCAGACTAACCTCTGAAATATTCATATATTCTGTTCCTTTGATTTTACTTTTAGAATGTAATAACTATCCATTATCATTATTTTGTAGATAATTATGGTATGAAGCATTGCCAACTTTCCAATTTTGTTTTTCTTCAGAACACTATTACCTATCACAGGCATTTGTTATCAAATATCACCAAAAATTTTCTTCCAATTTTGATAACCATATCCCATGATGCCATTAATATAAATTTGAAAGTATAAAATGATTTTTGTTTTCCTCTCTACTTCTTATATCATAGATTTATGCATTTAAAATTTTTATTTTTATTTCTTTAAGATTTTTGCACTTGTATGCAATAGATGTTGATCCTACTCATCCTTTACTCTCTACCTCTAGATCCACATAGGATATCCTATCAGGTTTTTCTGCTGACATCATTTTCTCATTTTATTATTTATCTATTTGTTTTTGCCAATTTATTTGTTTTTTTTTTTTTGAGACAGTTTTTTTTTTTTTTTTTCTGTGTAGCTTGGCTGTCCTGGAACTCACTCTGTAGACCATGCTTTCCTCAAATTCACAGATTTCCACCTCCTTCTGCTTCCCTAAATTCTGGGACTAAAGGTGTGTGTCACCATTGCCTATCTATCTATTTGTTGTTTTTGCTTGCTTCTCTGACTGTTTATTCAAACCCAACTTTTCCAGCTAATGTTGTCGATATGTCCATGGGCAAAATGTTACTCCTGAGTAATTGGAAATCTGCGTCAACATTCTTAAAGAACAGTTGGTTGACTCCCCATGGGAAGACTAACCCTTTTGGAGGAGTGGTTGGGGGGAAAGGTAGAAGGCGGAGTGGGAGAAGGGGAGAAAGGGGAACTATGGATGGTGTGCAAAATAAAAAAAAAAAGATATTTTAAATAATAATATTAAAAAAAAGAATAGTTACTCCCCTTTTCCACTTTTCATCAGCTTCCAAAGCTCCTCAGCCAAAGATAGGGTCTAGGGAACTCCATTCAGGTCCTTATTGAAATTTTGAACTGATTCAGTTTTACACAGATCCTATATTGGCAACAGCAGCTACTTTGACTTCATGTATAAAACAGCCACATCATGTACAAAGAACAAATTTCACAGCACTTCTTGCTATTCTCTATCTCTTACATATTTCTTCCCCTCCCCATTCTACTATATTATTTGAGCTTTGCTTTTGGGGACAGGGTTGATATAGATGTGATAGCTACAACTGAGTACTCACAGTTGCTTGTTTGGTTTTGGTACTCTTGGACTGTCTTGCACTTCTAACTTCATCACTATCCACTATAACCATCTTCTCTGTCAATAATTTGCACAAATTAGTGCAATAGCGCAAATCTATGAATATAAACAAAATATTTAGAAGGCAACTTGACAGCATGGCTGTTGAGAAAAACATCAATAAGCTTTAGTCTAGAGCCTAGTATTTCTCTAGTTGGGGGCATTTTGTCATGTTTGCACATGTGAATTCTCTCCTTTGGAGCAGGACTCAAATAAAGAGAGTATTTGTTGTTCCACAGTGGTGATTTGAGATAAAATGGCCCCAAAGGGTGTGGTACTACTAGGGGGTGTGGCTTTGTTGGCATGAATGTGGCTTTTTCCTTTAGAAGAGTTGCTGTGTTCAAGGTGTCCCTTCACAACAGTAACAACCATAAGACACCCCCATAAACAATCTTATCCCTATTGCACCAGTAAGTATGCCTTGCTTGTCAACTTGATATTGTAACATACAGGATCTCGTTTTATTTTTTTACATTTTATTTTTGGTATTTTTTTATTTTTTTTAATTTATTTATTTATTAAAGATTTCT
>NW_004949104.1:4349355-4385188 GCF_000317375.1 Microtus ochrogaster
CAAAGCCAGTACGTGCAGTAGGATCAAAAACCCCATTGCCATTGTTCTTGAGTTCTCAGTAGTCCTCATTGTCCGCTATGTTCAGCAAGTCCGGTTTTATTTCATGCTTTTTCAGACTCAGGCCAGCTATCCTTAGTGGATTCCAGATAGAACATCCCCATTGTCTCAGTGTGTGGGTGCACCCCTCGCTGTCAGGATCTCGTTTTAGATAAGAATATTGGTGTTTTTTTCTTCTCACTAAGCAATCTGCATAGCACAATCTAGTGATACAAAAGCCAGAATTAACAGCGAAAGTTGTTTGATCAGTTTAGTCTTGATTGCTCTGTGTCCTGCAACCAAAGTATGTGGGATTTTCAGCAGGAGAGTCTTCTTGTCTAGTTACAGTGAGCATCCAAAAGTACTAGCAGTAGCCTGTAGTGTTTGGGGTGTCTATGGGTTTCTCTGCCTAATAATTCATAAGGCAGTAACTTATGAAAATTTCATTTAATAACTCTGCCTTGTGGGAGTAGCATCATTCACTATCGTAGGGAACTTCTGATTAAACTCCTTTAACAAGTTGCACTTTAATTAGCCTACAAATTAGTGGAATTTCCTAAGCTTAGTTTTGCTTAGCTCACCACTCCTAGCCACCTCACTTTTTTTCCATTCTCACTTACAACTGTTATCTCCCAATATTTTCCTTTATTCATTCGTATCCCATATGCTTTATTTTGTGTTTTTGGGTTTAGTTTTTTTGTGTGTGTGTGGGGGGGTGAGGTTATTTTTGCTTTGACTGCAAGATGATAGGTTTCCAGGTCGTGCCTTTATTGATACTTCATTTTGTGTATGCCTTCAAGTGACCTCTCATTTTATAGCCCCATCGCTCCACTGCCTGACTGAACCATTCCATGCCAGTCACAGCCCTCTCTGTTTTCATTTCACCATCGTTCTATTATCCCCAGTCCTTAAGTAAGTAGTCCTAAAGCTATTTCTCGTTTGCTATCTTCTGCCTATGCTCTATGTTAAGCACGTAAAATAATTTAAAACTATGGCCTTCATGTGAAGAAGGACATGCAGTATTTGTCTCTGGTGGCTTGGATAGTTATACCCCGTATAACTGTTCTCCCCATTTCTATCCATTTACCTGCAAATTTTATGATTTCCTTTTTATTTATAGCTGAATTGAATTTGATTGTAGATAGTTACCATTTTTAATTTTCCACGTTTCAGTGTATGGACATCTAGATTGATTTCATTTTCTAGGACTAGAGCAGCAATAAGAACATATTGAGAAGTATCTCTGTACTAAGTTATACAGTCCTTTTAGCATATGCCCAGGATTGAAAGGGTGACTTAACGTAGCAGGTCGTAACAGCCAAACAATTTCTAGTCCTTTGAGAAATTTTCCAATCAAGAGTTGTTGCCCTAGTTTACACTGTCACCAAGGGTATATAAGGATACCCTTGACCTACACCTATGCCAACATTTGTTGTCACTGAAAATCATGACGATGACCAGACCAGTCTGACTAGGACCTGGATGTCGGGATGACAAAGCATTTCCTTCAATCACTAAAACCTTGAGTTCCTAAAGCAAATAACAAGATAAAAAGATTATGTGTGTATATTGAGATTTTGAACCAGAAAAAGATGTTTTGCAGCACCAAATCTAGCAAAAGAAACTTTGCCAAGTGATCAATGTGATCCTATAAACTGCAATCTTGAGGGAATCAGTGTTCAGAACAGATGCTGTAAGGAGTTTATGGAAATTTTTAAAGATACTCACAGTGGAGGGGTGGGGGCTGGAACAAAACCAACTGCCTAGTAGGGAATTGTACACATTTTTAAAAGTACCATGTTAGGCTGCTTCAAAATAAATAGTCCCCAACTAACTATGGAGCATTGAAAACCCCTAGAAGATCTCTCTATTATGAAGTAGGTCTAACAAAACCAAAATCAGACTCCTTCTATAACCTAGTCAATGATGGTATAAACATATAGAGGAAAGTACTAGCAGGAAAAATGAAATGAATAGTTAGTCAGGGTAGATCTGTACACTTCAAATCTGCACATTCCTAGAAATAAGAAAAGGATAGAAGAAAGTATCTAGCCTTGATTTACATATTCATCTGATCAGTATATACAATACACAAAAAGGTCAGTTCGTGGGAAGAGAAATGATCACACTATTTTCAACTTTGTAGTATCAAAAGTTATGCTCTCAAATGTATAGCAGGAATATTAATAAATCATAAATGAGGCTGAAGAATAGCTATGTTAATAATGTGATTGTCTTGAAAGCATGAAGCCCCAAATTTGATCCCTATGATTTGATCCCTATAATTTGACATAGAAATGCTTATAAGCACACTACTGTGGAAAGAGAAACAGATCCCTGGAGTGTGCTGAAAGGCCAGTCCAGCCTTATGGGCCAGGTTCAGGACAGTGTAAGATAAGAAGATAATGCTATCTCAAAAAAAAAAAATGTTAGATGGTGCCTAAGGAATAAAACCAGAAGTTCTCCCCTGGACTCCACCTGTGCATGCACAAACACATGTACTCACACAAAAGAACATTCATACTCACAAATAAAATTCAATTAATTACTACCTGTCCTCTCTTAGCATCTTGTGTTTGACAGTTAGGGTCAAGAAATAGATGTACACTCTTAGCAGTGATAATTATCATTGATCAGAAGGAAGGAAGGAAGAAAAGAATAAATAAAGGGAAGGAGGGAGGGAGGAAGGAAGGACAGAAAGAATGAAAGAAAGATTGGTAGATCTTTGATATAGAACTTCCCACTGACATGACAAATAATTTCTTCTGCAGTTGTACTAATGTCTATGATCCATCACATCTTCATGTCTTTTCTTTCACAACTATTAATATTAGAATGGATTTTTTTTAAAAAAAATGATGAACTGAATCTTACTATTTCTAAAAGTCTTTTGCTTCTATGCTCTGAACCCATGAGAATATCAAATCATTGTTAATTTTGTTTATTTTCTAGTGTCTTTCCATGAATTTTTGTCAAGATTTATTCCCTGTTACATAGGCTTGTATCATAGCCTAAATAATTATGTTGTTTTAATAATCTCCGGTGGGTATAACAAAATACCCTAATCTAAGCAATTTAAGCTACACATATTTATTTTCTCACAGTTCTATGAACCAAAGTTCCAAGAGCAATGTATACATGTCTGAATTCTGGGGAGAATGTTCTTCTTGGGTGAAATATTATTACAATTTGTATACAAATTAACTTACTCACTTAAAGACTCATTTTGCCACTGCTGGTGCTACCGAGATGCAATTTTATCATAAGTATTCTACTTTTTCCAACAGACTGCTCCTCTGATGAGCTAACCACTAAAGAGATTATTAAAAAGCAGTACCTAGTTAGTATATCAGTAAGTCATCAGGAGTGTCCTTTGAAGGCAATACCTTTTCTCCTGCATGTTTTCTCTCTATTCCTTTACAAATAGTTTCTATTAGGTGTTTGGCTACAGGAATGGAAAAGTGGCAAACACCTGGTGATTAATTACACATTATTTTCTCATGGTACCACAAAATACTGAACCCATATTAAGTATTTGCGATGGTTTGTGAGGAGTAAAAAGGGAAGAGCATCTTGACCCTGACTTGACCCTAGGACCAGGGTTTGAAAACCTACCAATCTCTGAGCTTGCCCAAGTCAGGCTACAAAAACTGACCAATCCCAAGCGACCCTGTAAAATCTCTGTACCCTGTGTATACTCTGTTCAGTTTGCTGCTACTCACCCTATATGTAGACTTTTCCTTCCCGGTAAGTCTCTTGAGGGAGGTTTGTTGTGCAGTGTGATATTTTAGCAGAGTGGAGCCCATCTGTAACAACTTTAGAAGGAACGGAGTAGAGCAGAACTGTAGTTCTTTTGCTTAGGATGCATTCCCCTACCTGAGCAGAGCTCTAACACTTTGCTGAAACAGAGCAGTGGTGTAACAACTCGCCGGGAGAACACACACCAGCCCCCACCTTTGCTGGAGCAGAGTTGCTACACTTGCATTGGGAAACCCTTCCTTAGCAGCTTCCAGAGACTTTGTGCTATTCCTTGGCACCTGACTGCCAGCAAACCTTTCCATCCAAGCTATAATGCTTACAATTTGATTAAGAAAGGCCCTCATAAGCTCCTATGTTTAATACTTGGTCCCCTGTTGCTGGAACAGTTTAAAAAGAATTAGACAGTATAACCTTGATGGAGGAGATATGTCACAGGGGCAGGCTTTGAGATTTTGAAAGCTTTCTACCATCTAAAGTGTGATCGGGTTTTCTGTTTGTGGTTCATGATATAAGCTTTAAATTACTGTTCCAGCCACCCACTAACTTGAGCCTACATTCTCCCATCATGTACTCTAACCCTCTAGAACTATAAGACCAGAATAATCACTTTATCCTATGGGTAGCCCTGATCAATGCGGTTCTATCACAGAAATAGGAAAGTCACTAATACAGTGTTCCATCTCCATCACCAAACTTCCTTTCAAAGTTCTCCTCAGCAATTATCAGGAAATGGGTTCTCATAAGAGTTTGAGTTGATGACTGGGCAGGACACATTTCAATTGACACCATATATCATGTTATAAGTATATAATGCAAATTTTATTCATGCATTTTAAGGTAAAAGTATATATATATGTATATATAATATATATAATATATATGTATGTTATATATATATGATTCCATCCTGTCAATTTTATTATGGGAAATATTCCTCAGTTATAACATCTTTGTAAATTTTATATACCATTGAGCCAATTACAATTTTTCAGTGCAATTTTAATTACATTTTTATTTTAATTTATGTAGCACCTCCTTGTTTATTGTTTCACATTAAATGAGTCTGGAGCTGTAATAAAATAGGAAGCTATGCTGTCATGGAAGACAGAATGACAGGTTGTGAATACGGCTCTAGTTTTCCTTTCCATTTCCTTAACAATTTGTAGTCTTACGACATTCTTCAAGACTCTGGAAACATTTTGCTATTTACTCTGACATTTAAAAAGAAAAAAAAATAAAGTATGATTTTTCTTTCTGATTCCCTACTCTGTGTGAGCTTTCTGCTTTATCATTTGGCTATTTTGTATCTATCTCATTCCTGGCTCACATTTCTACCAGTTTGATAATTCTCTTGCCTCCTATTCTATAAAAACATCTCCTGTTATCCCTACCACTCCCTAGCCACTCAGTTAAAACACTATAGCTGTCTATTTCAATTTTTTTATTATTGTAGTTTCCTGCTTCTACTACCTTTTTATATCCATTATATTATTACATTGGATGCAACAACTACAATGGTTTAGAGCTCAAATTATGTCCTGTTGGCAAGGATATTCTATCTGTGCCAGGTAGAATAGTATCTGTGGGATTGTTTCATACGTTGCATAGTTGGAGAGTTGCCAGTTGGATATTTATAATAGATTTAATCATGTTTCTTTTGTTGTGACTGTTGTTTGGATCTATATTAACAATCCAAGTTCTCCAGTTTTGTGCCATGAAGATTTTTAATATTTTGGTGAAGTAATCATTTATTTACTAGATATCCTCAGAACTATTAACATGGCTTAATAACAAAACTTAATGCAAAGAAGCTTCTCTTTTTTTTCATTTCTTTTTATTGATTTTACTGAGCTTTACATTTTTCTCTGCTCCCCTCCCTTCCTCTCCTCTCCCCTTTAACCTTCTCCCATTATCCCCATGCTCCTAATTTGCTAAGGAGATCTTGACTTTTTCTGCTTCTTATGTAAATTAGATCAATTTAAGTCTTTCATAGGGTCCTCATTGTTGTCTAGATTCTCTGGGATTGTGAATTGTAGGCTGGTATTCTTTGCTTTATGTTTAAAAACCACTTTTGACTGTATACATATGATATTTGTCTTTTTGGATCTGGGTTAGATCACTGAATATGATGTTTTCTAAATCCATTCATTTGCCAACAAATTTCAAGATATCATTATTTTTTTCTGCTCTGTAATACTCCCTTGTTTAAATGTACTACATACATTTTCCTTATTCATTCTTTGATCGAGGGGCATTTAAGTTGATTCCAGGTTCTGGCTATGACAAATAATGCTGCTATGAACATAGTTGAGCACATATCCTTGTGGTATGATTGAGAATCCTTTGAGTATATACCCAAAAGTGGTATTGCTGGATCTTGAGGAAGGTTTTTTTCTAATGCAAAGGAGTTTTTCAGGGCCATATTCTCTTATATTAAACTCAAGCAGACAAAACAAAATTATTATGTGAATGGAAAGGAAAATCACAGAGCCCTATTTATAACCTGTCATCTGTCTTCCATGGCAACATAGCTTTCTATTTTATAACAGCTCTAGACTCAAACTTACAAGTCACCTATCTTTTAGCATTCCATATATTTTTATTTATTTAAAATAATTCTGACTACTTAATAACAACCTGTCTTGAAGACCCCACTATCATTATTTCCAAATAATGGCAGAATCTGTTGTAAAAGTATTTATTAGGTCAGATTTCAAAATTAAATTCTTACCTCTGTGTTTTCAATTAGGATCCGAAGTCTGTGCTTTTTCTTCCCCATAGTGCTGCCTGTCAGAACCATACTTAGTACCTGTGTCTTCCTTGGTGAATCTGCTTATCTACTACAGGAGGTGACCTCATGTGGTCATGACAAAATAAGTTGGAAAACAGGGTAAGAATAAATAATTTTATACACAGTTTCTTGTTTTTGCTCTTGATCAGATGGCTCCATTGATGAGAGCCTTTGTTGAGAAAGGACTTCACAGAAGCAAGAGAGTGATCTAGAGAAAAGTTATTCACCTCACAGAAGACAGGAAGCAGAAAGAAAGCAAAATAGGGCAGGTGATACTATAACTCATAAGAACACGCGTATAGTGACCTTCAAATAGCTCTTACCACCTGAAATTAAAACACTTCATAGAAAGTCACCAAATCATGAATCTTTTCTAGGTCAATTCATTTTTCTAGTCAAAGCTTCATTGATCCTATCAGCCCTCAATAACTCTATATATCAGCTAAAGATCAAGCCTTTCACATATAAGCATGGGGAGTGTTCTTTATAGTAAAACTGTCAAGTCTTTCAATATTTTCTTTTTTATGTAACACTTCCTATGTTTTTCATTAAGTATTTAAAATCTCCTAATTTGCGATTTGACTGTCTTCCCCTAATACAATATTACCTTTCCTCCAAACTGACGGGAGCCATGTGACTTCTTCATAGGACAAGACCTAATCATAGCAGAAGTGGCTCTTCTTGTGACAAGACCCCTAGAGACCCTGACTCACTAGACAAGGACATGCGGGCAGTTCACTGCATGATTCTGAGCATAATTCAGGAGTGTGTGTGCTGTATGCTCTCCTTGCTTTGGCTATGCCAACCATACTGTTGGTCTGAATGAGTCATAGTAGCTATGATGTTTAATGAAAGATGTTTGAATAACTGTTCTGGGAAGAATGATTTTAACCTTAAGAGCTTTAAAGAAATGCTAGTAAATAGATGGCATGAAAAGTTAATGGGAACATTCAAGGAGCAGGGAATGAAGCAGAATCATAGAAACCCACAGTTCCCTCATTTCTGATTACCATGCCAATATATCTCAAGAAGCCAAGGGAGATAGACATAAAGACAACAGACCTACAGTGCCAACTATTAAGAATAAGTTTCCAAGCCGGGCGGTGGTGGCGCACGCCTTTAATCCCAGCACTCGGGAGGCAGAGGCAGGCGGATCTCTGTGAGTTCGAGACCAGCCTGGTCTACAAGAGCTAGTTCCAGGACAGGCTCCAAAACCACAGAGAAACCCTGTCTCGAAAAACCAAAATAAATAAATAAATAAAATAAAATAAAAAGTAAAAATAAAAAAAGAATAAGTTTCCAGGTTCTCTAGTTTATAGGAAAAAATGGAAAAACCTGGTATGCCCCCAGAGGGGGAAAAAAACAATACAAAGTGTAAAAATAATTTGATTCAGCTCTGGCTGGTGAGTTGATTGTGAGAACCCAGAAACTAATGGATGTTGCATATGTCTAAATTGTAACCACAAGAGGCAAAACTGTCTCTCACTTCGTATGTTGTTGTAACTGCATATGATTCCAACAGGGCATATTGTTCTGCCTGTAGGTGTGCCTAGTTAGTAAGCCTCCTCTATAGCTTACTAAACAATTTATGTTTCTAACAATAAAGATACAGGTCAGAAAAATAATGGCTACCAACGAGAGAGTTTGGAGACTGAAGGGGAAAAAGACAGGGAACAAGTGGGTAATTATTGTAACCATTTTTAGAAACTTAGGAAGTAAAAACTGTTTTAAAACTTCATAAAAACATTGAGCCTGTATATATAAAGATTGTTCAAGCTATCTGTGGCCACTTGCTTGAATAACAGTTAGTCACAGTCTCTTTTTGGTACTGACTCCACACATCAATCTCAAGGTCCTTGAATCCTTCTGTAACAAGGCCTTCAGCACAAAATAGCATGTCATTGCTCAATAGCTTTATATTTTGGTGCTTATTCATAACTATAACCTTTCTGCCCATCATCTTCACAATTGAAATATATACATTATTTTCTAAATTTCAAGTCTTTAAATATTTTTTACATTTCAAAGGCAAATACATTTTTCTTTTAAGCACCATTTTCATATTTTGTATCCATATATTCAAGCATCTCCAGAAATTTAGTTTATCCATAATAAAGTGTTTTGACAACTCATTCATAACCCTGATATTTATTCATTTCAAGAATGCATAGTTTTCTTATAATAGGGACATTTCTAGCATAACTGTAACTGTACATTTTTCTTGAGCTTTTCAAACTGAATTTTAGAGTCAGTATTCTTTAGATACTCTATGTTCAGAAAGTGACAAGAAAAAGGACTATACTCATGTGTGTACTCTCTCTATGTGTATACTTATTTATAGATGCTCACCTTATGGCATAAGGAAGTAAAGAGAGTACAGCTTGGGACTGGTGATAAGATATAGTATAACTTAAAGAAAGTGTCTACAGTCTCCTAATTCCTTCAATTAAAGGCAACCTCCCTCAATATGTGTAATATATATTGATATGCAATTACATATTTTATGCAAATATAATATTGCATTAGTGTAAACTTGAAATATATGCCCAATGAACAAAATATACTACTTTCAACTGGCATGTAAAGAGTTGATTAGGCATAGTTTCTATGTGGAGTCAAAAATTATAATGGAAAACTGCTATTTCTAAATTTTCTAATGGTGCAGACAAATAATATGTTTACTAAAATAATAATGAATAAACATCATGAGGAAAACTACATTTTCAGGCATACGATATTCCAAGTAGTACATTATGAAATAGATAACAAGGGGTTGGAGGAAGTAGCATCATAGGACATGTAGAAAGTAGCCTTTTGTGTAAAGTTACTTATAATTAAAAGTAGAGTTGAAACTTCTGTTTTATTTTGTAATTGCTTTCTGTCCCCTAACTGAATCTATTCTTTCCAAGTAGGTACTAGAGACATAAAGTTGACATATTTAGTTTAAAAAGACATCAAAAACGTAACAGAATAAACCTCATTTATACTTCCTGATAAATGTGTTGCCCTAATTTTCAGGTCTGTTTCTTAGAGAAATAGAAACAGCCCAATACAATCAAAGAAGTTTCTCTTTTATTGTGCATGCCTGTCTTAGAGAACTCTTATTAATCTCTGATTTCCCAGTTTTAAAATCCCATGACTTCCTTTGTTAGTCCAAGTTTTATAGATTAAGCTGTCACAAGCTATATTCTTCTAGCAGCAAACACAGCTAAGCAATAGTGCCACCCCATAGAACCATGTGGGAAACGGTACTGAATGAAATATGACATTGCAATATCGTCTCCCTCATTAAGAGTTGCTCAAATCCTGTAGGCTACCTGAGTTAGACACTGCTTCCTTGTACAACAGGGTAGGTGAAATACTGGAAGGAAGTTACACTTTGTACAATCCAAATTTTATTTCTTTTTTCACTCAGCAATAGCTGGTGATTTTGTTTTGGGTTTGTTTATTTGTTTTTGTTTGTGTGGTTTGGTTTTTTGTTTGTTTTTTTTTTTTTTTTTGTTTTTTGACACAGGGTTTCTCTGTGTATTACTGGCTGTCCTGTAATGCATTCTCTCCACCAGACTAGCCTTGAACTTGGAAGGATCCACCTGCCTCTGCCTCCTGGAATTAAAGTGTCACCACTGCCCAGCTAGCAATGAGAATTTAAATGAAATAAGTTTAAACTTATTAATCCCAAATATTTGTAAATTCTATTTATTTTTATTTCTTGTGCATGGATGTCTGCTTGAGCTTTTTTATGTGCATCACAGGCTTTCTTAGTGTCCAGTGAGGTCAAAAGATGAAATTGAATCTCTTTGGGACTGATATTTCAGGGTCAGTGAGCCAATCTCTATGGGTAACCAAAAGCAGGTCCTCTACAAAGAACACTGAGTGTTCTTAGCCACTGAGCACTCTATCCAGCACCCAATACTAATTAAGTTCATGTACAAAATTTGAAAATGATGATACTTGGTAAACAGCGGAAATATAAAACTTATATGTAATAAACTATGAAAACAGCTGTTGGATATTTAAGACTGATGGAAAATATGTCAGGCGCACTGCCCTTCAGTAGCAATTTCTCTAGTTTTCACCACTACACAGCCAGATGACAATCCCCAGCTATTGACTTGTCTGAAATTGCCCCTAAGTTATAAGAACTCCCTCAGATTTATCTAGGATTTCTGTACCCTTCTACTTCAGCTAGCATCTATTGATTTAGGAGAGTGACAATTTTGAACGCAACGCCTAAATTATTGACATTTATCCCTGCATAATTTTAAAAGAACACAATTTGCCACATGAATCTCTTTCTCAGGAAGGCGACGTGGAACTCATTGTTCATAAGAGCAATCAATTTCTTCTAGTGAGATATTACAAGGCGATATTACCTAAAATGCTGGTACGCTGTGTATATAGCAATTTTAAATTCTTCTTTCCCCTCTACCTCTACTCATTCTTTTCAGATCAGATTTAAGTTTCTAGTCAACTTTTACTGTAAAATACTTGATTCGCATTCAGACGCTCACCACATTCTGCCTTTGTCGTGTAAAGTGTCTCGATTCCACTGACAAGCCAGTCATCAACATTTAAAGAAAGGAAAGATAATTTAGTGAAAGTAGTAATCAGATTGGATTAGATGCTCAGATCTGTCCCTATCTAGTGATAAATTCCATTTGGGCCTCAGTTTTCTTATAGAATTCTAATCTGTACCTCTCCACTTTCCATAAAAGATTAAGAATAAAATTGATTATGCTTTTGCACAGTCACGGCCTGTCACTTAGGAGCTCAATCAGTAGCCAGTCGGCATGAAGTCAAAATATTTGCTTGTTTTTTAGCAATGCCTGACTGGCCACTGTGTTTCTGCCTCTGTCATATTCAGTTCATTACATATTCACTAGCAGAAAAAAGTAAGCTTATTCTTTGTAACATTAAGGAAATATGGCTTTCAATTGTCCAATCAAGTTTTGTCTATAACAAACCATTTTCCTGTACTATTTTTCTCTAATCACTGAGCTTATTATTTAATTTAAATTTCCTTGCTTTGTCCTCTGTCCACACTTTATCAGTGTTTTATTATTTAACCTATTGATTTTGAAATTTTACTTGATTAAATTATTTTTCCTAATCTTTCTCTTCTCTTATATTACAAAACATCTGTTCATATGCTCCTGAACTGACATAGCTGGTAAGGTATTAATATTAATCCCCCTGTGGAAAGAATACTGACATTAGTTACCTAATATGCTACTTAAAACATGCTGAAAACAATAGAGATATTCAATTTCCACACAGCTTTGCTGATTCATTAAGATGTGTATATCATGACCTAATTTCCTAATTTTGAAATTAATAGTATATATGCGAACAGCAGAGCCTTTCAAAATTTTTACATTAAAGCAATAAAGGTATAAATGTACAAGTAGAAGTAATATTCTGTTTTATTTGTTTTCTACTTAATTGAACTTATACATCATTACTTGTAGGTACACTGAGTTAAAGGTAATGTGTGCTTTCATTCAACTCATGCTTTAAGATAATATATGACATCAGCAAAGAGAAAAATTAGAACATACTTTTTTGAACATCTACGCTTATATTTTTGTGAAATTAAACATTGAAAGAAAAATTTCATGATACATATCTCTAACCCAAGCATGCTGGAGCTAAGGCAGCAGAATTATCAGATTTAAATTAGTCATACTATTTAGTAAGTTCAAGGCCAATGTATGCTTTGTAGTAAGACTTATATTTAATTAATTAAACTTAGCAGTTCTGAATAATAAATTTTTTAATTGATAATTTTTTTTTGAGAAAAAAAAATTTCCACCCCCTCCCAGCCTCCCACTCCTCTCCCCCTCCCTCTCAAGTCTGAAGAGCAGTCAGGGTTCCCTGCCCTGTGGAAAGTCCAAAGTCCTCCCCGCTCCATCCTGGTCTAGGAAGGTGAACATCCAAACTGGCTAGGCCCCCACAAAGCCAGAACAAAAAGTAGGATCAAAACCCAGTGCCATTGTCCTTGGCTTCTCAGCAACCCTCATTGTCCGCCATATTCAGAGAGTCCGGGTTTATCCCCTGCTTTTTCAGTCACAATCCAGCTGGCCTTGGTGAGCTCCCAATAGATCAGCCCCACTGTCTCCGTGGGTGGTTGCACCCCTCTTGGTCCTGACTTCCTTGCTCATCTTCTCCCTCTTTCTGTTCCTCATTGGGACTTTGGGAGCTCAGTCCAGTGTTCCAGTGTGGGTCCATCGCCAGATGAAGGTTCTATGGTGCCATCAAAATTCTTCACAGATCTTGAGAGGACAATAATGAACTTTATATGAATAATAATTTGACTATAGAGCATGATACTACAATGATTTAAAAATATTTTCAGCTCTTTAAGAATTTGTATAATGTATTTTGATTACATTCATTTCCTCCTCCAGGTCCTAGATTTATTCTATATTCCTAACCTTCCAATTCTGTGTACTCTTTAAAAAATCTCATTGTTAGCAGGGCGATGGTGGCGCATGCCTTTAATCCCAGCACTTGGGAGGCAGAGGCAGGTGGATCTCTATGAGTTCTAGACCAGCCTGGTCTACAGAGCTAGTTCCAGGACAGGCTCCAAAGCCACAGAGAAACCCTGTCTCGAAAAAGAAAAAAAAAATCTCATTGTTATAAATGTGTGATGCTCATATACTCTTGCCTATTTGTGCCTTGGTTTATTTTATGATCTCAAACCACCCCTCTCACCATGGCTTTCTTGCTCTGATGGACTAAGTTCCTGTGAACCAGTTATTCCAATGAATTGTCCTCTCTTTAAGTTGTTTTATATAACATATTTGTTCACCAAAGCAAGAATGATAATTAATATACAGATAAGTTGTGTTTCAATATGTTAGAAGAAATTCAATGGTTCTGAATTATCATTTGAATATTCAACTATAACTGAAAATAAAAGTTGAAAAGGGAAAGTTACTCCTACATGCTACAGCTATCATTGGATTACAAAGTTCATTTGAAGACTCAGTTTTCTTTTCATAGGTTTAAAATTTCTAGTGTAAATTATGTAAATTCATATAATTGGGAGAAATAAAGTGAGAAAAGTAATTTCATAAGGAAGAAAGACCAAGTCTGTTGTGATGTGAATAGAATTAAATCAAGCAAAATTAAAACAAGTTGAGAATATAGACTGGATAGCAGAAGTGCAGTAAGAACATAAGGGGATTCTTTTTCTGTTGTTTATTCATTTATTCACATTGTGTGCATTTACTCATCATTGTAATCTGGACATTATTTTAATAACTTGATGGGTATTACCTAGCAAACTTAGGTATCCATGATTTAGAGTTTGCTTTCTTAGGATGGAAACTAATGGTTTCTATTGGGAGGGCAAAGCAGGTCTCTGCTTTGATGGTGGCATCAGCAGTGATGAGAGATTAAAACCAGAAAAGACAAATGAGATGTATAAGCAACAATGCCCACAACAAACTATATGGTTTAGAAAATTATTTCCCCATTAAGATTATCTGCAGACTGTCACCAATCCTATATGAATTATCACAGTGTCTGAATATAATAATTCCCCTTTCCTGTTTTTATCTGTGTTTATTTACCACAGAGCTCAGGAAGGATGTAAGTCACCTTAAGGAATTATGCAGAGTAAAATGGGACAAATCCCTATACTCTTTGTCTCAAATGTCCTGGAGATTGAGTTTCTCTAACAAAAGCAATCCCCTTAGCATATCATAGAACTACTCATGAAACAGAAGGGGCCTCTACACAACTGTCTGTCTTGGATCACTAAATAATTATTTGGAAGATTACAGGCCTCTATAATTCTTATTCCACTAGAATTTGAGAATTGATGAGCTCAGGATCTGTTAAGGACTTAAGAGCTTTCCGAGGAAATGATTTATATAAAGACAGGGTTTTACATTACAGTGTTCTCCTTTCCCACTGCCATGCAAGGGTGGGGCTCACCCCAAGAGCAGCTTATATGGCATTTACTCCATAAGCTGCTGACTATAGTCTTTATGTCTGGAGCTCAATATCTCACAGATGGTGCAAGCTGTAGCCACTACTTCTTAGTGCTATTTGCCAGTTATTGCAGAATCTCTGCAGGGTCACAATTGCATTTGTGTTCTACGGTGCAATTTGAAATACATCATATTTGACAGCTGCTACACTTACTTGATAAACAGCGTCTATGACAAAGTTTTTGTAATTTCCATTTCACTGACTGCATTTAAAGCGTAAAACAGAGTTAATATGTGTTTACATGAGAAAAATAAACCTGCAAATGAATTGGAAAATTACAATAATTTTCTAATTAACTAAAACAAAATTAAAAACAAAATTACCCTCAATTACAAGCAAATTTTAGAGAAAAACAAAAACACTGAATTCCTTCATTCATTTACCTAGTATAATTTTCACACTTTTTTTTGTTCTTTTTCTATTAATGCCTTAAGTCACATACATACATGTGTACTGTAAATAAATATGCATATATAGTTAGATTGTTACTACTATGTGCTTATTTTCTTGATAATGTTATAATCTGAAACTATTTGGAATGCGCATTAGTGTCCCATGACAGTAATAATTAATAGACTTAACAAATACATATTGGTATTTTGTGACTAATACATGGTGACCTCTGGCAAGCAAATTTCAAATCACAGTGTGAAGAATGAAGATTGTAGCAGGAAATCAGGTGTGATATGTGAGAACAAACATAAAGATAATGTAAATAAATTCAACAAGGTGGTGGATAATAATTCATATTGTGCAAGGAGCATGTTCTTTGCCATTGGATACTCATTTTCAGAGCATTCCATTTGTGGCCAGAAATCATTACCTTATGTACATTCCACTGATAGAGATGGCCTGTCAGCTGCCCTCAGCTTGACAAAAGTTTAGGTAATTGTCTATCTCAATATGGGTCTTGACTTTCTCTTTTTGATTATTCAATTTAGGAAATGTATGATTAGGAATTTTGTCTCCTTGCAATGTGAATCACTTTCTTAATTCTCATTATTTTACTTACTTAATTCTGATGATTTTTCTTTTTGAGCCCTTTGAAATCTAATCATCATAGAGAAAGTCATCCTGTTGCTCCATTTTTTTTTTCTTTGTTTTGTTTTGCTTTGTTTTGAGACAGGATTTCTCTGGGCAACAACTTTGGCTGTCCTGGAACTCTCTTTGTAGAACATGCTTTCCTAGAACTCATGGCAATTTACCTGTGTCTACCTCCCAGGTGCTAGGATTAAAGGCTTACACCACCAATTCCTGGCCTGTTGCCCAATTTTTACTGGAAGGTCGTAACATAACATCACCAGAATCAATTAACAAACACAAACGGCGTAGTGATATTGTTAACCTCACGGCTAATAAACTCGCTTGCCTTTTGTCCTTCAGGAGAGTTAAGTCAATTTTGTGTCTTCTGTAAGTGGTCTATTGCTGGATTCAAGATTGTAGATTTCCTCTACTGTTTACCTTGTCAGTGTAATAATTTGATACTAGTTTGAGAGAAATGGTTAGACTCTTGTGTCTGCATATCTATAGTTAAGAACTACATTTCGTTTGAATGTGGTTGCTTTGTGCAGTTACACATGTAATACATTCCTTTAAAGCTGCAATAACTATCACATTAAGAAACAATAAAGCAACTGTTCTGATCAACTCACGTTTTTATGAGAAGCTGTATTTCATTTATGGGATGAGAGAGGGCCATTGGGTTGTGCAAAGTTTGACCCTTGGGTGTTGTATTGATTGGCTGAGTCCTTGTGTTTTGTGCTTGGTCTGGTTAGAAGCAAAGAGTCCTTAGAAAAGGTTTATCTTCAGGAGGAGAAGTGCTGAGTCACTCCTACCAATGATCTTTAGAGGACTCTTTGATGTCAGCTGAGAAACTCCAGCCTGACTTGAACATAGCATTGCAGTATCATGTGTGGATTTGTAGTGACAAACCAAAAAACTAGAAAAATGTGTTAACATCTCTTAACTTTATCCAGTTTTGCTTTGGGCTCCCTTTTTTTCCAACAAAACTTGGAAAGTTTTCCTTAGCTTTCTTAGAAATTTAAATAATGAAACAGATTTCTTACTCTAATA
Organism: Microtus ochrogaster; assembly: GCF_000317375.1. NCBI lineage: Eukaryota > Metazoa > Chordata > Mammalia > Rodentia > Cricetidae > Microtus > Microtus ochrogaster. The sequence goes on from NW_004949104.1 coordinate 4,366,016, forward strand.
TTTTCAATTTTATTTCAAGTAAAATGAAACATTCTTGAAATAGTTACTTGTGTTTGTTCTTTAAATATATCCTGCACATACACGCATATACAGATATAGAGTTTGCAGTATCCATAGAGGTATGTTGTAACAATAAATAATTTATATTAATGTTCATAAATAGTACTGACATGAACATAACATTCAGAGCTGGATTCATATATGTTTGTATTTTAAACTCTGAAGTGGATTTTTTCTAGCAGAGAGTCCATAATTTGGACACTACATTACATGTATTTATGCATGAAATAAATTATCAGCCTATGCATGCATATATATATGTAAAACTATACATATTTTGGTTCACTTTACATGTACGTGTATAGCAGCCAGTTTAGAAAATGAAAACACTTTATTGTACATAGTGAATGCTATCAAATCACCTTGACTTGGAAAAAATTCTAGAATCCAAAGCTACAAAAGGAAGTTTACTACCTAGAAAAATATACATTGATTTAATATCTGTACATGTAAAGCAACTACAGAGTTTTGTCTTTTTATGTTCACTTGCATTGGGACTATTTCTCTTATATTCAGCTTCAAAACAACTAACTGTGGCCTCTGATGGGCTTTAATCCTTTAACACATTTTTAGAATAATGTGTTATTATTCTAACCGTAAAGATTTTCTTTATTTGATTTCCAGATTGTCATTGATTTTTCAGAATGTCTATTTGAGAATAATCTAAAGAAAGGTTGTAGAACTACCTAATCAATATACCATTACTCTTCATGAATTTGGCTGATTATCCATTTATTCTCTGGATATTGGATAACAATTCAACAGTGCAGTATCTGGCTTGTAAGGTTGTTGAAGCCAAGAATCTGATGCTTCTGGAGTCTGAGAAAACATTTAATTTAACAGTGGCCTTTCCTTCGTCCATGAGGCTCTAGGTATCACAGATCCTATTTTTCAATTAAGTTTAAGTAGAAAAAATACTTGGCCTTACAAAAACTTAATCTTTCTTGAGTAAACATGATTCAAAGAACCATCATGTGAAGTGGCAACTCAATTTAATGGGATTAAATTTTCTGTGACTTCATGATCAAAGGTAACTAAAATTACAGTTTACGACTATGACAATATTTAGTTCTAAACATGTTAAGAGAACAGTAATTTGAGAATCAATAATCTAAGTAAAGAAAGGCACCACAGAACAAGAGATTTCTGGAACAATATGGGTATAATTAGTCTGCTTTATTAGTAGGAACCATGTGAATTATACAACATTAATTGACTCTATTCATCCAGTTAAAATACTTCACTGAATTTACCTTAGAGGATTCTATTAAGGCAAACATTTATAAGTCCAGATGAACAGTGTCACATATCTAAACAATGAGATGAAATCTTAACATGCATTAATAGATGTTTAGTTTATATTTTCGTATTTGAATTAGTATTCAGAAATTGAGCAATACCCTAATTTCTATAAGAGGAAGTGGTGATGGTCAAAGAAATTCACAGTTGATAGAGTAAGCCTAGAATTTAGATGCAGCAAGATCTGACTCCATAAACTGCTCTTTTATGACTATAGCACATTCCTTTAGACAGTTTCGAGACAATTGTTCCACTCTTAACTGTGGAGAATTCTGGTTCCTATGGAAATGTAAATAAACCCATGAGGTCCTTCCCCCATTATGTGATGACAATGAGAAATTATTTTCCTCCCTGAAGGTTGCCAAGCCCAGAGAGAAGCAGTGTCTGCCTCTTTGTCTATTCATCCATACTGATTCTTCCTTTTGTGACAAGACTTCCTTTGCCCTCAAACCTTGTTTTCAGTTATATTGTCATCAGCATAAATTTGGTGCTTCCCTCAACATGATGTTTTAGTATTTTCTCTATGGTTTCTATTGAATTTACTTCCTTAGTTTATATAGCTCTACTAAAATTAAGAGACTGAATTATTTCCTTCTGATCCTAGTTTAACAGCAAACAAAAACGACTTTCTGGAGTCAGGCACATGTAATAGCACCTTCATGAGATATCAAATGCCATCAAAATGCATATAGTTCATTTGGGGTCTTTGAGGCACAGAGTTACCATTAAGTGCAAGTTTGCTAAAGTTGTTTCCTGTAAGTTTTCCTGTTTCACCCACTTGTGAACACACCAGAGTTGTGGTCCTTTTAGAATATGTCTGTCACTGTTTCCTGTGGTTGCCCATAAATGCCATCTGTGGCTGCAGTGGGATAGGACTAGCAAACCTCACTGTTCTTGGCAAAAGATAGCTTGTTCCCTTCCAATTGTCTCCCTCCTACCAATAACTTTGAAGCCTGACATTCTGTGGTTGCTTTCAGTTTTAAAAGTACAGACACATCTCTTACTCCTGTAACACCTCAACCATCTGAATTAATGGGATATAGGAATGAATCCTTATCTTAAGTATTTTTATACCATCTAAACTTTTAAATCTTATGTATAAACAGCACATTAAATAAATGATGAAATGTACAAATATTTATCAGTGAGTAAAATATAGTAAAGAGTTTTAAAATTCATAAGCCTAAGATAAAAATACCACTGAAAGCTAACGAATTCAGTTTAAAATGAAGAATTTTTATCTCTTGCGATAAACATAGATGGAAATAATATGTAGAGATTGAGTACTTTGTGCCAAGGTCTGCCCTAAGCCCAGAGAATCACTAAAACTAAAACACTATAGGATTTCTGGTGGAATTTCCAATTTAATATAAAGAAAGGAATTAAAGTAAATAATGAAAACATGTCCTGTGTACAGTCTTTGGATATGTAAAAGCATCAATGGGAAAGTTGAACAAACAAAAGATAACAGGAAGAAAGATTCTTACAAGAATCTTTTCCAAATGACAAAGAGGGCTATTGAGAAATTTGCAATGATGTGTGCTAAAACTTGGGCCATAAAACAATACTGTAAACTTGTAAATGATCAGCAATGAAGGACCAAAATATGTGAGAGCCAAATAGAATCTATCGATAAGGGGATGTGAGTGGTGCCAAGAAGTATTATCCATTGTAGACATGTAAGGGGAAAGATAGTCAATGCAGGAAAGTACATGTTTGTCCATTTTCAAGATATCTGTGGAAGACTATATCATCAAACTTTTCAAAGAGGTTTTACTACAGGTGTAATTTAGAAGTAAAAGAGTTGCCTCCCATGCCATGGCCTTTCAAACCCTTTTTGTTTGTTTGTTTTTGTTTTTTTGTTTTGTTTTTGTTTTTTCGAGACAGGGTTTCTCTGTGGCTTTGGAGCCTGTCCTGGAACTAGCTCTGTAGACCAGGCTGGTCTTGAACTCACAGAGATCCGCCTGCCTCTGCCTCCCGAGTGCTGGGATTAAAGGTGTGCACCACCATCGCCTAGCTTTTCAAACCCTTTAAAGCAGACACTGGATACTAAATCGCTGTGCTTGGCTACCAAAGTCTCACCTCTATTTCTGTTGACAGTTGAGAGAGCAGAACTCAGATGGGCTTTAAGTGATCTATCCAATATCACAGGAAATTATTAAACTTATGCAACTTTATTTATAGATATTTGCTTTACAATTGTGGAAATCTCCAAATGGAATATTTAAACAATTCCACTGATCATTAGTTTGTGTATATGGGGTACATGTACACCATTTCACAAATACTTCTATCTTCAAAATGTGGGAGCATTCCCTGTATAAACAACACTCAGCATCTATCTATCCACGTCCTTGGGATTCACTAACACTCCCCACAGTGAAAGATAATCTTGTCCCAAAACATTTTCCCTTTTCTTAATATAGTCTTGAATCCTATAATATAATTAAAATATAAAGTTAGGGTGCAATACTAATTTTGTACTAAATACAATTAGAATAGGATTACTAAGTTACTTACGTGATGTCATTTTTATGTTTAACCTTAATGTCTATTAACCATGGCCCAAATACATTAACTTTAAATTTTCAGTAATAATCAATCCATACATTTTAAATCGCATGTCATTCTGACTAATTTTAAACCAACCCTCTTTGCTTTCCAATGGAAAGATGTTACCCATTTCTGTATTACAGCAACAATATATGTACCATACCATTGTTGATCCCTTAGTAATCAGATTTAGTGTCAACAACTGTATACAAGTAGCCTTAAGTTTACCCTATAATGGCTTTAGTTCACATGAATAGTGATGATTTCAATATATCAAGGAGAAACTTCCAAGTATTTCCTTTAAGTGGAAAGGCAGGAATTTATGATTCTGTAAAGAAGAAAGAAATAATGTGTCCTATGGTTCCTAAGATCTATGGAGAGTACAAAACAAGGAATCATGCTTCATGAGACAATCTGGGAAATGTGTTGATAGTATTTGTGATTATGCTGGTATCACACATTGCATTTCCCAAACCTGGAGAATTATATCAGTCATTGAATGTGACCTCTTAAAACAATAAAGAGACACAGTTAACATAAGAAGTACAACGGTGTTGTCTGAATAAGATGTCTTATAATAAAGGTTTCACTTTAAAGGTAAACTGAGTACATACTAAAATACTGATGAATACAATATAGTAAATGCTTAAAGTGGCAGAGAGAGACATAATTTACTCTCTCTCTCTCATCTCCCTTTCACACACACACACACACACACACACACACACACACACACACACACACACACCATAATAAGATTAACAGATGCTTCTGCAGAAGGAAAAACAGGACAGGAAAGAACAATCTTCTAGCTCATTCTGACTCAGCATGCCGGTTTCTGCAAGCTCCATGATGTCACAAGTGTAATATTATTGATAATAAAGACTTAATGAAAGCCCTTTCCTTCTTATCCCATTTTAGCTGGATGTACAACATAAGTGAATAATCAACATCCATATCCTCTTTTGCAGTGTCATTCAATATAATTCCAGCACCTCTCTTGCTGAATACTGTGGTCTCTCTGGAAATTTTGTCCTCTCAGATACGATTTGAGGAGAGTTAAGTGTAGGTGCTAGAATACGATCTTCCTGGGTCTTGGCTTGAATAAACTTTTTGTTCTTTGATTCAGTGTGCATCAATTTTCTTTAGGTTGACAAGTCATTTATTATTGTTATCAAGTGTTATGTGCTGTATGTAATTATTTGTGCCATTGTTGTGTATGATTGCTAGTGCAGTAGGTTTGTTTACAACATCATCAACTCAAACCCATGAGTAATTCATGCCCTGACATTGTCCAGTGGCTGCTGTGTTACTAGGCAAAATATCTTGCAGTTTCATCATTAAATTATGAGACTATCATTGACTTGAATGTTGTTTTTAAACACTAAACTTTTTTATGACGTTTGGGACAACCTACAGTTAAAGTTGTCTACTGGAAAGTCTCAGAATATATCACCTTCAGATGTTGTGGTGAGATAAACCATGTACCTATTTGTGGATTAATCAAATTCATACTAGTGAATGTTGTGTAGTGAGCAGTTTATTGTAAGACGACAGTCAGTATTGGAAGCAATGCATCTTCTAACAAATATCAGACTTTCTTGTTCTGTAGCCTAGATAAGTTAATCTTATCTTTCTCTTATGCAAGTCATTTGGTGAGTAAGGCAGAAAAACACACTACAGTCAACAGTACTGTCTTCATAATGTAGGTACTTGTAAATACTTAACTAGCAGGAAGAGCAAACTACTAAAGATTGTTTTTCCTTAAAAATTTTATTTCCTTTGTTTAGGCTAATTTGTTGCTTTTCTTTTGCCTTTTTCTTTGTCATCTTCTAAATTTTGTGAATCATTTTTCTGATTCTTTTGTTTTCTGACATGTTCTTTACTGATATATTGAAGAGCTATGGATTTTAATATGTTTACCTCATATAACTTAGTAAAATAGTTTTCAATTCTAAGAGTTTTCTGGAGGATTCTTTAGGATTTTCAGGAGAATAAAACCATGTGCATGCTGCTATAGTCTCTGTGAGTTCAGATGTACACCAGACCTCTCATGATTGAAAAAAAAAAGCGTTTATTTATTTATTTTTCTTTTTTTTTAAATTATAAATTCTTCCCTCCCTCTGGGTTTACAATCTGTCACCTCTTCAGTATAGGTCAGAGGCTTGAGGGAAGGATTTGATAATTATATCCTTATAGGCCTGAGTACTCATAAGGACCTGCACAAACTCAAAAGACAAAATCCTACCACAAAGGGGTAAAAATAAGCAGAAAATCCCACCCCTCAACAAGAAGCTATTATTTATAAATGATATCTTCCGGAAGAGGGAAGAATTATTTTTATCAATTGAGTAACTGTACACATTTCAGGCACATTCCTGTGGAGACCCCGTGTTCAGCAGTACTTATTTGAGCAGAAACACCAGACAATATGATTTTAGACTTTTTCTTTTGTTTTTGCATTCTGATTTTGTAACTGTTTTTAGAGAGAAAACAACATTAAATTAAGTGGCTATGGAGTGGTCATTATGACAGGAGTCGGAATGGGAAAGAAACTGCAAAGTTCTCACAGAAAAGAAAGAAAAATAAAATAATTTCTTCTTTTTAAATTCATATTCTTTTTATTTCCTATATATGATTCATCTAGGAATTCATGCTCTATATCAATAATAGTGAATAATTATGACAAAAATGGACATCTTTATCTCCATCCAAGTTTTTAGACATAATGGTCGCAGATTTTAAAAATCGTCAAATGCTTAGCTTATAACTCTTGGAGTTTACAACAATCTGTTATGAGATTCCTCTTTTCCGCGTGGTTATATTAATTTATAGCTTCTCTGCTTCTTTTGGTCAGTTATGATACAGCTTCATAAATATTGCTTTTTGTTACCCCCCAAATTACTCTTTACTTGATTCTTTGAATAACTGTTTTAGTCTCTATATCATGATTTCTGACTCGTTATTATTTCTTGGCACCTATTCTTTTGGGGTTGACATGTTATTCTTTTTCAATACCTTAAAGTAAACCATGAAGTTAGGTTATGGAGATCTTTCTTGGTTTTTGATGAGTGTGTTCATAGCTATAAACTTTCCTGTTCAAACTGTCTTAACTGATTCTCATAAATTGTGTTCTTATTCTCAGTTGATTCTACTTTTCAAAAATTTCCTCAATGATTTATCAGTGTCTCACTGTTGATTTAAGAATATATTGTTCACATCCATGCATTTGGTAGTTTCTGTAGTTTTTCCTATTATAAATTTCTATTCTTACTTCACTATCTTCTGATAGGTTATAAGAAATAATTTCAATTTTTCTTATATTTGGTAAGACTTTCTGTGTAGCCTAAATCAGGATTTCTTTCAGAGAATATTCCATAAGTTTCTGAGAAGAACATATATTCTCTGTGTGCTAAATAGAACATTTTGATATAGTGTCGTTATGTATATTGGTGTATAGTAGATTTTTAGCTTTCAAGCTTCTTTGCGAATATTGTTTGGATGCTTTATCTAAATATGAAATTGGGATATTGAAATACACATCAATTATATCAGAACCAGCCTATGACTTTATGCTTATTAGTGTTTGTTTATTAAAATTGGGAACATTACTATTTGGTATACATATGTTCACAATTATTATAATTTCTTGATAAATTGTTTCTTTACCCATTCTCATTTATTTCAAGTCTAGTTGGTCAGATATCAGAATAGCATTTTGAGCTTTGTTTTCACCCCCATCTAGTTATTATGCTACTTAACACCTGAAATTCTCAGTCTGGAAATATCTTTACATGTGAGTTCTGTTTCTTGGAAACAAGAACATATTGGGTCCATTATATTAATCTATTCAACAATTCAGTGTCTTTATTTTTTAATTGGGAATTAATTAGATTTAGGCATATTGTTGAGAGATGCTTACTGATTCTTGCAATTACCTTGTTTTTCTGCCTGATTGAATTTTGGTTTGTTCTTTCTTTCTTCCTTATTAGTACTAAGGATAGCTAAATATTGCTGTTTTGACATAATGAAGTCTTCAGTAGCTCTCTTTTGTTGATATATTCCTCTCATGAAATTTATTCTTTTATCTGCTTTCAGCATTGAGACTTTATTCCTTTTCTATTCTTGAGATTCTTTAAGTATCCTTTTCCATGATGTCTTAGTTGTCTTGAATTCTTTTGTCTGTACATTTCTTGTGATGTCCTTATTACATCATGAGTTTTTATATTAAAACAACTTTGCTGGAGGTAGTGATCTTGGTGAGTATTTATTTGCTTTTGTGATTAAAAAAATATCATTACATACTTTCCCAGCTTTTAGGATTACTGAAAAGATATACAGCACTATTTTCAATTGTTTGACATTTGGCTTTGCTGGCATTTTTCCTTTCAGTTTTTAATATTCTGTCTTCATGTTTTTGGACATCTTCATTACAGGAAATTTTGCATTAAGAGTGTGGGAGCAAGAAGACAGCAAATGAAACTGGTACAGGTAATGTAGGGCCCAGGTCTACCCTTGTTCCTGGGGTTCATCTCGAGGACAGTTTCTGACAAAGTATTCTGTTTGTTCCTGTGCTTCCCTTGCACCGCCTGGTGATTAGCTGAAGGGCATTGACTCCATTGTTGGTCTGGTAATTTCCCACCTGCCTGGGCGGAGGTCCATGAGCAGCAGTTAGACATGTAAAGGCATTCTGCTGATCTCCTTTGGAATGACCCAGGTCTCTTTGTGTGTTCTTTTAATCTCCAGGCCCTTGCCCGACTTGCGCAAAGTACAGTGGCGCGCGAACTGTACCGAGGGTGTAACACAAAATCTGGTGTTACAAGGTAAAGGAAATGTCTTTCAACCTTTAGTTTTTGTATTTATCACTCTGTTAGAGAGACATAGTTGTTGATACTTAGCACATCTCTGTAACATCACTATTTCTCATGCTCTTGCAATGAATGACTAATAATAGGTAGCATTACAAGTTGATCTATCTATGGATCTCAGGCTGAGCTCTATCAAATGCTAAGGCCATTTTCAGTTGAGATCTATTTCCCATTTTTCATTTATAAGGGATTAACCCACTTTTGCTATACAATTCTATGTTTAAACACAGACTCTCATTAATTGCAATTCTTGGCTTCCTAATGTCTAACCAACCCTTCAGTTCTCTATTACTGAATCCATGTGCCTTCCATCACCCCTAAGTTATGGTAACCAAATTGAGGCTCTTGTCTCCTTATCTTAGATATCAAAGGGAGCTCTGTGTTCAACATGATTTTTCTCAAACCACTACCTGCTTTCTGTCTTCTGAGTCACATCTGTGAGATTTTGCCTTACATGCTCATGCATGGTGAAAGAATTCCTCTTTAATTAAAAATCATTGTGATGATTAGTTTGGCAACTTGGCATAATGTTGTATAAGCGAGAAGTGTGCAAGAATAAATGATTGTCTCTAAATCAGGTTGCCCCATGAGCATGACTGTGAACATTTGTCTTGGCAGAACTAATTGATGTTACAGTCCCAGTACACTGTAGGTGATACCATTCCTTGTACTCAGGTCCTTAACTGTGGAAGCACATAGAAAGTGAGCTGAGTACTAGGGATGCATGAACAAACTCTTCCTCTACTCTCTATTGCGGGTGTAACTGATTCAATTCCTGTTTATTTCTGTCTACTCCCCTATAGTGATGGACTTTTAACCTGAGCCTTAACCCAAATGAGCTCTTTATCTTTTGAAGTTGCTTTACATGGGGTATTTTATCATAGCAACAGGAAAGATGGCTAGGGCAGCAATTATTGGATCTCTTCTCAAGGTACAATTACCTGTCTCACCTATTTTACCATTTGGAAAGAGGTTCTCATAGCTTCCTCTCTTAAAAGACTGTGTAATTGAAGCTGTGCTCAGTTTACTTCTTATCTCTCCATTGCCTATCTTTTCTCTACCACTTTCCGATATCATTTTATTTACTTTATAAATTTCTAAATTGTTTTGTCTTTGTGCAGAGTCTATTTTTAATTACTCTGATCATCTTCACTCTGTTTTCGAGAGGCAGAATCTCAACTTCCATCTTAAACAGAAGTCTGATCAATATTCTTTGTGACCAAAACTGTTCAAAATCAAAATATCTAGCTACAATTATTTGTGTTAAAAAAGTTCAGAATAATGCCAGGTACTTTAATGAAGATCTTTAATATCAGTACTTAGTAAGCAGGGACAGGTGGATCTCTTGAATTCTATATCAACCTCTTTCTTATAGTAAGTCAGAAGGAGCCAGAACTGCAAAGTGACATACTTTCTCAAAAAAATATTGTTCACAATAAAAAACCCTTAATATAATTTAATAAGAGAATACATAAATAGTTAGAATTATTATTAAATGTGATTAAGAATGATTTGTTCATGAAGATAAACTGTGCTTGATATAATGATACCATTATGATATGAACAAAATGAAAGCAAAAAACATCTTATAAATGGTGAAAAGTATTTGCTAAATCATGCCATAATTGATAATGAAATTATAGGAAGAAAATAATAGAATTAACCTAAAATAAAATATTAGAATAATTACTATTAAAATCAACATCTAAGCAATGTCTAGACAGAGTTATTCTTGCTAACATCAGTACTAACTGAATGCTTTTTCAACATGTTAAAGATAATTTAACTAGTACAATCATGAAAATATAACATTAAAATATTTGAAATGGTGAAATCATTAAAACAGAAAAAAATTGCTTATTGTTAATCGTTGCTTGCTTAAATACTAAAAGTAAAATCAAGGTTTATTAATGTCATTTTATACTAATTGTATGATACATGAAAAGATTTTCTTAATTTTAGAACCGGGTCACAGGAAGAGAAACTCATATGTATGACACTATATTGGTACAATATTATATTTAAAACATTTAAAAATATTTAAATAAAGATTATAATGAATACTACATAGTCAAAGAACATAAGTCAAAGCCTGCCAAAAGAAAATATACAAACAGAATGTGTTATTATATTCAACTACCATGTATTTTAAAAGCTTCAGTTGGTGTAAAAAATATTTGTCACAATTTGGTTATTTATTTGTTTGCCTGTATTTGAGACAGGGTCACACAGGTCACATAGGTTTGTCTCAAATTTACTGTGACCACAGTAATGACCTTAAAATCTCATCTCATACTTTAACCATCTCATCTGACCAAAAATAAGTACGCACCTAAGAAATTCCAATTAAAGCATCAGGGTAGTTGTTAGACACTACATTTGATGAGGTGTTTTTAATCTCAGTATTTTTATGTGAGAAAAAAAATGCCCACAATATCATTAGATAAAAATGGTAGCGGTTATTTTGCTTTTTAGGTATAAGAACATATATTAAATTTATTAACTACATCAACTAATGAAACAAAATAATTGAACAAGATGAGAAATTCAGAAAGAGACCTCAATATATACCTTAGTTTATTTGGAGGCAAAAAATGTCTTTTCAGTGACTCCAAAAATATTATATTCTAAATTGCAGGTTTGAGAGTGCTTTTAATTTTATGAAAAAGAAAATATAGTAGTACCATCAATTTCACTATATATAATCATGAAAATGAAATATTTGCATACTAAATTCATAAATATAAATCTAATAAAATAATGAGACGTTGTGAATATCCCACTTAATGGCAGAAACTTCATGAACAGGAGTAGAAACTCAGAAGTTTAAAATGATGGGCAAACTTTAATAAAAAATGTTAATATGACAAAATAATAACATGCACAGAATACAGGGATAGGAAATGAATTATTCCAAAGTCTGGCAATGCTGAAGATGGAGTTATTATCTTTAATTTATAATGGTACTTGATAAATGATAAGACCGGTGCTAAATATTAGAAAATGTGCAAAGTACTTGAAGAGGCAATTAATACAAGAACAAATTTTAATGAAAAGATTCTCAGACTCATTAGTTTCCAGAGTAATGTAGAGAAAAGGAACAATGTGTTATCACACCGGAATCACAATGTCACAATTACACTCTTCAGTACCTCTTGGGTGCAAAGTATGTCCAAGGACACTGAGGCTTTTTTTTATTAAGAGTAAATTGTCATAATATTTGGAAGTATCTTGGAAATGTATATAGACATATAGAAATACGTCCAATTTTGATAGGTTAGTCTTGGTGATTTATCTCACAGATAACAAAAGCACCCACCCACCTACAAAGAGACTGAAATAATTACTTTGTGATAAAAGTATTTAGGGTTAAATAAGAATCATGATATGAAGTGAATTTCTATGAGTATAAAAATAATTGCATGCATTATGAGATGCCATATCTAAATATTTTATTCATCGAAAAATAGATTTTGGTCTATATCAAGTGATCAGAAATAATGCTAATTCATAAAGGAACTAAAATGAGGATCTATACATTGATTACATTCCATTTTATTTACTTTGGACTCTATAAACAGGCATAGTTTAGTGGGAAAATTACTCTGTGTCTAAGTCCTTACAAAGAAGACAGGCACTGATGGGAATTTCATCAATGTGGTGAATTTATATGTTAGACTAAAGGCAATATCTTCAGATAATTCACTAAATGCTACACCACCAAAAGAGTACAAGAAATGCACCGATACACTGGAAGTTTGATGAGATTAGAGGAACGTTTGATTGCTCTGTGCTTGTGCAGTACAGGAAGCTGACAACCACGAAGAAAGGACTGAGCCTTCCCCCTTAATGCACATGATGCTAGGAAAACATGAAGGATAAGTACTAAGGAGGACTTAAGGGAGAAAGCAAGGCTCTCCCTGTGCAGGGGAAATGGAATAGATTTTGTGGGTCTATTGGGGACAGGTGGGCTTTGGGTGCGGCGGGAGGTACTGGGAGAAATGACTGGAATTGAAGGACATATCAGGAACAAGGTGGAAATGTAGTGAAATGAAAACTCAGTGGAAAGTAACCCTAGCCAAGACTGCTTGTAACGGGGGACATGAAGCCTGAACTGGTCTACTTCTGTAACCAGGAAAGTCCACAAGTGGAGGGATTGGAACACCAATCTAGCCACAAAACCATTAACAAACAGTTTGTCCTGCCTGCAGAGTGTTCTGTGACCTGAGCCTCCCATAGCCATCATCAAAAAGACCAGAATGACTTCCTCCAGCAACTGATAGGAGCAGATCTACAGTCCCACAGCCAAAATTAGGTGAAGTCCAGGAGTCCTGCAGAGGAGAGGAAGGAAAAATTGGAGGAACCAGATGGTCATTGACACAACAAGAACAAGGCCCACAGAATCGTTTGAAATGGCCTCACAGGGCCTCACAGAGATCAGGGTACTTGTAGGGGTCTGACCTAGGTTCCTTGCTTATATATTACGGCTGGGTAGCTTGGTTTTCTTGTGTGCACTCCTAACAGTGATTTAGGGCTGTCTCTAACTCTTTTGACTTGGTTGTCTCTGACTCTTTTGACTGCCTTTGGGATGCTTTTCTTCCTGTTGGGTTGCCTTCTCCAGTCTCGATTTGCTATGTATGTGCTTAGTCTTATTGTACCTTGTTATGCGCTAAAGCACAATTAATAAAAAAAAAAAAAGAGATAGAAATTGGGGTTCAACCTGATTATCTGAAAAGCTAAACAGCCAGCCACTGACTCTTACCTCCACCTCAGTCTAAAAATGGTGATCCTGCCTTCAGGAATCTCAGAATGAGACCGTGCCTGAGAATTGTCTCCTTCTGTTTTATAATTCTCTCAAATTCTGGGATTAAACGCATGCACCACTGTGATTAAAGGCATGCATCCCCCAGATGCTATTCTATGGCAAATAGTACAGCTACTGGGATTAAAAGTGTATGTTACCACTGCCTGGGAGTAAGGCTGACCAGTGGGGCTATTTTAGCTGATTTTCGGGCAAGCTTTATTTTTTAAAATACAAGTTAAATGCCACTAAAAATTATAAACTGTCCTATTGCTCAGGATTATTGCTAACTAACCCTTATGATTTAAATTAAACCATAATTCTGGTCTATGTGTAGCTATGTGGCTTGATACCTTTTTTCGGTGAGACATTCTCATCTTGCTTCCTTTAAATGTGGCTGGTGACAGTGTCTCTGTCTTTCCTCGTCCCAGAATTCTCCTACTTTGTTTGGCCCATCTATACGTCCTGCCTGACTAGTGGACAGTCAGTGATTTATTAAACCAATATGAGTGACAAATATTTACAGCGTACAAAACCATTATTCCAAAGCTGGGGGTAGATATGGAGAGACTGGAGGTGGAGGGGGAGATTAGCTGGGGAGGGAGAAGAAATTGCAGTCTGGATGTAATATATGAGAAAAAGAAAAAAGAAAATAAAAGAAGAAAAAGAAAGGAAAAAAGGAAAAGAAAACATTAGTGACAATCCTACAGGCTCTTTAATAAACTGATGGTATATTCGAGAGAAATCGTAATGCTGTTTGTATCTTTTTGCACATCTCCTCTAAAGATTAATTATTATATTATTGGCAATAATTGATTCTACAAAATAACTGTCAACAAACAGGCAAGAATCTGAGTCAGAGCTGAGAATGCCTCAGAAGTATAACTTTAGATAAACATTCACCTATTTACATGCAGATGATCAATGAGCCAGTGTACCTCATCTCAAACAATCTTAGTTTCCTTTTCATTTGGTTAAATTAAAAGCCTCCACACGCACAGTACACATAGTTATTTTAAACTGTGAAATACAATTGCATTGTACAACCATATCAATGTTTCTGAAAACAATACTTATAGAATTTCTGCATAATATTTAAATTATTTAAAAAGGAAAGTCTAATGGAATGATACCAAAACTTAGAAACGTGTTAATAGCAATGTGATCCAGGAGAATTGGGTTAAGAGTACTTTCAAACATCACCTAAGCTTTGTAGAATTTAATTGAAAACCTTACTAAGACTTTAAAAAATGTGCTTTTTATCAGAAAGGGAAGAATAAAAATTATAATTGAAAGAGTGAGAATCAAATACAGATTTTCATTAGGGAATCTCCTACTTAATAGCATATAAAGTATATTTATCATAATAGATAACAAAATTACCACATCATCATAAATCTAATCAGTAAGATTTTATATCTTGCAGATGTACATAAATATATGCGAACTTAATTTATGTTAGGACTTTTTTGAGCATATTGAATAAATATTATAAAAGAAAACAGGTAATATTTTCTTTTTATTTATTCTTCTCTCATATAAAATATCCTGATCACAGCCTCCACTCCTTCCACACCTCCTAGTTCTCATCCACCTCCCTCATCCCCTCAAATCTACTGCTCTTCCTTTTCCTTCAGAAAAGAACAGACTTCTTAGTGATGTCAACCAAATGAAGCATAACAAGATGCAATAAGACTAGAAACAAACCCTCATATCAAGGTAGGACAAGGTAACCCAGTAGGTGGAAAACATTCCTAAGAGAAGACAAAAGAGATAGAGACACCCTTATTCCTACTGTTAGGACTCTCACATCCACTGCAAGCTAAACAACCTCAGCATACAGAAGACCTAACAGAGACTCGTACAGATGCCATGATCGTCACTCTAGTCTGTGCGAGTCATATGAGTCCGGCTTAGTTGATTCTGTGGGTGGGCTAAGTTTTCTTGATCCTTGACCACTTTGGCTCTATCTATTAAAATTTTAATATAGATTATCTAGTATTTGTGAATGATCACTGGTGAATAAAATTGTGTTGAGAGAATTTTCTCAGAGAATAATGGAAAATAAACCATACTAGGAAGAGAACAATGTGTGTCCTCCTTAGAAAATTTAAATGAGACCATATCTGCAGTTACATAATTGCTCTAATTTTGCTTTTTGTTGAGTTGTATCTCCTCTACTCAACATGAACTACATAAAAATAAAATATTTAAATGGTAAATGAATCTATATAAACTTCCAAAATGCAAGAGATAGATGTAAGCCTCCTTGTGAGTTTTTGGTACTCAACTCAGGTCCTCTTCAAGGGAACCTTGGGCTCTTAACTGTTGAGTTTTCTCTCTAAACTCTGAACTCAATGTGAAGTTGGGTAATGTCAAAGTCTGAGGATAAGATAATGAAAATTAATGATGCTGAGAGCATGTAGTGTGAACAAATATTAATATAAATATTGATATGGTACAATGCATTATATTTCTTATACTCACCTGTGAGCTCTATGAAGAAAAAGTAGCATGATAGCAGTGTATGAGCATTTCAGTTGCTCACCACTTCGTCCCGTAGGTGTTAATATTTTCTTCCAGCATTTAATAGATCTTGCATTTATTTTATGTTTTTTTACCAATTAATTTGGTGCTTAAGCCTAGTTTATATTGGTTTTATTTGCATTTATAGTCAAGTATTACTAATCCTTCATCTTGTGCCTATTTATCATCCCTTCCTTTTTCTCAACTTTGCACTAATCTTCTGTCTGTATTTGAATTTGGTTCTGCGAATCCTGCATTTTACTTGGATCATGGTAACAAAGGCCAGAGATCAAGGTTTGCAAAAGAAAAATATTTCCTTTTGGGATGCTAGAGGCTAGACATTTAATATCCAGTTCAACACTGCTAGTTCACTCTGAGGTGACAAAGGAGGCCTCTTCACTGGCATGTAGGAGCTTTGCAGCCAAATGTTGGTGATTCTCAGTATGGAGAAAAGACATTCTGTTGTCTGCCTTTGGCATGGTGCTCCTGGATTCGTGTGCATATGCTTAACCATGGTCATTTTTTAAAAAATAAGGACATCAATCATGAATGCTTAAAGTCAAATGTCAATAAACTTGACAAGAGTTGCCAAGAGTGTATTTTTAAATTGAGTTGTAGGCTGAAGCTCCAAGGATTATAAATGCAGTAAGTGAAATTCTTTAACAGACATGAGATGAGTAGCTCAATATCACAGATGCTGAGTCAGAATATCTTCATACTCATGTGAATAGTTATGCATTTTGAGTGGTCAGTCACATTTGTGTTTATAGCATAGTGCTTATGTCCAGGTTCAGCTTTTATTCAAAGCAGAGTCAGAACCTTATAAGCAAAATTTGCGAACGTGTATAACATTGCATTGCAAGATAACAGCCAAGGAGAAGAAAGTGGGTGAAAATTTGTGAGAAATGAAGAACAAATGCAAATTTTTAAAGAAATTGATAATGCAAAGAATAAAAGAAAAGGTATAAGTAATGCAAAGTGCTTAATATCTAAATATAGCCGGGCGGTGGTGGCTCACGCCTTTAATCCCAGCACTCGGGAGGCAGAGGCAGGCAGATCTCTGTGAGTTCGAGACCAGCCTGGTCTACAAGAGCTAATTCCAGGACAGGCTCCAAAACCACAGAGAAACCACACACAAAAAAATATCTAAATATAAATTATTTAATATACAGCCCTACAATATAAGAAAAGTATATCTGAAACTTTCATAAGTATGTGGGAAACTTTAAGAGAAAAAATAAATTAAAATATGTCCCTAGGTTTGGACCGGATGGAGCTCACTTGTAAAGGGAGTGAAAATAATTTTCACTAAGCAGTAGGAAAAGGAAAAGTGTGGATTGCAGTGCTGTAGTAGTTTCTATGCTTTGAACTCATGTTATAATCACATCGTTGCTCAGACATTAAGACTTTATTTCACATATTTCATTTCTGTGGGTAAATCAAGAACTACAGAGTATATCTCAACTTTCTGATTTTTTCCTATTTCTTTTTAGTATTTAATGAAGCAAAAATCAAGATTGGTTTGGGAGATACATAAAACTGTGTCCAACACATCTATTAAAATCAATAGCAGCAATAAGAATGAATTATAGGCACAGTACAAGATGGAATTTTTATGACCATCTGATACCTAGAGACTTAACTTGTTTGGCAAAAAGTGGTAAGAAAATGATTCAACTGCTGGCCTTCATTACAACACCAACTTTCTCAACTTCAACATATTAGAAACATCAAAAATAATATGTAAGCCAAGTTCTTGTACCCTCATTTAGAACCCTGTATTATAATAGCATCTTTATCTTTCCAGGGTCTTCCCAATCTAGAGGGATATAGTCTAAGACTTCCAGTGGTTTCCTGAAACATAATATAAAACTATACTTTGTATCCTGTGTACAGGTTTAATTTCTTTTCCGTCGAACTAAACACTTTCTCTGCAGTGTTGTATTATCTGTGCAAAATTCCTAGCATGAATTTGTTTTTTTCTTTTTTATAGTTTCACAAAGATAAAAACTCTTAGCAACATCATCATAGTATTACTTTTCCTTACCTTGTTAAACCAATAACTGTCACCTCTTAGAGGAACACTTTCATGGTTTCTCATTGGTATATTTGAATCATCAGAGTCAGATGGTTATTAAGAGATCATTATTAAAGACAGTAATGTCAACTCAAACATGTAGCTTATGATATAACAGTAGGAGACATGACAAACTAGATGGCCAATAAGTACCTAAATAATACATGTCATTTCTGATATGAATGTTGTACAATGACGTGATTGAGGCAAGAAGGGACACAGAAGGATAATATGAGCTTTTAACACAATTCTTAGAATCATGTGCATTTTCAAATTTATGATGGAGTGTTTCTAGAATTTTCCATTTAGTAATTTAGACTGTGATCAGTCATAAGTTAAGAAAGTAAAGGTAAGTAAAATCATGGGTAAGAAGAGATACTTATGTTTCTCTAATGTTTAGATTAGTGTGTATTTATGTAGTCAAATCTGCCTTTGAACTATCCTACCTTTAAACAGCATATTTTCCACAGCAAAGTATGCTTTTTCCTTTCAAATGTCTTCTTTTGAATAAAATTTTATTCAACTGATTCAAACTGTGTTTCACTCTTTCAAGTTCAATCTATAAATACGTCATAAAAGTAAGTTAACATGATTCTAAATTCTTGCCAGCTCCAGTCCTATATATTCTTTAAATTACAACCTTAACAAAAAATTACCACTTTTAATCATTTAATTTCAGGTATATAGTTTTTACATGTTTTATTTGTCACAGATGTTTTGACAGATGTCAAATTGTTCCTCTTTTCAATTCGTTGCAATATAATTCTAAAGCTGGATTTGTAACTGCATAACTCACAATTTATATTGTGATTCATATTGGATATTGACTAAAAGTTGTTTATAAATTTGAAAATTGAAGATATAACAACTTTACTTTTTTTTTTGTATTGTAAGCAACTTTTATTTTTTTTTATTTTTATTTTTTTGGTTGTTTGTTGGGCTTTTTTTTTTAATTTATTTATTTATTGAGGATTTCCGCCTCCTCCCCG
>NW_004949104.1:4386358-4389676 GCF_000317375.1 Microtus ochrogaster
TTTACGGTCTAGTTTCTTGAGTTCTTTATATATTTTGGAGATCAGACCTTTGTCAGTTGCGGGGTTGGTGAAGATCTTCTCCCAGTCAGTGGGTTGCTAATTGTTTTCTTTAATGAAGTTTACATTTTGTCATTCTGAAAGATATATGGAGCATCCTACATTTAAAAGAAATGTTTTGTTAATTTGATAAAGTTTGCACATTTTTTCTCTCACTCATCATATTTCTATTCTCAGAGACTTAGAAGAATATGCTCTTCATACACACATCTACAGAGTACAACTTACCCCATGTCAGACATTGCGCTGGTGGTGTTATTAAAGCACTAAACAAGACTGACAAGGCCCTGCCATGTTGGAGCTTGCACTTTAGAGAGAGTGACAGATAATACAATAAACAAGTGATTCGATCACTTTTAATGGAAGTGGAGGCTTTAGATTCAACAACACATCCTGAATCTCCACAACCCTGCCAAGCTAAAGCCAGTAGGGAATGTTCTTGTCTTGGGAAAGGACAAACATAACTCTTAAAGCACCAAGGTCATCACTGGTGCCAGGATTTTAATATACACCCAAATAACATGGAGAACTTGATGAAACAAAGCTGTTGGTTACAGAGAAATGTAATACATTTGCCTTTCTTTATCTTCTTAAGTAAGGTTTTCTTTGTTAGTTTAGGGGCCATAGTTTGAAAATCAGTGAGTAAGAGACATTAACACAGACCTACTTTAAAAAATTAAAACATACACACACACTGATTATATTTAAATGAGTTTATATATTTATATATATTGATTATTTATATAATCTTTTGTAATTTAAGGAACATATCTACATATAGATAGAGAAAAAAACAATGATAAATATTGATGAAGTGAGAAAATGAGAGTTATAAGTCAAATTATATAAAATTGAAGATATATATGTAGAACGGTTATAGAAAGCCAAGATATATTATCTCTATATGTAACAAAATTCTATTATAAATGGCATTCAAGATAATAAAACTTAAGCTGCTTTGCCATTGTGATGCTTAGTTTTTGTTTTTTCTTTTCTTTTTTTTTAAATATTTATTTATTTATTTATTATGTATACACTATTCTGTCTGTATATGCCTGAAGGCCAGAAGAGGGCGCCAGACCTCTTTACAAATGGTTGTGAGCCACCATGTGGTTGCTGGGAATTGAACTCAGGACCTTTGGAAGAGCAGGCAATGCTCTTAACCACTGAGCCATCTCTCCAGCCCCTAGTTTTTGTTTTTGATTTGTCAGTTTGACACAATCTAGACTCACTGGAGAAGGGAGAGATTCAGTTGAGAAAATGTCAAGATTGGGTTGTATGCAAGCAAATAGGTCATTTTATTAAAATAGTGATGGATGTTGGAGAACCCAGCCCACTGTGGTTGATGCTACCGCTGGGGTGGTGGTCCTGGTTTCAGTATGATAGCAGACTGAGCAATTCAAGAGTATCATCACTCCTCCATGGCCTCTCTATCAGCTCCTGCTCTTGGGATCTTGTTCTGGTTGAGTTCCCATCCTGTTTTCCTTCAGTGATGGACAGTGATGTGAAAGTTGGAGGCAAATAAACCCCCTTTGCCCCAGTTATTTTTGTTCAAGGTGTTTCATCACAGCAATAGAAACTCTAATATAGACAGCAATAAATCAGTTAAAATAGATAATACATAAGGACATTGATATGTTAGCTTGCTTAACTAAATGAGTATTTGCACACATACATACATATGTACATAAATGCAGACATATCCTATAAATGTTGCTTGAGATTTCGGGTCTGACAGTCATGCAGCTCCAAAGAAACACACAGATGTCTACATTAATTATAAACTGTTCATCCTAGTAGTTCAGACTTTTTATTAATTAATTCTTACATCTTAACCCACTTTTCTTGTCTGTGTTAGCCACATGGCTTGGTATCTTTCATCAGCGAGGTATTCTCATCTTGATTTCTCTCTATCTGGGTGACAAGTGCAGACTGATTTTTCCTCTTCCTAGAATTCTCCTGTTCTCATTGCCCCACCTCTTCCTGCTTGGTCGCCTCTCTGGCAGGGCTACGTGGCTTCTCTCTGTCTCTGCCTCCTTTGTTCCCCCATTCAGTTTAGTTCTCCCTGCCTAGTTCTGTTCCCCTATAGCTCTGCTATAGGGCCAAAGCCATTCCTTTATTGACCAATGATATTAACAGCATATATAGGGGAATCCCACATCATCTGAAAAAGGAAAATTCATTTTGACTTATAGTTCCAGAGTGAGAGTACATAAATGTAGCGATAGGAGTGGCGGGGCTGCATCCCTGGCACCCGGCCGCCCGCATGGCTAGCTTATGCCCCGAAATAATTATATGGAAACTGTATTCTTTTAAACACTGCCTGGCCCATTAGTTCCAGCCTCTTATTGGCTAGCTCTTACATATTGATCTAACCCATTTCTAATATTCTGTGTAGCACCATGAGCTGGCTTACCAGGAAAAATCTTAAAGTGCGTCTGTCTGGAGTGAGAGAATCATGGCGATCACCTGACTCGGCTTCTTTCTCCCAGCATTCTGTTCTGTCTACTCCGCCTACCTAATTTCCTGTCCTATCAGGGCCCAACAGTTTTCTTTATTAATTAACCAATGAAAGCAACAGATAAATACAGATTATTCAGCTGTTAAAAATATAATCATGAATATTGTAGGTAAGTCAATGGATCTTGCAAACGATCACCCTGAGAGACGTGACTCAAACCCCAAAAGAAAAATATGATACATGTCTGTTTATATGTAGATATTAGCTTTTAAGCCTTTGAAAGGCATTCCCCAGTCTGCATAATCCTAGAGCTTAGGTATTAGGTAAGAGACTAGTGTGGAGGGAAGGATTTCCTAAGGCAGAAGAAATAGAATGGAAAGTTATGAAGGGGGAATAGAAATGGAGGCTTAAGTGGGGATAAGAAGGAAACATCAATCAGAAGGGAAAATTTATTTATCATTGATAAGTTAGCAATAATTAAAGTAAATAGGCTGACTGTTGTTAATGTACTAAAGTTTGGTATTTACTATATTCAGTGTGTATAATTTTGTGCAACAAGTTTTCTTTCTTTTAATAAGTGTGAAGTTTTTACCTAACTTAAATTATTCTGCCACTGAAAAATAGAGAAATGTAAAAAGAGACACAAGAATCAGCCATGAAGCCAATGAAATAGAGTAGAGAATGTTGAGATAAACTCAAATGGTCATTTCAATGGTTGTCAGCCAAGATCCCAAGTTTACACTTGTAACGGCGTAAATGAATGCAGACAGATTGTAAAATATATATATATGTATATATAT
>NW_004949104.1:4389776-4392733 GCF_000317375.1 Microtus ochrogaster
ATATATATATATAGCTTTAATGGAGAAATAGACTTACAGAACCACCGTTCCCACGGAGACCAGGAAAACAGAAGCAGCGGTTGGGAGCACGGCTCACCAAATTTATAGGCAAACATTAGCCTGAGGCGAACACGCCCCCTACAGAATGAGAAATAATCTTTTCCACCTTTGCATCAAACAAGATACTAATACATAGAATATATGAAAGTATGAGAAAAGAAACATCTTAGATATTATTATTATATAGTGAATAAAACAAATGAATTCAACTGACAATTCTAAATAGAGGTACAATGGGGAATAAATATAGTGAACTATTCAACACATAACCAATCGGGAAAATATGAATTAAAGCATTGTTAGCATGTTCTTTCCATGGCATTCACAGTGATAACAATCTAGAGGAAAAATGACTACAAAGGCTAATGGAGTCTGGAGCAAAAATAAATCATCCTGTTGGATGAGGGGACAAAGATGGCCACTATTGAAATCAGTACAGAAGTTTCTGAAAAGAATAGAAATGGAACTATTAACTACATCATTCATAAATATATACCCAAATAAATCTAAGTCACCTTACATGACCTTGTCTATGGGCAGTCCTTGAGCGACACCTAGATAGAAAATTACAGTATTTGCACTAAACTGAAAAATATTGGATAATATCATGTTAAACAAAATCAAACACATTTAGAAAAAGGTAAATATTCATGTTTTCTTTCATATGCAAAATATACATAACAAGAATAAAAGATGAAAAGAGACTAGGGATAATTTGCAAAAAAGGTGAATGGTGGGATGGAGGGAAGGTTAAGTGAAGATGATCAGGAGAACTCTGATCAGTGGAATTATTTACATGCAGAAATATGATTATTAATCCCTTGATTTTGTGCCAAGAATATGTGTCAAATATATTGCCAGTCAAGACTAAGGTTGGTTAAAAAATTTTATCCCCACCTACTGAATATGTTTAGAAACACTGAGCATTATTAAACAGACAACAATAAATATACTATGAAACCAGAGTCAAAGAACTACCTATGAAGGAAAATCAGTCCTTAATGAGCAGAAAGTTGTACATTCCGTAAATTTTGATTTTATGCTTTACATATCCTGAACTAGTTAATGGAGTGTTTTGTACTTGAAGTCAACAATAGGAATGAAACTAAATGAAATAAATAATAAAATCCTGCTATTTTCACTCAAGGGCTACAGAACTTGTAAGCTACCATCTCACTGATGGTATATGGGTTATTTGTATTTTATTTGTAGCAGAAACTGCAAATCCCAGGTGTATTTCACAATAGAGTGAGTAAAAACAGATAAAACAACAGGTATTCATTTAACGCATGGATAGTTTAAATTCCAACTCACAGATAATTTAAAAATAAATAATAAACCAAGCTCTGTTGTGCTTCTCAGTGTATGTTTAGGGCATAGTTTTGGCATTTAAAAGTTAAGAAGATAAAGGGGCATAAAGATAAATGCTTCTCTAGCAATAAGTAGATTAAGATAAATTACTTATGTACATTGTAATTCATTTAAAATTTCCATAAAAGTACAAAACACCATACCTAAAACACAATATAAAATGTAAAAACACAATCCAAAAAACAAAATAAGAGTAATCAATATTAAGGGAAAAAATAAAGAGACGTGGAAACATGTGGAAGAATAAAATCAATCTATACCATGACTGAACTAAGTGTGATGCGGGATGTTGTTCTGTATATGTATTGCTTTTGTTGACTAATGAATAAAGTTGCTTTGGCCTATGGCAGGACAGAATATAGCCAGGCTGAAAGAGTTATATAAAAAGAGTACGCAAGAGTCAGGCAAATGCTATGTAGCTGCCAAAGGAGAAAGAGGCCCGAACAGAGCCTTACTTGGTAAGCCACAGTCTCGTGGCAATGCACAGATTAATAGAGATGGGTTAATTTAACATATAAGAGCTAGCTGGGAAAATTGCCTGAACTGTTGTCCAAACAGGGTTGTAATTAATATAGTGTGCTTATTTGGGTCTGGCCAGCTGGGAAACGAATGTGCAGTCTCTGTTTACATAAGCATGTACATTTTTTTTTTTTTGATTTTTCGAGACAGGGTTTCTCCATAGCTTTTGGTTCCTGTCCTGGAACTAGCTCTTGTAGACCAGGCTGGCCTCGAACTCACAAAGATCCGCCTGCCTCTGCCTCCCGAGTGCTGGGATTAAAGGCGTGCGCCACCACCATCCGGCAAGCATGTACGTTTTGTTTAGCATTTGTTTTACATGTGAATAGTTGAGTCACACCATTTAAATGAGAGTGATTTACAATTTGTATTTGTTTAACAAATCAAGAAACTCAAATCAAAAAATGCAGCAAGAGATTTTATTTTAACAAGATTACAAAGTTATCACTGAAACAACATAAGCCATTTGAATAGTAGGGGTGACTGTGAAACCTTGGCCTTGAATTCATGAGAACTATTGGTGCTATCACACAGTGATGAAAGCAAGATAAGTAAAGCAGGTGTAATTATTCTAATTGGTGTTCACTGGTCAACAGAGCTTTAAAGTGCCCCAGATGAATAGTATTAGAAATAAATAGGGAAGAATACAACCCACTTGGAAACCTCAACACAATTCTCAGCAGTAAATAAAACTGCCATGCAAGAAACCAATAGATGTATTCTGTAACACTAACTAGAACCATTTTTATATTTATTGACACTATACCTTAAAAGACTGAATGAACATTCTACCAAAAGCCTACAGCATTTACTAAGATAGATAATATAATAAAAAAAAAAACAAGCCAAACACACACGCAAAAAAAAAAAAAAAAGAGAACAGGAAATTAAATCAGAGACCTTATTATAATGACTATAGACCCATATCTATCACCATGCACAAAACTCAAGTCCAAATGGATTAAAGACCTCAATATCAGTCTGAACACACTGAACCTGATAGAAGAGAA
>NW_004949104.1:4394516-4395776 GCF_000317375.1 Microtus ochrogaster
GGGAGGAGGGGGAGGGAAATGGGAGGCTGGGAGGAGGGGGAACTTTTTTTTTTCCTTTTCTCAATAAAAAAAAAGCAAATAAAAAAGAATAGGAAATTAAATCAGAGACCTTATTATAATGACTACATTTAAAATCAATAATAAATGCAATAAAGCACATTTTCTGATTTTGAAAATTAAGCCATTAATTATAAAAGAATCCGAGGGTCAAAGATTCAACAAACATGTTTAAAATATAACGAACTGAGTGAAATGAGAACAATTAATGTTTGCAAGTTACAGCAGAAATGCTGAAATAGCAGTATTGAAAAGTAATGGAGAAGAAATAATTCATCATTTTAAAGATATGATTGAGCCTATATTCTTCAAAAGGATGATAAATAATTTCTTATTTTTTTGCAAATTTATGTTGCTTTTACTGAGTAATAATCTTTGTTAAATAATTTTTTATTATTTCTTTGAGAGTTTTTCATACTGTGTTTTGATGATTTTCTTCAGCTCTTTTTTTCTTTTTTGGTTCTTAAAAACATTAATAATATTGGCAAACCTATAGCAAATTAAGCAAAAGAAAGAGAGGATCCAACTTGATAAAATTGGAGATGAATAGGGATAGATTACAATAGATACTGAAGGAATTAGAGAATCATAAGGACATACTTCAAAATCTATGTCTACCAACCTGAAAAATCTAAAGCAAATTTATATGGCCTATGAAAGATAAATTAAGATGAAATCAATAATTTAATAAAACGTAAAACAACCAATGAAATTGAATAGGTAAATAAATCTTTCAGATTAGGAAACAAAAAAGATCAGCTTGACTAAGCACAGAATTCAACCAAATCTTTAAAGAAGAACTAATACCACACTCCAATCTATTCCTTAAAATAGAAAGTGAAAGGGCATAGCTCATTTCCAAATATTTCTGTGACGGGAAGGTTTTTGTTTTTTCTTTAACTGTCATTGATTCTATGTAGACTTCACATCAAGCATTTCATTCCAATCTACTTCCCCATCCCTCTGCATCTTTTCTCAGCCCTTGCAACCTCACCCTTCATAGATCCATGTCCCAATAAATTTCTTCCTTCCCTCCTTCCTTCCCTCCTTCCTTCCTTCCTTCCTTCCTTCCTTCCTTCCTTCCTTCCTTCCTTCCTTCCTTTTATCCCATCCTTCCCTTCTTCTTCTTCTTCTTCTTCTTCTTCTTCTTCTTCTTCTTCTTCTTCTTCTTCTTCTTCTTCTTCTGCTTCTGCTTCTTCTGCT
>NW_004949104.1:4395981-4406606 GCF_000317375.1 Microtus ochrogaster
TCCTCCTCCTTCTCCTCCTCTTCCTCCTCCTCCTCTTTTTCCTCCTCCTCTTCCTCCTCTTCTTTTTCTTCAGCACATCTAGACCCAGTTGTGCTGTCAAAATGTCTTGTTTTCCTCTGGAGACTAGTGAAGTTATGGGGCACTGCTGAAAGAAAGCTGTTTTTCCCTGTCACAGCAGTTAACAGCAGACCCTAACTCCATGGTAAAGGGTGGGAATCATATCTTAAATTTTCTTCTTTGTTTTGTGGTTTGATCTGACTTAGTTTTTCACAAGTTTTGTGAATGAGGTAACAATTTATTTTAACTTTCTATTTACAGCAGCCCTGCTGTGCGAAGAGGATATTTTCTTATATATGTTGCCACCGCTGGCTCTCACATTCCTCGGCTTCATTTTTAATATTTTTAATTAAAATATAACCTACATAATATATCTTTTTTATTTTCTTTCTCTTAATTCCTAGCATTCCCAATATGAAATTGATTATTTCGTTCTCCTCAATATTGTTCTATATTTGTATGTATGTGTGCAAATACGTAGATGAAACCTATTTGTTGTTTGTGTACATATGGTTTCACTCTATCTGTCCCTCTTCTGAAATGATTTCTGAGTCTTGGGATAGCTGTGTGATATATATGTCCCCATTAGGAATAGTCATTCTGAAGTCTCTTATTTTCTGACACTCAATGAGTTGTGAGTTACTGAGTTGATCATCATCTGCTGCAGACAGAAGTTTTTCACATAGGGTTGAGGGAAGCATTGCTCTATGGATAAATCAGGAATTGGTTCATTTCCATGTCCGTTTAGTAGTGTAATGGTAGTAAGTTCCCTTCTTGGTCCTGTTACTTGTCTATGCACAGGTTCTTAGATTATAATAATGCATGCTATGGATTTTCTTCTTGTGTAGGAGATAATAGATCCAATCAGAAAGTGTTGATTACTCCCATGATGTTTATGCTACTATGCACCAGTGGGCATGCACATTCCATAGCTTGGGAAATTGATGATCATTTTTCTCATCTAGTGACTTGCAAGCAGCTTCAAGCAGTGTTAAAGATACGCAGTTGTAAAAGAAGTTCCAGTTCCACAACAGTTTTATTTTGCTTTGTTCTAAGACTCAAGACTCAAGTGTTTGGTGTCTTCATCAATTATTTTTTTGTAGAGGGAGAACCCAATTCAGCAGAATATTACTTTATTCTTTATTTTTTCATTTATTGTACATTTTTCTTTTCTTTTTTATTAGATTTTTTTTAAAAAAAAATACCAATCCAAATTCCCACTCCTTCCCCTCCCCCCATTCCCTCCACACATCCTCCCACCCCACCCCCTCTAATCTTAAGAGAGGGTAAGGCACTTTGCTATGTGGAAAGTCCAAGGCCCTCCCTACTACATTTATGCTGAACAAGGTACACATCCAAATAGAACAGGATCCCAAAAAGCCAGTACATGCGGTAGAGATAAATCTCAGTGCTACTGCCAGTGGTCCCTCAGTCTGCCCCAGCCATACAACTGATTTGGTCCTATGCTTGTTCCTTCCCAATTCAGCTGGAGTTGGTGGGCTCAAGTAAAAAAAAAAAAAAAAAAAAAAAGTTGTTTCAGTGGATGAAATCTTCATATTCTTGAACTCTTTGCTCATATTCTCCTTCTTTCAACTGGACCTTGGGAGCTCAGGCCAGTGTTCTGATGTTGATCTCTGCCTCTGTTTCCGTCTGTTGTGGGACGAAGATTCTATAGTGATATTTAAGATAATCACCAATTGGGTTTTGACATCAAGATCTGGAAGAAAACCAAGAACAATAACAATAAGCCTTAATGTTTGAGATGTCTGTGGGAGCTCACTGAACTCACTGGAGAACAACTCCATAAGAAGTAAATCATTAATGGCATTTGTCTTTTGATTTGTCAGCCTTCTGGTATCTATTAGGTACACGGTTGTCATGTTATAGACTAACTTTATTGTAACTTTCTCTCTCTCTCTCCTCTCTTTCCATACATGTGTACATATGAGTGTAATTCTGCAAATCATTCCAATAAGCCCATTAGTTCACCAAGACAAATGTTGGTGGCATCCTTATTTTGGTCCATCATCAGTTTGCTATCTGGAAAAATATCTTTTCATATCTATGAAAAAAATATCAAACAACACTCAACTGGATAGTAGTAACAATCATAACTCTTTGTCTTCTATCATTTTTCAACACTTTTTCTAAGTATAAGGAAAAATTTTAGGAAGGAAAGTAAAATTCATACAAAATTGGTGGGCATGTAAAAAAGGTTAGATCAACTTTCAACTATTTGTGCATTCATCTTTACATGCCATCTAGTATTTAGCCTAAGTAACTTTATATTTAATTAACAGAGAAGCTGGTAAGCAGAATATTTCTCACTTTTTGTAGGAATCATGAAATCATAATAGAACCGCATAAACAAGCAGTGCTTCACAGAGACAACCTCAATGTTGTATTCTCTGTTATCACATAGAATACTATGAGCCTTTAAAAAGGGCTGTGGTGAAAACCTGGTAGCAACCTGCTATTAGCATAATTATTGTACTTATCCTGAAGTTCTTAAGTAGAAGATCGAATAAAGCGTATCTGATAGGACATTAACCACTCTAGCAATTTTACTACAAATCTGAGGTCTCTTTTGAAATGGCCTTAAAAATGAGACTCATGCAAAGATGAGTTGAAAGAAATGCCATTTGGTGTTCGGGGGGGGGGGAATGCATTTTTACAATTTACCATTTTATAAGAAAATTAGTTTTACTCACTTGCTCTTTCCCCTTTCGTTTTACAGAAGCACTGTAAACCTGTATGCTAATGATCTCCAGTTTTATAAACGATAAAATGAGACCATTTTGTGAGAAACAAATAGCAGCAGAAGTAGTTGATAAATCCTATCACCCATTATACTCTATTTGCTGTTCTGAAAGTATGACCTTCTAAGAAGACATTTAGAAATATGTTATCTTTGTGAGCCTAATCACAAGCTAAAAGCAATCCTTGGGGAAAAAAACACGATTATAGAACTATAGCTTTGTACATTGAAAAAATCTCAAAGTGTTATGAATTCAGGTTGAAGTAGTACAGAGCTATGAATTATCATTATCCTTTGATCTGCTGAATTCTAAAAGCTGATCCATTTTCGATGTGGCAAGAACAACAGTCCTTGAATTTTCACGACATTTTCTTGCCTATCGATTTGTCATTAATAGTTAATTCTTAACTGTGTAATTTTCTTCCAAGACAGGTTGCTTCATTTTCCTGGCAGTGCCTTTTGCATTCATGTCTCTATGATGAGCATTCAGCCCCTTTCATCCATCTCTGAGTTCCTTCCTTAATTCACAGTGCTGGCACAAAAGTGCCTCATGTTTATCAAATGTCACTAACTTGATAAAAAAATAAATTTGCATCAAGAAACAAAAGGGTTGTTTTGAAGCAGGAAAGTAAAGGTGATCTAAGAAAGCTATTGCTAATAGTTCTTGGGAGCAGTAGAAACCACAGGCTTCAATTTATATCTTACTCTCAAGTCCATATTAGTGCAACTAAATGTTTCTATACCTATTTCAATTATTATGTAGTAGTTCCGGTTGTTTTTGAAAATGAGTGGTGCTTGAACTAAGACTGATATGTTTACTGAAAATAATTTAAATTCCTTTCTTGACTAAACCCAAACATTCACTTAGGAAATATACAT
The DNA here is from genome assembly GCF_000317375.1 of Microtus ochrogaster. NCBI lineage: Eukaryota > Metazoa > Chordata > Mammalia > Rodentia > Cricetidae > Microtus > Microtus ochrogaster. The sequence continues at coordinate 4,399,676 of NW_004949104.1, forward strand.
GATACAAATAAAATAATAAACATCTAGGTTCAACTATTGGGCATCAACAGGTTTATGCACAAAGAGAATATAAAATTAAAGATGCTAAAGTAGTAGTCATTCTCATTTCTTGGAGAAAACATGCTACATTGCAGATAATGTAGAAATAAAGAATGCAGAATTAAAGTTCCAGCCTCCCTAAGTTCAAGTACAGTATACCTAGCATAGCAAATATAACACTAGGTCATCATATCAGGTGTGGATTTACATGGGAGCAAGCAACCTAATAAGAGTCAAATGCAGAATCAATCCTTTTGTAGAGCTCTCAAGATAAAGTATGAACTTAATCATTTTCCTTAATAGGAATACAAATTCAAACCCAGGCATTGAATTCAGTTTTTAATACTGAAAATCTAACTGAACAGATAATGTATTTGCAAGATACATAATGTAGATAATATAATCACAAGAGTTTATAGCTCTCATATTTCCAATCCATACAACCTTCTTAAAATACTCAGTTTTCTCAATAATTACTTTAATAAATACAAGGTCAGGATTGACATAAGATATTGTGAAAATATGTTTATGAGCTGAAACTTTCTGGGTCGGTTTAATTTAAGCATTTGTATTTTAATTTTTAGGTGTTAGATAATAATGATGGTGATTTTAGGGATTATGCTTAATTATTCTTAAAGGAAGTTAGTGTATAATGAATTATTAGACATGCAAAAATTTATCCATTAGACAAATTCTTTATATGTGAAGTCACAAATTAGTGGGCCAAACTCAAAAGAAAAACAAAGGATTATGTATTCCAAGGTTTGTAACTCATTGTATAAAGTCTGCATTTATTTCTGAATCAGTACAGAACTGCTGATAATATTTAAGATGACGGATAATATTCTCACTATTTACAGGGACAGCATTGCAGAATTTTTACAGTTAATTATTATTTTACCTCACAATGTTTGTTTTTATGGTGAGAAGAGCTTGCATCCATTCTCAAAAATATAATAGATTGTTAATAATTTTAGCTTTGTAAATAGTGAAAAATCTTATTGAGATTTTAACTGATTATTGAAAAAGAACCCTTCACCCCATAAAAAGATTAAACTTTGAAAGAGAAATGCAAAACATGAACATATTTATAATATGAGAAAGTTTAGGACAGATATAAATAACGTTAGCCTGAGAAAAAGGACAATGAATGATAGGAAAATGAGAGAATTTGAATCTTGGTTTGGAGGTAGACCTGGAGGAACATGTAATGGAAAGGATGCAAAGTCAGAAAGTGACAGAATTAAAGAACGATGCTCAACTTCTGACTTGTGGAGCATTATTAATACAAAATAGCCACAGTGAGTTAGTAATGGTAGCTAAAAACATATTTTAAAGCACAATAAACTTGGTGAATATTAGAATTGTATATTCAATTTTGGAAATAATAGACAGTTTTATTAAACACAATATAAATTTCCTATCACAGACACACATTAACACACACACACTGCTGTAGAAATCATCAATACAAATATGAATTTTCAGTAAGACAGTGAAGTGTTGGCTCCTCCAAAGTCTCTACTATGGAAAAGCCATTTTCTTTATTCTTTATATAAACTTAAATGTGACTATGTCCAGTAGAGATAAAGCAACTGTTACAAACATAACTGCACTCAGACCTTGAATTTACTCTCGCAAATGTGCCTTTTCAAGGTTTTCATGTTCTTAAATTTTGTTTAGTGTAAAAAATAATGAGAAGTTTCATTGTCTTATTCAAGCATAAGATGACTCATATTAATTCCCATTAACCTTTCTTAATCCTCCTTCTGTGCTCCAGTAGTCCTTACTCCAAATAACACCTTCATACATTCATTTCTCTGCCGTTTTGTATTTGAAATAAAACATTAATATCAATATGACAGCTGTACCCCACTGATTCTATAATGCTCCATTCTTGTTCTATTCCTGGGCACCTGCAGTACACTTGCCTACAAAAACCTTAATTAATGAGAAAATTTTTCTATACGATCAGGCTGTAGGGAGGCAAGCCTAGTATTGATGGGAGAGGGCACCAGTCTACTGTGAGTGGGAACACCCCTGATCTGATAGTCCTGGCGTATAGAAGAAAGCAGGCTGAGCAAATCATGAAGACCAAGTCAGTATGCAGTACTCTTTTACGGCAGCTGTGTGAACTTCTTCCTTCTTTAGGTCCCTGCCCTGAATTCTTTCCGTGGTGGATTGTAATATGGAAATGTAAGAGAAATAAATCCTTTCCTTTTCCTTCTCATTCTCAAAGGGAAAAAAAATAAAAGAAAGGGAAAAAACTTAATTAAGCAATCATGGGTGGTAAAGTATATGACACAGAATATAGGATATACGTTATATCTCTATCATCACCAAGAATAGGCTCCCCTTTACCCATTTTAGAGATTTGAAATTATATAAAAATTTCTTTGAGGAGACACCAGTGATTGTCCTCCTTTTTTTGTGTAAGTGTAAACATGCAGACAAAGGAACGAATGAAAGATTAAGGAACAGAGAAAAACATGAAAAAATTTAAAGATGGATAAGACAAGCAGAAGCTATTCCACATTATTTATGAATGGAAGTGTTGATAGTGGTATGTGTTAGATAGTTTTATGTCAATTTGTCTCAAGCTGAAATCATGTAAAGTACTTCCACAAAATCAGGATGTATGCAAGCTTGTAAGGCATTTTCTCAATTTATGACCAATGCAGGAGGGTCTAGGCTATTGTGGGTGGTGCCATCTCTTGCTGGCAGTCCTGGGTTCTCTAAGAAAGCAGGTTAAGGAAAGGATGAGGACCAAGCCAGTTACCAGCACCATTGCTCCATGGCCTATTTACCAGCTCCAGACTCCAGATTCCAGTCCTGTATGACGTCCTGTCCTGTTTTTCTATGATGATCAACAATGGTATAGGAGTGTAAACCAAAATAAACTCTTTCTTCCCCAATTTGTTTTTGTTGTTGTTGTTACAAAAATAGTAGAAACACCAACTAAGACAGGGTGGAAAACTGAAGTTCCAAAAAATCTCATACAAAAGATGAGACATTGACAATTACATAGATTCAATGTGTAGTGGAAATCTCGTCACTTTGAACTAGCTTTATTATTTTATAAAGGTTGCACATTTTATTTTATGAGCAAAAACAATGTATAAGTGAAATACAAATAAAGTAAAAATCATCTGAGCACATAACTGTTAATGACTAAATTGACATTGATAAAACACTTATCTCTTCAAATCTGCGGTTGCTTTCCCTCTCATATAAATGCTAAGTGCTAATATTGCTGTGAAAAGGTTTATTCTAGTCCTTCAGCAATAAAGCAGTCTTGATGTAGCACCAGCAAATATGGATGAATAGCAAATATATTATTGCAACTACCTGTTATGCTTTACAAGGGAAGGAAAACTATTCTTCTATATTTTCCGTGTTTAGATCTAATACCTTTACTATTCAAAATTATATCTAAACACTTTCTGGCCAAATTTTATTGTTAAAAAAGTAACTTATTGCTTAATATTCTACTTTCTGTTATGATGAACAAGGAAAGGCCCACATTGAAGTAATACTAAGTGAGAACAAAAATGAACAATATACCACCGATGAAGAAAAATCAAACACTGTACTTATACAGAAACATAAAGGTTTGTATACAAATTTTTGAATCAAAATTTCCCATCAGGTTTGTAGGCAACTTCAACTAATTTTACTTAAAGAGAAAAGGAAGCTATATAATTTACAGAAGGGGATGACCTTTATGTATGTTTTATTCACATTCAGCCACATGTCTGTGTATTAGATGAAGATAGCTAAAAGGTAATGAGTATAGGATATCTTGAGAATATGAAGGTGGTACATAGGCATTGAGAACCCTGAACATAATGGCCATGATAGCAACAAGATCCTAACAATCAACACTAGCAATTTTAGCTTGCATTATATTCTGTTTAAAATCTTTTATTAAGCTTTTGCCAATGCCCTTTATTGCATCCCAAAACTTGACAGAAAGGCATTATTGCTGTACACAACACAATTCAGTCATAGGGCTTGGAGGACTCAAGCTCAACTTTATCTGGGAGCATTCTCTGTGAGGATCAGCCTCACAGTTTTGGAGGTTGTTATATAAGATGATAAGAGTAAAACAACAATCAATATTCCCACCCAGCTGCTACTGTAGCAAACCACAAAAAAGACCAACCCAGAAAGATGTCCAAAGTACACATATCTTTGGTGTAAATAACTTTTATCTTGGGCATAAACAACAGCTATTTAATTGGACTTGAAGCCCACACAGGATGGGTGGATGTAAAGCTGATAATATTAATCTACCAAATACTTGTGCCAAACGAGGTTATAGACCCTAATGGAGAATCTACTCATCCCTTAACCTGAATTAATATAGTCTCTAACTTTATTCTAAATACTTATATTCATATCCACAAATGAATGCAGCTCTTAACTGTCATCAAAGAAGTTTGTATTTGAAGCAGTTGGATGCTGTTACAGAGATCCACTCTGCCCTAAATACAGAGAACAAATAACTACATCCAGCACAGCCCTAAGTGGTGTATCATAAAACTCAGGTAACATCACTGAAAAGAAAGAAGGATGATTGTAAGGTCCAGAGGAAGAGGACACCTGATAAAAGACAATATCCTCTGTACAAGACATGGAAGGTACATCCCTGAAATGTTAATATTATATTTGACTAAAAAAGAATTGCATGATGATACCACCAGTTGTTTTGCTGCTTTGACTCTGGATTTTTCATGTATGGCTAAGAGAGGAAGAATAGGGACAAAAACGCTGAAGAAAAAAACAATGTAGCATAAAAGCTACACTAATGAATGAATTTCTTTAAAAAATATTCCTAAATTAAACTTAAAAGTCTGGGTCTTGAATGGAAATGCCACAGTTGACTGAATAACTTCCTTAGGACACAATAAAAATCAATAGAGATGTTTTGTGTGTACCAGATATTATACACATTTATAGTATAAACATTCCTTGGTTAGAAATGTAAGAAAATATGGGTTGCTTAAGCTTTATCAAGACAGAATAACTGTACAGAATACATGTTAAAGAGCAATTCAGTCTTCAGTTCCATCTTCCTTTCAGCTTTAGTTAGTTTTAATACTTCAATTTCTCTGTTGAAATCTGATTTTAATTCGTAATTGTCTTTATATCTTCACATATTTGTGCATGTGTGCATATGTGTGCCTCTGTGTGTGTATGTGTGTGTTGCACTAACCAAAAAACAGGATATCAAATTAACAAGGAGATTTAGTAAGAATTGGAGATGAAAGGGTTGGAAAGAAGAAAGGGATAAAGGAAAATTATGAAATTATATTTTAATTAAAATATATTTTAAAAATAACAAGAAGAAGAAGGCCTAGTTACACAAATTCCTGCTATATGAATTTGGACAATCACTCAGCACCTTAAAGTTCCCTTACTAATAAATTCAGAGTACTGAAAACATGCTGATTAGGGTAGTTTCTGATTCCAAAACTACTTAATTTTTAACTGATGCTACATCCTAAATATAGGTATCAGTGAATTTCTATGATCCATAATTACTGAAACAAGAACCAAAAATGAGAAAAACTGAAGTAAAATTTAAACATAAAAAAGTCTGCAATTGTACAGTAAGTGTTCAAATAATGTAAAATTAAATGGATTATTATAGAATTATATGTGAATAACAGGTGGATTTTGTACATGGAGGCTGCCCATTCATATCCCAGAAGCCTAGGCCCAAATAATCACACAGAAACTATATTATTTACAACACTGGCCAATGGCTCAGGCATATTTCCAACTAGCTCTTACATCTTAAACAAATCCATTTCTATTAATCTATGTATCACCATGAGGCTCTCGCCTACCGTTGAGGTTCCAGAATCTTTCTCCTTTGGCAACTACATGTTGTATCCCCGACTCTTTTTTCCTCCTCTATCTCTGTTTTAAATGTCCACTTTCTTACATTCTGTTCTGCTATAGGCGAAAACATCTTTTTTGCTAACCATTGGTAATAAAACGTATTCACAGCATACAGAGGTGAATATGACATCAGGATTTGATTTTGTATATTCACATCACAGGCTAAGTAAGTACAATGTATTTTTCAGAATAATATAAAGTCATATGAACCTGCTTTAATTAGATAGCATAAGCATAGTTTATATTGTTATATTAAGCATAGTAATGGTTGTTAATTTATATGTGTAAAGACTAATAAGATGTATTGTTTTTTGTACCTATTGGGGAAAATTTTATCAATTTTTTAATTTTGTGATAATTTTAAAGTAAGCTTTTCTCTATAAATATAATTTTGAATAATGAAGAAAACTATGAAAAGGACATGTGGAATCTATCATGTATATACCGAGGCTTAGGTTGAATTAATTTCATGCGACTGGCTTTATTATGCAACATTAATTGTTTATATCGCTATCATTCCATGTTTCTTTAATTACTTAAAAAGGAAAAAAAATTTGTAAGTTCACCATCATTTTGTTTTTGCTTTCTCTTACTTTAATAAATAATTATTCATGTTTTTTGGTGGTAAACATCTACACTAAAGAGCTCATGTAAACCTGAATCTATTGCAGTCTGTCAATACTCTGAAAAATAAAATAAATCCAAATATAATGATCTTTAAAAACAGCCTATGTTGACCACTACCACTGCCATTTTTTTGAAAGTGCTTGCCTTTTGACGGAACTGAATTGTGATGCAAAATATAATTTGCTACTTTTTTTTGTATAAAGTTTTTATTTATTTTTTATTGATTGATTGATTTTTTTTGCTTTTTTTTATTGAGAAAAGGAAAAAAAAAACAAGTTTCCGCCTCCTCCCAGCCTCCCATTTCCCTCCCCCTCCTCCCACCCTTCTCCCCCTCCCCGCACTCCTCTCCCCCTCC
>NW_004949104.1:4407596-4416140 GCF_000317375.1 Microtus ochrogaster
CATCCATTCTTCCATTGAAGGGCATCTAGGTTGTTTCCAGGTTCTGGCTATTACAAACAATGCTGCTATGAACATAGTTGAACAAATGCTCTTGTCATTTGAAATGCTACTTTTTTTTAAAAACTAATATGAACCAAATAGTGTTCAAAGTATATAACTTCGAGTAAAGATTCAAAAGCTTCAATAATTTTAGAATACAGGTTATGTCAGTCATCTCTCATTCTCATGTGTTATAGCATAAATCAAATAGATCCTGACTGCTAATGATTTTTTCCAACAGAAGCTCAAGTGACTCCTATAAGGAGTTAGAGCAGTTACAGGAATGAGAGAACAAATCCCCTATCTCTATGCAACCAGCAGCGTAGACGTTCCCAAGTGATTACTGCACAGGCTTGCTTGAACGCAGCATTTGTTCATTGTATTACACTGAACGGGATTGGTCAGTACAAGAATTCAGGTGATCTGTCTGAATCTTCTTTGGCTGATGATGTCTATGATGAGAACAACATTTTCACACCTCATCAACCACACCTTATGTTATATTGTCAAGAGGTAGGAGCCACACAAAAAAGAAGGGGTAAGAAGTTGCTTCAGCAAAAAGAAATATTAAAATAAGTAGTAGAGTCTTGAGAAGACAGTTTGGGAAACATCTGAAAATTTAGTTTCTTTAAAATTGTATGGATAGTGATGATAAGCCTAGGATGTCTGCAATGAATGTCTAGGGAGTGGTTAAAATGCCTAGTGAATGGATATTATTGGCAAGGATAAAGCAATGTGAGAAACAAATGCCTCAGGTCCATGGTAGTTTGGTAAAACTTCACTCTCATCCCCTTACAAACAGTCAAGGGATGGCAAAACCTTCCTCTCATCCAAGTACAAATATTGTCAGTGTGAAAAGTAGATGTGTTTACAAACAATTGACCAGTGTGGTCAAAAGCTGGCCACTGCATCTTCCTTCTCCCAGATGGTTACAGCCTAAGGTTGCTCATCCACAGAGACCTCTTACTGACATTTGTAACTTGTTTCCCCTGTACTGTGCACAGTGAATCTGCTGCTATTCTGAATTACTGCATAGATGGTGCAACTTCATCAGACTGTGAATGACCAGCCAGACCTCACCTCTCCGTACTCCATTTGTTTGCCTTTTCTTCATTTCCTTACCAGACCTAGTCAAGTTTGCAAAGTGCAATGATATATAACTTGTGGAAATTCAGGAAAATTGTTAACAAAAAATATGGCTATAGCAGAGAAAGAATAGGCAATATTCACAGCACCACATGAAAGAATTGTATATACCGTATGGACAGATATATTCACATTAACACAATGAATCTCTTGCTCCAGCTGCTTCTTAGAACATATTAGATCATACCTATTAACTGTAAGTTGAGGTTCACGTTACCTCTTACAGAGGATCCCACAGATTACAGCTATGCTCAATTTGTTTAAATATTAGTGTTACCTGAAATACTTTTAGTTTCCACTACTGAGAATTAGATTTAATTAAAATGTGGTAGTTCTTCATTAATCCCAACTTACTTCAATTGTGGGATCAAATCAGATCACTCAACCCATTTGCCACACTATAACCCTGAGTTGGTCTCCACAGCAACAAATTAAGTATGCTATAATGAGAAAAGTTAGAAAATGTAGAGTTCTATCATACATTTAAAAAATGCTTCCATTAAAAACATTTAAATGTGTGCAGGGTTCCTTTTTCCAATTTTATCTTAATGACAGATTTTTGGATAACTAGCTTTATTATAATTTAAATGTTATTTGCATAAATTATTTATATTTACCCACCTATTCTGTCTTTAGAATAATTTTACTTATGGATTTGAATTAATTGCAATCCATATTTAAAAGCTAAATGGTAAGAGTAATGCAAAGTAGAAACTTGAATGCAAAGTTTCTATTCTCTTTGAGAGTTTTAGATATTCACATTACATGTTATCACTATCTATTAATCTATTTTCTATTTTAAATAACCTTTTTATTTTGAAATCATCTTGTAATTAAATAGCACTGAAAATAGCTACTATTTAACCAAAAAAACACATTTCTATTATTCCAAACATCTTACTTCGTAATGTTTATTATTCACAAGAAGGAAATAAATACCAATAAATTATCAATGAATTTAATATTTTATTTATATCACCTTAAATGTTCTTTATAATCTTTTTCTGTTTCAAAATGTTGTCCAATATAACACACTTCTTTATGTTTTGAAGTTTATGTAAAACTATGACAGGACTCAGGCTTTACTTGTTTTAGAGAACAGCTGACTAGCTATAGATTTTTTTCCAGTGGACTTTGCTTCTTTTTTATCATGGTTCAATATCTATTATGGAGATGACAGAAATACTAGAGATTTTAAGTGTCTTTATTGTAACAGTGTATAATGTACATAATGTGAACCTGACTAGGCACTGTTTTTGTTAAAGTTTTTACCTGAATTAAAATACATTTCCTTATTCCCTTAACATTAATTTTTATATACTGCCACTGTATATACCAAAGTACTGAGACCATAATTATTATGAGAAAGCAAGCAAAAATGAGGAAAGAAAAATGCAAAGCATGATTGGTAACACTAAAATACCAAACATAAAGATGAATGATTATTGAACATAAAATATAAAATAAATATTAACAAGACCAAATATAAACAAACATATCACATTAGATAAGTACATGAGCAAATAATAGATAATATGCTACACAAAATATTCTGAAGAAATCATATACGTGCATTCCTTTTATGGAAATGAGACATGAAAAGCTGCTTCTTAATTGAAAGTTTTGATGCATTCTGTAATGAAATTTTTATTTTAGGGCAAAAATACCCAAAATGTTCTATCAGGCAAAGTTCTATTAGTGTAATATACTTTAAATGCATCAGAATCAGCATAATTTTTACTGCTTCCTCTTAAATGTCATTGGCTATGTATAAGGGCAATGGTTACTCATGAATCCAAAGCAGTTTCTATGAAATTTTTACCTGAGATCATAATGTAGAAACTGTAGGAAAGGTAAAATATTTTTCAAACATAAAAAAAGTAAAATTTTCTTATGTTTCTATAATTAGAAAATATGATTATATAAATTATACAATTAATGAAAAATGTGTAAAGATTCATATATGTAAAAATATGAATAAACACATATAATTAACTTTTGTGACATTGGGAGATTTTTATTAGGGGCTCCACATTTACTAAAAAACTTTTAACAGAATGTTCTACAAATGAGTTGGTTATTTTTTCAGCAAAATTATTTAACTATCTAGCAATTAATATAACTAAACAACACCAAGATAGCATGCATATTCTATAGTTTATATTACATTACTTTAGAACTGTGATTTAGGAAAATGAGCTGCCATTCTTGATGCTTCTTTATGTTCTTTCATATTAGTTTTAAAATTCAGATTGTCTAATAAAATGCTTATATCATTTAGTATTTCCCCGTATATGTTCCCTATCTCATTAACCAAAAAGTATGTTTATCCAACTTATTGAATGAAATACACTGAATAGTGTAAATGCAAGCTAATTTAATTATTTTACTCCATTGAATTTATTTCTGGAACTAAAGTTTACTACTATAACATAAAATTCTCAGACCAAATTTACCGATATTCTAGAGACTTACTTATGCCTCAAAAGTAATATACCTTTAATTAATGACATACAAAATGGTCTTAGAAAAACAAGAGCAAGCCAAGCCCCAAACAGCAGTCATCAAGACATAGTAAATATTATGGCATGGAAGAATGAAATAGAGGCTTACACAAATAGTAGGCAAAATCAACCAAAGCCTTCGTTCTTTGAAACAATAATGATCATTGACAACCTGACCAAATGAGAGAAAATATACAACTAATGTGTAGAGAGAAGTTTCTGTCCTGCCCAGTCCTGCAGTCATTTAGTCCCAAAGAAACACGCAGAGGCTTAAATTAATTATCAAATGTTTGGTCTATTGCTCAGGATTATTACTAACTACTTCTGACTTAAATTCACCCATAATACTTGTCTTGTCTATGTTTATCCATGTGGCTTGGTACCTATTCTCGGTAAAGTGTTCTCATCTTCTTCCCTGTGTCTCTCTGCCTTTCCTCTTCCCAGAATTCTTTTGGTGTAGGAGCCCCACATATAATTCCTTCCTGGCTAGTCAACAATCAGCATTTTATTAAACTAATGAGAATGGCAAATCTTTACAGTGTACAATAACATTAGCCCACAGGACAAATAAAATTAGAGATTCTAAGATCGGAAAAGAGAAAAAATGGCCAACTACAAATTATTTTTCAGTATTGTGCTTGGGGGTCATAGTTTGATCAGTTGAATGGGAGAAACCTATAAAAGGGATATGGTAGGAAAGAAAAATGTGGAAGAATTGGAATTAGTTACAGGCTGTTGTGAACCACCATGTTCAATTCACACCGGTACAAATCCTTGAATACTCCTTGGGGAATGTGGAAACTTAACAGAGAGAAACACAGTGAAACAAATACAGGGTTATGTCACTGTTACGCAAAACACTCTATTTCCTTTGTCTAGGAGTATTAAAGATTTAAACTGACTGCATATAAGAGATTTATTTTGTATTCTTTTGAAGGCATTATATTTTTATGTGACCCCCGTTTAAAAAAGACTGCATAAATGCTGAATCTATAAGCAATACCTATTTTTTTTCTTTTTTGTTCTTTCCTCCCATTTTGTCTTTTCTCGTACTGAGACCATTATATAATTAAAAGAACACAAAATAGACAGGTATGTAGAAGGACATTTTTTTCCTATGTACATTTTTTTCCTATGAACCTTTAATATTTATTCCTTCAAGTTTTAACTTTTATAAGTACATGATTAGTATTTCTAAATCATTGTGTTTATTTCCTTTATTATTTCATGGTAATTTTTGAAGAAAACTTTGGAAAATCAAGTGTCACTTAACATTTATTTTCTGATACCATGAATAGCTACTACAAATGAAAATTCAAATTGCTTTAATTAGTGCTCATTGTAATCACCTGAAAAGGATCTGGTTCTACCATCTTTGACAAAAGAGGAAAAGAAAAAAATCTAGGGATCCTCTGTTCTAGACTTGAGAATATAAATCATGAAATAAAGTCATAAAAGTTCCCAGTCCTTTCTTTGACTAAATGATTTGAATCAGATGCCTCTTCAACTGATTCTACAGCCATTTTGGTAAAGATTTTGATAGCAAAGATATTTTTCCACTGATGGAAAATGTGTTACAAGTCAGTATGTTCCTTATTTCTAAACTGCAATTAAAAGTTACTAAATTAAACTCCTTCTTGATTTTTGATATGTTTTAATTACTCATCTCTATGATGTCTTTATGGTTTATCTTTTTACCCTATTCTACCACTATCATTTGTACATGATATGCATTATATACAATAAATTTGTTAGAAAAGTAACACCATTCATTCTAAATATAAATAGAAGAAAATAAATTTGTAGAATATCAATGAAGCAGTTAAATAATATGTTTAAATATATCATATTTAAATGGTAGAAGATTAATTAATATATCAAATATTAAGTTATGTGAGTTTTAATTCTGAATATATGGGATGTTTGAATTTTTACAATAAAATTTGTATTTTATTATAAAATATTGAACTTTTTTCTAAAACAAATATATATATACATTTATATATATATACACATACATACATATATAAATATATATATACATTCATATACATAATACATATGGTTATAATTATTCCATATTGTATATAAAGGTAATGTCCTCTCTACATCTTTTGTATAAAACTTGTACTTGTAATTTAATTTATTTCACAACCATCTATTTTCTTGAGGCCTTTCTTTTCTAGAAGCCCAGAAATTATTCAGGTTATTATGTAAATACTAATAAATAAAGTTATGAATTTGGTTTGCTGTTTTGTATGTTTTCTGCATACCATTTATGCCTTCTCATATTGACTTCATTTTCCCAATTAATTTCGCCCCAGGGTCCTCAGGCCTCTATCTATGTAGTCACTAAACCTTAGATAGCTTCTTAAAGATACAACTGAGAAATTCTTTTTTTTTTTTGGTTTTTCGAGACAGGGTTTCTCTGTGGCTTTGGAGCCTGTCCTGGAACTAGCTCTGTAGACCAGGCTGGTCTCGAACTCACAGAGATCCGCCTGCCTCTGCCTCCCGAGTGCTGGGATTAAAGGCGTGCACCACCATTGCCCGGCAACTGAGAAATTCTTGTAGTCATATTATTCTGAAGGAAAATAAGCAATTATGCCTCAATATATATTATTTTGTACAAGAGAATGGAATAAACAGAATTAAAAATATAATCGCTAATAGCTACCATTGACCTTGTTATATAGTTTACACAGTTGATATAATTAGTATGTGTTGAGGCATTGCTTGAGATAATATTTTTACAGAGTTTAGTAGAAGATGGCCGTAAATATAATATTATACTAAAGGAACCCATGGAGGGGACTGCAAATTTCTTTGGTTTAATCTCAAAATATAACTAATAGTACTGAGCAAAGTTGCAATCTAGTCTGTGGTTTGCTAATCTACTTGAAAAGTACAGCCTAACACCTAAAAATACAGTATATGGTCTGGAAGTCATGTGCAGTGTCAACAAGAACATACTTAAATTCTGCTTTTATGTGAAGGATACTAAATTCTTCAATCATCTTTACCAAATGATATGCACTTGTGCTTTGCCTTCCGAATATCATTTATTCTTCTTGTATCCAATTACCAGTGCTGGAGGACTTTCTCAGAATGGTATGCTGTGCATGAACAAGAAAACACACAAACACACACACGAGAGAGAGAGAGAGAGAGAGAGAGAGAGAGAGAGAGAGAGAATTTAGAAAAATTAGAAAGGAAAAAGGGAAAAGAGAGAAAATAATAAAATTATAATTATATTTTAATTTCAAAACTTAATATCTTAAAAATGTGAGGCCATATATATTAATTACCTAAATTTAGTCTTTCACAACAATGCATACCTATTTCAAAGTACCACATTGCATATGATAAATTCAAAATTATCTGTCAATTAAAAGTCCTTTTAGAATAAAGCCAGTAAAGGTAGAATAATCCAGAGTGTCTGACCACCTACATCAATTATTTTCTATGTAAAACTTATAATTATTAGAATAAAAATAATTTATTTTAAACTTTATTATAAAATATTTCAAAAATGTACACACACCAAAATTAACTAGACTCAAAGACTATAGAACTCAATGTCCATCTACATCGTTAGAGTAGCAATTATTAATGGAGGCTGTAAACCTTCACATTGTTATATGGAATACTTTCCCTATTGAACATATTGTATGCACATATTCACCATCAAAAGAAAGTCATAGCAGATATAGAAGTAGAAAATAATTAGCTTTATATCCTCTTTCATTACTCATGTTCAATAGCTGCATTTAAAAAGGCTAAATATTAGTTAATAAAGAAGCACTGAATGTAGAAAGTTGTGTTTTAAGACGCTTTGATTTGAATAGAGCAGTACTGAGATTACTCTCAATGAGATTTGTTAGTGTCATCATGATAGAAAAGTATACCCTTACTATAAAAAAACTCAGAACAGCAAGACACACGAGCACTCCCACAACCCAAACATATGTTAGTATTTTATACTGATTTTCTCAGTACAAATGAGTTGTGATAACTTCAATACTACTAACACATTTCTTTTTGAAACATACACCAATTTTATAGCTGAAGCTTAATGCTATTATATTGTAAATTACTCTCCCAAATCATAAGTTGAATGTTATACAGGAAAAAAGAAACGGTTTGTTTGTTTGTTTGTGTAGACACATCCAAATCATATATTCTACTCATATCCCCCAAAGACTGGAGAGTAGTGTAGTTTTCAGCTTATAGTACCCAACACTGCCGGGCGGTGGTGGCGCACGCCTTTAATCCCAGCACTCGGGAGGCAGAGGCAGGCGGATCTCTGTGAGTTCGAGACCAGCCTGGTCTACAAGAGCTAGTTCCAGGACAGGCTCCAAAACCACAGAGAAACCCTGTCTCGAAAAACAAAAAAAAAAAAAAAAAAAAAAAAAAAAAAAGTACCCAACACTGAGGTCTCCCATTTTAGGTGCCTTGACCAGGACATAAGTGAGTCTGACTACTGTGTGTCCCACCTAGCTACTGTCCACGACAGTAATAAAAGTGCTTATGTTGCTCCAAGCACTGAAAGAACTGCAAGCTCTGAGAAATTCCTTAAATCATTTTATAGTCTACACAAACTGTTAATGGTGTGGGAATTCACAGAGACCCTCTTGGATCCATGAGTAAACTCTCTGAAATTTCCCACAATAAATTGATATAGATATAAATAATTTGTATTATTATAGATTTCGCTTTATTGATAGAGATTTAAGGTCAATTTGTTATATGTATATGCATATTTCCGCTATTGATTAATATATTGTGATTGTGTAGTTCACTTAAAATGTAATATATATAGCTTGTTAATAGATAATCATAATAGTCAAGTTTGTAG
>NW_004949104.1:4417194-4464454 GCF_000317375.1 Microtus ochrogaster
GTGTAATTATTTCGGGTAAAGCTAGCCGGAGGCGGCCGGGGTGCGGCCGGGGTAATGGGGACGCAGCCCCGCCACTCCAATTACAACAGATGGCGCCCAACCACTACAATAAATGAATTGATTCCCTCAATAAATGAAGTGGTGTTTTGTGCTTCTGTTTTTGAAATCCAAATCAGTCCCGTCTTGAAATGCTTTAAGGTACTTCCTTAGGGAAGTTTCTTGTTACCTATTAGGTCAAACGCCAACTGTCTGTCTAACCTAGAAATACTGGTTAACTTAGATGATGTTGTATATGGTTAAGGTGAAAGGGACACATTAGCTAAGCCAATGTTTACAGAACGTTTTCTTCATTACATATTTGTATTATTGTTTCTAAATGATGTGTGCATTTACTTCTCCGTGTGTGGGAATGCGCTGGTTGAAATGCCATGATTGAAAATGCCTGTGGAGGCCAGAGTTAACAGACTCCCTAGAGGTAGAATTATAGGAAGTTTAGCCACCTAACTTAGCTGCTAGCAGCAGAATTCAGATCCATCTGTAAGCAAAGGCTGTGCTCTTTACGGCAGAGCCATCACTAAGGCCACATAAAACATTTTAAATGTAAGGGTTTTTTTTTGTTTTTTTTTTTTTTAGTTTCCTAAATCTCCCACAAGTAGAATTCATGTGGAAGAAGACAACACCAAAATAAGGTGAAGGTATCTCTGATTACTTTGTTTAGCTATCAGTAAACTCATTCTAAGTACAGAATATTGTTAGTTGAAGGTGGCGATAGCGACTCACATCTTAACTTGGCAAACAGGAGAAAGAGGCAGGCGGATCTCTATAGAGTTCACAGCCAATCTGGTATATGCAAAAATTCCAGGCCAATCACTGCTATCTAGAGAGAATCTGTCTCAAAAACAAAACATAGCAAATACTGTAAGTCAGCAATACACTAAATATACTTGTCTAGTGAACATCATAAAAGAATAACAGTGCACTTTAGACTGGTCCTTTACCTACTGTATGACAGGTAGCTATTGCTACGTTTTATTGCACAGTATGACTAGATATTCTCATACTCTATGTTATAATATGGAAATGATATAAATTTGAAATCTAGACTACAATTTGCAAGGGGTGCATCTTTCTTTCATACAAGGTCAAAAGTTTTAAGTCAAAACATCTTGAATCCTGAAACATTTTGTACATTATTCATGTTTTAAAGGGGTTGTAGCAGAGCAGCTGATTCAGTGAAATAGACTTCGTTCTGCAGAAAACTTCACATCAAATTTGTGGCACATTTGAGAGAAGAATTCGGTGAGTGGCATTTGATTTGGTTGTTGAAATAGGAGCAGCAGAGCTGCGTCCCCAGCACCCGGCCGCCCACATGGCTAGCTTAGCTTATGCCCCGAAATAATTACACGGAAACTATTCTTTTAAACACTGTCTGGCCCCCCAATAGTTCCAGCCTCTTATTGGCTAGCTCTTACATATTGATCTAACCCATTTTTATTAATCTGTGTAGCCCACAAGCTGGCTTACCAGGAATGATCTTAACCTGCATCTGTCTGCAGTGGGACAATCATGGCGACTCACTGACTCAGCTTCTTTCTCCCAGCATCCTGTTCTGTTTTCTCCGCCTACCTAAGGGTTGGCCTATGAAATGGGCCTAGGCAGTTTCTTTATTAATAAGAAATCATTCCCACATCATTTGGTCACCTGCAATCAGTGCTGGTAATAATGGTTAGTAGGCTGCTGCCTTATGGCTTTCCACTAAATAGAACTAAATGAGAGGGAATGAGATTTTATTACATCTATTTAAACTCTACTTGCGTCGTAGAAGAACTTGGTAATATTTGCCATATAGCAATGATCTTTGTGTTGACACTGCTTATTTGATTTAATATTTATGATGTCCCTACTTAATTTAATTTTACTCTAAGAGTCATTGTAAATTAATTCATACCATCACCTTGTGGACTATAGTATATTAGAGTGAGCTCTTTGTAGTCTTATTTGCATATGGTGAAGTGATTAATATGAGTTTGGTCCCGTTGTGAGTTGGTGAAGACTCCAGACTTGAGATATTTAAAAGAGGAACAAATAAGAATTGTATTTGCAAATTTAATAGTAAATAGTAAAAATACTATATGTCTATTATTGGCTAGTTTGTGTAAGTTCGAGGATAATTTCCTAAATTATAAGTTAATATGTCATTAAAAAATCTACACTGGGAAATGAATAGACATGTATTCTTTTGTCTTATCCTTGGCAAAACTGGTTGTAAGTTTTCAAAGAAGCAAAATATTTATGAATCTGAACTATTAAAGGGGACTCCACAACTTCACAAAGGATGCTTGAGAGTTGATGTGAAGGAGTAGGTAATTTTCTTTAACATACTGGTAGAAAGGAACTGGTAAAAGAGGATTCTAACGTATAAAATTACATTTGGTTAGAATTCAGATTACAACACTGATGATTTAAGAGATGCTCAAAAACATCTAACAATAAGACATTACCACAGGAGGGACAGTTAGGGGATGGATTGGGTAGCACTAAAAATAAACTAACCAATTGAAAAGAAGACTCAGTTTAAAACATACACACACACACATATCTTTTGGTGTAATTGTCAGATGACAGTGTCAGATGCCATGGAATGGGACTTAATAATAGTTATGAGTCATCATTTGATGCACAGAACAAAACCAGCCTTCTCTGTAAAAATAATAAGTGCTCATAAACACTGGGCCATCTTTCAATGTCCCCATATTTATTTTTTTTTAAAGCAGGCATGTGAAAGCCCAAAATGTGAGCCTGTTTCTACGTTGTCTGAAGGTCAGAGAGTTTGACCTTGCTCAATGTTGTTTCCATTCCTGATGGAGGAAGGTCATTGGTTAATTAAATAAAGAAGCTGCTTGCCCTGATAGGTTAAAACATAAGGTGGGAGGAGTAAACAGAGCAGAATGCTGGGCGGAAGAGGAAGTGAGGTCAGACTCCACAGCTCTCCTCTCGGGGGCAGACACCTCAGAGAGACATGATGCTCCACTCCTGCGGGCAGAGGCAAGAGCTCTGGTCTCTGAGGCACACGCGATGAAGCTCTGACCCAGGATGGACGTAGGCTAGAATCTTCCCGGTAAGCGCACCTTGGGGTGCGACACACATGATTGGAAATGGGTTAGTCCAGGTGCGAGAGTTAGCTGAGAAAAGGGCTAGAGCTAAAGAGCCAAGCAGTGTTTAAATGAATACAGTGTCCGTGTAATTATTTCGGGTAAAGCTAGCCTTGCGGGCAGCGGGGTGCTGGGGACGCAGCCCTGCCGCTCCAATTACTACAGAAAATTATAGCAAAAACTTTTAAATGAGGTATTCATAACATATGCCCTAGAAAGGTCATATTTAAGCAACTTAAACAACGCATATAGCATGAAGAATTTTGAGATAATGTCATATTATGTAGCCCAGTCTAATCTTACACTGTTGGTGTTCCTAATTTAGTGCCTCCAATGATGAAGTTAAAAGACTGTACTTCCATATCAACATAGAATACTAAATTTTATACACTGTATGGTTTTTTTAATGTATGTATGTTAGCTGTTATAAATGTTTCACATCTGTAACTCTTGAAACTTTCTTAACTATCCTAGGAAATAGCAATAACTAGCTTTGGTTATAAGAAAAATAAGTACTTACAGAAGGCCTGAAAAATGCAGAAATTTTTAAGATGAATGACTCTGAACTGGTGCAGTGGATGGCAGTCACCACTGGCCTGAGAGGATTTCCAAGTGTTAAGGACCACCTGATTTATATCGTGAGTTCCAGGTCAGCCAGGGATACCTAGTGAGTAAGAATCTATCTAAGAAAGAATAGATAGATATAGATATAGATTAGATAAGATATAGATATTATGAGAATGAGGGGGAGAGAGACAGAGAGAGAGAGAGAGAGACAGAGAGAAGGGCCTCTGGATTTTAAATATAATTTCATCACTTACTAACAGTATGGTTTATTTACTATAGATACTGTGAGTATCATGTTAACTTTTCTTGAAGAAATTTAGAACAAACCCTGTAAATAATAAATATTATTTTAAAGCTATCAGATATTTTACTATTGCTAAAATAATTTTCATTTTCCTACATCATCAAGTTATGGGTAGCTCAGTCCATAAAGTACTTACCCTGTAAGCATGAATCCAAATTCAAGTTCCAGAACTTCATAGATACCAGAGCACAGAGGCTAACCCCAGAACTCCAATAGATATCAACGCATATGTCAGTCCACTGATGAGAAGGCAAAGAGATGTGGATGTTATAGGCTTGCAGATAGTTAGGCTAATCTAATTGATCAGGTACAGACTCATGAGAGGCCCTGTCTCAAATCAAGGTGGACAACTTCTGAAGAGCAACATAGGAAGATGTACCTTGCACATGTTACTGCAAAGACATGGACTGCCATGTACACAACGAGATGTACACAAAAATAGGAAGGAAGGAATGAAGAAAGGAACAAAGGAAGGAAAAGGAACAAAGGAAGAAAGCAATGAAGGAACGAACGAAAGAACAAACAGATGAAGAGATGAAGGCAAGAAAGAATAGAGCCTGCCATGGAGATGATGCAAATTATTTTTTAAGAGAGAAAAATATCTTATTTTAGTACCAGGATAAGATCAACAGATAAATATTCTAAGTCTGGTTACTAGAAGTAAAAGTTGCAGAAGATATTAGAGACAACAGAAGAGATTACTGAGCAGAAACAAACACATCAAAAAGAAAAAGCTGAACTATTTAAGATTCTGCCAAGTGAGCTCGCTTATACATAATAGAAATTTAACTAAATGAGTTTTTATTTATTTGGAAAGTATTTCCCAGACATAAGAGTGCAGATGGCCATTAAATTTTCTCTGAGTTTCTTGACAGCCACAACAAAAAGAATAAGGTGATGAGGACATATTGATTTCAAGATCTGATAAAAGTGAAGTCTTTGATCTGAGAAGATAACCGACTTCCTGGCAGTCATTTCAAAGAGCATTGCTATGATGTGAGTGCTTATGCAAACATAATGTAATATTATGCCAGACAATGTGCTCAATAGAATGTTTTCTCGAAAGAGTAAGTGATGATCATATTGTACCCAGACAGCGAGAAAGGCAAAGTTGTTGTGTGTATAGCACAGATGGACAGGGGCCAGGCTTAATAACATTTTGAAACAGG
Source organism: Microtus ochrogaster (assembly GCF_000317375.1). Classification (NCBI taxonomy): domain Eukaryota; kingdom Metazoa; phylum Chordata; class Mammalia; order Rodentia; family Cricetidae; genus Microtus; species Microtus ochrogaster. The sequence goes on from NW_004949104.1 coordinate 4,422,387, forward strand.
CACTTAGTTTCAATAGCAGCTATCCTTGGATAAATAATTGTTTAATTTTTTACTGTTTTATTTCCAGTGACCTCACTTGTCAAACAATGCTTTACAGTTTTGAATGACCATTATTACTAACACCTGAAAATCCTAGAACGTTAAAACGTTAAAACCTTAAAACTTAGTTATAGGATATATGCTATATACTAATATATACATATATGTATAGGCAGATAGTTATATGTGTTATGGATCTTTTCAGAGTATTAAAGATTTACTTCAGTACTTAAATACTATAGTGACTAAGCTCCCAATTTTGGGTTTTTGAGGCTGTTTTTGTCTTGCAGTTTGGAGTTAAATCCTATAAAAGGGAGTAATGTAACTATTTAGGGTTTTTTTAATAGTACAGTGCCTAAGAAAGTAGTGAAAAGCTTTTATTTCAGTTTTTATGAAGTATATCTAAAAATTTATCTAAATAATATAATGAGATTAAGACTTTGATGTAGAATTTTAACCGATGGAAACAGATACTGTGAAGCTTCTCTTTCAGTTTGTATGAAATAGACAATTGAAGAAAGGTCTATAAAGGTTTCATGTTTTGCATTTATATCTTATTTTGTACTCAATATCTTTAAGTCAAAAATGATCACCCAATGTAATGAGCCTGTCAAATTGTTGTCATTTAAACTTTTGGAAGCCGGGCGGTGGTGGCGCACGCCTTTAATCCCAGCACTCGGGAGGCAGAGGCAGTCGGATCTCTGTGAGTTCGAGACCAGCCTGGTCTACAGAGCTAGTTCCAGGACAGGCTCCAAAACCACAGAGAAACCCTGTCTCGAAAAAAAAAAAATTACCACATGTAATCGCGTTTTTTTCTTATATGTAACATATTTTGATAATATAAAGGATGGTGGGTGGCCAAGTCTCATCAATATTTTATGATAAATGAGCTCTAAGTATGTCAGAAATAGGAAAAATACCTAACAAATCACTTGATGAAATTCATTTAAACACATTTGCGTATATTGCTGTGTTTAAAATTTCCCATATAGATTATAGAAAAATAACAAGGATTTAATCTTAAATAAAGACAAAAGCAAATATGTCTAGAGTTCCCAAGGCTCATTATTTTTGTATAAGAAAGGTTAAAACAAATTCTACAGAATTTTTAGCAAAAGGTGGTAGAAGCATGAATTGCTTTCTGTTTCTCCTTCCGTTTTTCCCTCCCTCTGTCCCTTTCCCTTTCCACCCCCCCCCCCCCCGAATGAAATTTGGTAGAACAGATAGGAGTTCATTACAACATTTACTGGTCTTTTGCCTGAATTGGCTCTATTGAACACACTTGTCTTGATGAGCAGCTTGGTAACCACCAGAATTTGAAAAAGCTCCAAGCTCATTTCTGTGTTTGGTTATGTTCAGAATCATGTAAAGGACTGAGACAGTTTGGAAAAATATCCGGAGAGTTCACTGAAGCTCAAGTCACATGCCCAGAGGAAAAAAATATCAATTTCTTTTCAGCACATGCTTCACACTCAAAGTCAGTCAATGATTTGTCAGCATTAGAGCCACAACTTTCTCTTCCTATATATCTTTTCAAAGTAATAAACTAGGTACATTTTTACTATAATAAATATACAATTGTAATGCTCTGATTCAACAAAGAAAAATAATATTACAGGTAGTATGCTATAAATTGCATTTAAACAACTACTTGATATAGACTAGCTTTAAACAGACAAAACTTATACCAAGAATGTAGTCAGTCCAGAGTGTTTCTTAACATCTTTTTTTTCTCTTTCTTATTACTTTATAAATAATACCAATCAAAATTCCCACTTCCCTCCCGCTCCTCCACACCCCTCCAGTCCTAAGAGAGGAAAAGGCACCCTGCCCTGTGGGAAGTCCGAGGCCCTCCCCACTACATCCATGCTGAGCAAGGTATGCATCCAAAGAGAATAGGATCCCAAAAAGCCAGTACATGCAGTAGAGACAAATCCCAATGCCATTATCATTGACCTTCAGTCAGTCCCAATTGTCAGCCACATTCAGAGGGTCCAGTTTGATCCCATGCTCCTTCATTCCCAGTCAAGCTGGAGTTGGTGAGTTCCCAATACTCAGAGGTAAAAAACAATGACATCTTGAATTTTGCATGCAAATGGATGGAAGTAGAAAACACTATACTGAGTGAGATAACCTAGACCCAAAAAAATGAATATGATATATATTCACTCATTAGTGAACTCTAGCCATAAACAAAGGACATTGAGCCTATAGTTCATGATCCTAGAGAAGCTATGTAATAAGGTGAACCAAAAAAAAAAAAAAAACATATATAGATCCTCCTGGAAATTGGAAGCCGACAAGATTGTCAGGCAAAACTTGGGAGCATGTGGGGGTAGGGGGAAGAAGAGGGAAATGGAGAGGAAAAGAGAGAGGGGAAAAGGGGAGGGTTGGGGAGAGCTTGGGGGAGTGGGATGGTTGAGATGGAGGAAGGACAAATATGGGAGCAGGCAAGGAGATATCTTAATTGAGGGAGCCATTTTGGGGTTGGCAAGAGGCTTGTCTCTGGAGGGGTTCCAACGAGTCCACGGCGATGACCCCAGCTAGGACCCTAGGCAGTGGAGGAGAGGGTGCCTGACTGGCCTTGTCCCGTAGTCAGACTGATGACTATCTTAAATGATCACCATAGGACCTTCAACCGGCAATGGATGGGGGAAAGTCCTTATGACTCTTGCAAATTTTAGTTTCCTGAGCTTTATAAATTTCATTAGTTGCCTTAATTTTAGAAGTCTCTCTATTTTTCTATTACAGGAGGTTTCATTGTCAGATATAGGTTCCTCACAACTCCAAACTCTGAAATTCTTGGAATTCAAATATAATTTCAATTTTTTTTTTCTAATTGTGCTGAAGACTGTAGGACTTAAATTAAAAAGATTTTTTTGTTTAGTTTTGTTTGTTTTTGAGGTATATTTTAATTAAATTTCTCACTTCCATCCATCCCTCTAAACCCTCCCATATAATATTCCCTGATCTTCATAATCATCATCTCTTTTTGCTATCAATCTTTATTGCATGCATATATATATATATACAAATATATGAATATATACATATATATTCCTAAATATAACCTTTTGAGTGTCTATGATGTTACTAATACGCATGTTTTCAGGACTGGCCATTTGGCTTGGACAATCAATTGCTAGTTCTACCCTAGGGAGGACCATCTCTCATGCTCCCAACTTCACAAAATTGTCTATAACTCTTTCCTTGGGCTTGAAGCCTCACAGGCTTTTCACCATGCAGTTTAACGACTGAGTTGGTGTCCTCCTTTTTCCAATCACATTTGGGAGGTTATGTTGATAATACCTTAAGGGTCAAGCTTTTGAAATTATCAGGAGGATAAATCTGACAGCAAAGTTCCTAAGCCTGTGGTTATTATAATTTTCCTCCTGTCTGTAATTTTCCCTGAGCCTTGGGTGTGGGAGTGTTTTATCGTTCAGGGATTCACAGCTCTGCATATCTATTCGGTACAGTTCTTAGTAGTGCTCTCTGTCTGTTCGAAATTAGTTTTCTTGATAAGGGGTGAAGACTATACTTACCTTCGAGTATATGGACAAATGCATTTAAATTAGGAATTATGCTGATTTATGAAATTAGTGGTTGTAGGTTCTCCTTCAATAACCATGATTTCATTAGCTCTAATTAGTTAGCTAGGTTCTCAGTACTAGGCATGGTATCCATGTTCAGTGGGTGTTAAGTCCAGTTAGAGAGCAGTTGGTTAACACCAATATATGTAAACCACTACTGCACCTGTACATTTATAACTCACAAGTATAATAGCTGTTGGTGGCCTCCCTCTTTGGAGTCCTGGCACCATGAACACTAGTCTTCATGGAGGGAGAATTCAGATCAGTTCCTGCTAATGGGCCCTTGGACCCTGTTTCTTAAGCGTGTGATGTTTTTAGCAGTTGGGACTTACGTTCCACTTTTGAGAGATAAGAGCAAGAACAATTGACTGTATGTTTGGAAAGTCTCTTAGACGGCCCTTTTCAGCAACTCAAAAAAAAAAAAAAGACATTTCATTTCTGCTTTTAGGGCTTTGTTAGGTGGCCTCTGGTTTTGGGAGGGAGTGCCATCAGATCCATCTTTCTGCCATGTCATTCCTGAAATTTTCTGAGCCTTAGGTGTAGCTGTGCTGTATTTAGTTCATTAGTTATTAGGGATCCCACAGTTAGGATAGTTTTTCTCTACATTTGACCATGAGTCTATTTCAGTCCATTCTGTTATAAAGAAGTTCCTAGATATAGGAGTAAGAGCTGCACTTATTTGTTAAGTTTATGTATTTAGAACACAATTGAAAGTTATACTGATTAAGGAACGTGGCAGCCATAGGTTTAGTAGATTCTCCTCCAGTGGTAATATCCTCAAGATTCCTGGGCAAATGTGTAAGTTTACAGACTATGTATGGATTCCCTAGAATTGGTATGGCCTTATATCCCATTAGATGACTTTTGGTTATCCTCAAAATATAATCACCACTCTTTCACTCTTGGGTGTATCTTGTGAGTTAGTCATTATTTTGGTTCTCAGGCTTTAGATCAGCAGACTGCTACTTTCTTTTAGCTTTTAGTTTACATAATACCTTCCAATCCTATGAGTGCTAGTCCTCAGGGAAAAGGATTCAAGGTCAGATTTAGTTCAGTTCCTCAAAGTTCCATGTTTTTCTGAAATTTGAAGTGTCTTTAGAAATAAGGTCTTACCTCCAAGTTCTAGAAGGCAACCAAAGTCAATGGAGGATTGATATTTATTAAGAACTTATTCAAAGCGTATTTACTTTAAAAAAGAATTCTCTACTTTATAATTAGTTTTATCAATTCTAAATAAAAAAAGGAGAAGTAATGTACCATGGTCTTAATATATGGAAGTTAAAGTTAATATATGTATAATGAAAGATTTCTTATAGCTTCTAACTATTAAGCTAAATTTGAGTACACACAAACTTGGGGCTCATTTGAATACAAAGAAATTGCCATGGTTCAATTGCATTTCCAAAGCGTGATTCATTATGTTTCTTTGCTCGATATTTACACTAACCTCCCAACTACAGTGTTTATAAGCAACTTGTCAGCTCTCACCAGCAGCCAGTGTCACTAAGGTAGTGCTTTTGTTGTCATGGCAGTGATGGATCATCAATGTTCAGGGGAAGACCTGTAATTTGCAAATTGAATGACAGGCAACATCGAAATGCACCGCAGTGGCCTTTTCTAGGTAACTTGGAAGCTTGTGGTGGGTACATTTCCTTTCTCTGAGTTGTGTTTTATTTCAGCCTTCACACCAGGTCTGACATTTAGACGTATAGGGTAAAAATGAGATCGTTGGGTTTGAAACCTAAAATAAATTCTTCGTGTAATAGAGCAATGAATGTTTTACTGCTTTCAAAGAATGCTACAAGTCATCTAATCAAGGCATGATTTTGTCTTCATCCCCTGACGCAAACTTTAATCTTTTCTGATTAAAATCTTTACTTATCTTTTTTTCTCATATATCAGAAGAATTAAACAAAAAAAAGGAGGAGGAAAGTTTCCTAAAAATTAGTCTCTTTGTTCTTTACTCAGAGTTGAGTTTCCTTCTATTGTGTGACTATTCTATTTTCAAGATGTAGCATTTGCATTCAGTTTTTTCATGAATTTTCTCTTTCGTAAATTGAAGTCAAATCTCTCACCTCCAGACTTCAATTTTGACCACTGAGATGCAACTTACTAAAGTAGAGAACAAAAAATAAGTGCTTACTAAAGCAGTAAATTCTATAATCAACCCTCTGCAGCCATTTACTGACTATGCTGAAGACTTAATCAAGACCAATGTATTAATATTACATTACAAAATTATTGTAAATCTTAATTACGTTTATTTAACTATTTTCTTTTCCCATGAATGTTTCCAAATTGGTAGTAAGCATATGGATAAGTAATCGATATATCTGTATATCATAAACACAATGTGTCTCCCAGAATCCAAACAATGTTATTGTCCACGTAGCTACTAGTTAACAATAGAAATATTTTCAGACATTGTTAAAAGTAACAAGGAAACCACATGAAAATGAAAACATTAACTCCAAACTATTAGATTAATTAGCTTTGGCAAAACATGACATACCCGTAAGCAGAGCCTCTGATTTGACAGATGTGTCCCTGAATTGAGTGGAACATTTCGGTAAAGTAGGATGTGTGAGTCCTATTTTAAATTGCCTTGTCATAGACCCTGGAGCAGTCATAATTTTTAGTAATTCCTGGTTCTCCAACTTCAAATGTGAGAGGCAATCCCTGTCATCTGCGTGATTTACAGCCATTCAATGATCTTAATATACTGAGTCTTGTTAGCTAAAACCTTTGTTTTTTCCAAAAGTCATTCAGGGACAACACACTGGTGTCTTTTGTTGTTAGAATCCCTTTCTATAAAGTTAACACAACATTGCTTACCACTAAAACAGGAAGCGTTAAGCACCAATGCTGGGTCAGATGTGAAAATTAACGACTCTAATAGAATCCAAAGATTTATGATATTGTAGGTACATAAAAGAGAAATACACAGAGAAAGGAACTAGACAATTAAAAAGGGAAAGATTACCAGGCATACTACAGTTTTGATATATTTCAGTTTTAAAAGGGATTATAGATGCATTCATGACTCCTTGCTTATTAACCTTAGAATGTAAATCAGGTGCCATCAAAGAAAATGAAATTAACTCCTGACTTACCGTTCTCAAACATTTACCATTCTCAAGCAACTGTCGCATCTGGTAGATTGCTACAGGAATCTATGTCTGTCTTTAATTTACTATATTTACTTTTAATTACATATTCAGAAAAAAATGTCTATTGAATTCATAGGTGATACAGAACCACGGTTATCATGAATCTAATTGGAACAGAATTGACATTAAGTATCACTATTGTTGTTTAACTGGTGTCAGCAGTAGGAAGGAAAGCTACACCTTACAACACTAACGTGAAGGGTGTATACTGGGGGGGAGAAACAGCGAGGTTAGCATCTGAAGTTGGACATGGTGGGAGAAAAGGGGTGGATGATCGTGTCTTGACTTTCATGAGAGATGTAGCACATGAGCACAGGGAATACAGGCCAGTGCAAGTGCCTGGATAATAACAAGTATCTATACTCTGAGAGTAGTCTTAGTGACTGCAATTGAGGACCCAGAGTGGGCCAGCATAAAGCCTGAATGTCTACAACCATAAACTACAATACCCATAATACAATAGAATAAAATCAAATTAACAGAATGAGTAGAATGTCCTACATTAAGGAAAAAGTAAACTAAAACCTGAAACATTGTAATATGGGCTGGAAATACATAACTAAATCATTGATAGTTAAAACACTGTGAGTGAAATAGTTAACAAAAAGATTAATTTTGTCCCATAGGTTCACAAATCTTTAGGAATCTATAGCTATATATGTGTGCATGTGTATTTTCCTGAAAACATCTAGCTATATACAAATATCTATATCTCATTCTTAATGATGTGCTTCATAAGGTCTGTGTCTTTTGCTATTATTCTTGTTTATATTTTACACATTGCAGGGATAATATTAACAAAATTAACCATCATTTTTCAAAACTTCTTTTTCTGACAAAATGATTAACATGTATATGCAAATATTATAATCCAATATAACATATTGGATATATACTTCCACATGCATATATGTATGTATTTTGGAAATATGTTTTATATAATCTTCATTTTATAAATTAACTGAAATAAGCACTAGAGAGATTAATTAACAAGAAAATTTCTCCAAACAATTCAATCAATATTCTAATCACTATTCTATTATTGTCAGTTGTTAAGTCTAGAGACCTACATCTTGACTAAATCTTGTTCTAATGCCTACTGCAAATGTGCTATGTGATTGAAATAAGTCTGTGAAAATTTTGTAATCAGCTTCTGACCACCTTTGTGGTGGCATGCTTTTGCAAATTTTTTTCTTGGTCTGATTACAGAATAACTGAATTAAGCAGATGATGGGCATTGTGAACTCATAGCACTGTACATAGAATCACTCTGTTTTAATTAATATGTCTCTGTGAAATGTAGAGACACTGCACTTGAAGAAGACATATACCTCAACATTGTATTTACTCTCTGGCAGTCATATCTGCAGACAACTGTCAGAACTGTCCTTATGTTTCATTTATAATATGACAGAAAGGACAATGGACACCTGGACAGGATCCCACAGTCAGGATTCTGTCTGTGGAGTTTATGTTGCCGTTTTGGAGGAGAAAAAATCAATTGATGTTGATGGTTGTTGCTACAAACATGAGTTTTATATAGGGCCAGTATGTTTCCCATGGTAGAAATGAGGAACATCTAAGAATGGTGTAAAAAGATGCGAAGAGAAACATTCTAAAATAGAGTGTGTCATTCCTAAATTCCCTTCTGCTCCTTCTGAAGGGAAGCTCATCAGAATAAAGATGCAAATCTATTTTAGTTTCATACTATTTGTTGTAACTAGTGAAAATCCCTTTCCCAAATAGATGGGAAACCCAGAACAGAGTGATCCTCATCTTCTGCTCAATATATATTTTCCACACTTGTAACAATGATATTGCTATCATTTGGGAGTTGGTTCATCTCAATTGAATAGAAGACCCTCAGTATAAGAGTTAAAACATAGGTGAGCTGGGTATGGTGGTGCATGCATTTACTCCCAGAATTTAGGAGGCACAGAAAGGTGGATTTTGTGAGTTTGAGGCCAATTTGTTCTACAAAACAATTTCCAGGGAACAAAGTGAGACCCTGTCTCAAAAAATAAAAGTAGGTGGTGATAGAAGTAAAGATTGCAGAGATGGGACAGCCTAGAAAACAACTTTCAAGTGCATTACTTGACTAAATGGAGACTGTATTTCAGTACAGGTGCACATGCCACAAGAATGTCTTAGAATAAGGATACAGAGAATTTTATGTTTGCTTATTTCCTCTTTACTGTTTCTTTGAGGCAAGAATACTTAATCATAGAGAAATACATACATGGTGAAAGTGAGAAATATATTTAAACATAGGCTCTTGGGGTGAGAATATTAGTTGATTATTTAACACTCGAAATAAAAATGAATGAATACAATCAGGGAGTAATGAAACTAAAAAAAGAGGTAGACCTAAAAGTAAATTTGAACACCAGACTAATATTTCACCTACTTAATAACAAAGAAATATTAAATTTTTGAAACAAATGAAATGACTAATACTATGTTTAGGAAAAAAGTAATTAGTGTCTGGCATTATAGCCATCCAATTGAGAAGGTGATCCTGAGGTCTTGTTACTTGATATTTGCACAATTACTTCTCTATTTTGTAAAAGTGAAAATCTTTTCTGTTTGGATGGAATATTTTATAGATGTCTGTTAAGTCCATTTGAGTCATACTATCTATTAGTTCTCTTATTTCTCTGTTCATTTTTCATCTGACTGACCTGTTCAGTGCTGAGAGGGGAGTGTTGAAGTCTCCCACTATTAGTATGTGGGGTTGAATGCATGATTTTAACTTTAGAAGTGTTTCTTTTACACATAAGGGTTCCCTTGCATTTGGGGCATAGATGTTCAGTATTGAAATTTCCTCTTGATGTATTTTCCTGTGACTAATATGAAATGACCTTCTTCATCTCTTTTGATTGATTTTAGCTTGCAGTCTATTTTGTTAAGTATTAGGATAGCTACACTTCCTTCTTTCTTAGGTCCATTTATTGGAATTTTTTCTCAACCCTGTACTCTTAGACAATGTCTGTGTTTGATGTTGAGATGTGTTTCTTGTATGCACAAGAAGGATGGATTCTGTTTTCATATGCAATCTGTTAACCTGTTCCTTTTTATAAGTGAGTTGAGTCCATGTATATTAAGGGATATTAATGACCAGTGATTGCTAATTTAGATTTAGCAAACTGTTAATTTAGTTTTCATTGTTGGTGATATTAAATTTGCATTTTCTCCTTCTTTGGGATTTGTTGTTATGAGACCATCAATTGTCTATATTTTGTTGATGTAGCCAACTTTTTTGGGTAGGGCTTTTCCTTCTAGTATTTTGTGTAGGGCTGGGTTTGTGGCAGGGTATTGGTTAAATCTGGTTTTATCATGGAATATCTTGTTTTGTCCTCCTATGATGATTGAAAGGTTTGCTGGGTATAGTAGCCTGAGCTGACATTTGTGCTCTCTTAATGTCTGTCCTTCTGGCTTTCATTTTCTCCAATGAGAAGTCAAGTGTTATTCAGACAGGTCTGCCTCTATATGTTACTTGGCCTTTTTCCTTTGCAGCTCTTAATACTCTTTCTTTACTCTTTTGTTTAGTGTTTTGATTATTATGTGGTGAGGGATTTTTTTTATATAGTCTATTTAGTGTTCTGTAAGCTTCTTTTATCTTAATTGGCATAACTTTCTTTAGTTTGGAAAAGTTTTCTTCTATGTTTTGTTAAATATATTTTCTGTGCTTTTGAGTTGAATTTTTTTCTCCTTCCTCTTACCTATAATTCTTAGGTTTGTCCTTTTCATGGTGTCTGATATTTCATGGATATTTTAGGTTAAGCTTTTGTTAGATTTAATGTTTTCATTGATGAGTCTATTTCCTCTATTGTATCTTCAGCACCTGAGATTCTCCCTTCCATTTCTTGTATTCTGCTGTTCATGTTCACCTTTGTGGTTCCTGATCATTTTCTCATGATTTCTGTTTCTATCATTCCCTTGACTTGTGTTTTCTTTATTGTCTCTGTTTCTTTCATATGTTTGATTTCTTTTTCTTGGTTTTCTATAAGTGATTTGTTGATGTCTTCCAATTTTTTGTTTATCTTTTCCTCCATTTCTTTGAGAGAATTTCTCATTTCCTTTTTAAGAGTTTCAAACATTCTCCAGAAGTTGTTTGTTTTTTTTTTTTTAGATCATTTTCTTCTGCTTTATCTGTATTTGGTTGTTCAAGTCTTGCTGTTGCTGTTGTAGGGTCTATAGGTTTTACTGGTTTTGTATTGCTCTTTCTGCTCTTGCATGTGTTCTTACCTTTTCAACTCATCTTTTCCTCTAATAGGTGTGGTTGGGGCTTCTGTGATTCTGTAGATTAATCTTCTAGGTGCTAGTGAATCCACACTCATATGGTTGTTCTTCATGGTACAGTCAGTGCCACTGTTCTATTTAGTCTGTTGGTCACTCCATGTTCCTGGAGATTGCTCAGTGCTCCCAGGCTTTGCTCTGCTCCCTTGGAGTTTGCTGGCTCAGGTCTACATTGGCCTAGGTTACCGACTTTGATCTGTTTCTGTGAATCATGGTCTGGATTCCCTCCTGCAGAGGTCCTTGGCTTGGAGTTGTCCCTGCCAAGGTCTTTGGCTCTGGTCTACTCCCTCAGAGTTTCCAGGCTCACACCAAAATCTCCAGAGGACCTGGCTCAGGCTTACTCCCTCAGAGGTTCCAGACTCATCTCAGACCCACAGAGGTTTCTGGTTCTTGCCTATTTCCTTTGATGTCTCAGACCAACACCTAGACCCACAAGATTCTGGCTCAGGCCTATTCCCTCTGAGGTCCCAGACACATGCCTGGTCCCACAGTGAACTCTGATTCTTACCTATTCCCTAGGAGGTCACAGATTCACACCCAGACCGGCAGAGGTCCTGGCTCAGGACTAATTCCTCTAGGTCCTAGACTGCTGACCAGACCAACAGGGGTCCTGGCTTAGGTATAGTTCCTTGAAGGTCCCAGATTCACATCTGGACCCTCAGTGGTCTCTGGCTCTGGCTTACTTGCTCAGTGGTTACTCCTCTGTATCTGTTCTAGTGGAGGTCACTGTCTCAGGTCTGCTTTCGACCAGGTTGCTGGCTCAATCCTGATCTGTCAATGTCCCAGGACTGGATCAGCTTCCTCTCCCATGGAGCCTGCTTTCTCTGGCCCCTTCTGTCCTAGGTCTTAGATTTTTTAAAAAAAGTTATTTAAGAGGAATGAAATGAGACATAAAACATAGACAGATTCATTCATTCATTCATTGATTCTATAAACATTTACTTAATTCCTGCACAACATTCAAAAGGACACAATGGTTGTCCTTAAATTTTACACAGGGCTTGCCCTGGTAATATATATAGTACACAGATGGGAGAAGGGAGACTGTCTTCAAATAGATTGGAGATTATGAGATAGACCATACCAACAGTGCTTGGAGCAGAGCTCAGACCAGAAATGAGAGCTGAGGTTTATATCTCCATCCATCATGTTAACTTATTTTATGAAAACTTCATCTGGAAAAAGCAATTTATAATCTGAAGTTTTTAAGCATGGTTGTAGTCATTCCTGCCTAATTTTGTATTTCTATAATAACCAATTAACTTTAAGAATATATTTTAAATGAGTATTCTGTCTACATTTATATGTGCTATATGAGGCCTGCTACCCAAGGAAGTCAGATGACAGTGTCAGATGCCATGGAATGGGACTTAATAATAGTTATGAGTCATCATTTGATGCACAGAACAAAACCAGTCTTCTCTGTAAAAATAATAAGTGCTCATAAACACTGGGCCATCTTTCAATGTCCCCGTATTTATTTTTTTTTAAAGCAGGCATGTGAAAGCCCAAAATGTGAGCCTGTTTCTACCTTGTCTGAAGGTCAGAGAGTTTGACCTTGCTCAATGTTGTTTCCATTCCACCCTGACGAAAGGTAAGAGAGTTGGAACTTATTTCTGTCCATTCAAGGTTATTATCTATTTCTACCTCAAACAAAGGTCCACCTAGATTCAGATCACAGAATTCTACTGTCTCAAAGTTATTGTCAATAGGTGTGACTAATATCCAGACCTTGTATTTCAGGTATAGAGAAATAGATCTGTTTCTACCTCCAACAAAAGCCTAAGGATCTTACTAAATGAAATCAGTGGGGAGGCAAATGGTTACCCACAATTGGAGTAGGTACCACAAAGAAGAAGTGATGTATTTAGGCAGCCTAGGGTATAATGATTCTTATTCAGGAAGTTCAGAACCTGCCAATGAAAATGATGCATGTGGCGATTAAGCCAGAAATGATAATAGAGTGTAGATTCTTACTTGATATCATGTGATGAACGTGACACAGGGGTAAGATGTGTTATTCTGGAATATGGGAGGCAACAAACATGGAGCTGGAATAGATAAGGTTATAGAAATCGCTTTGTAGCACAAGAATAACATCAACTACCATGTGGAGGATAAAGGGGCTTATTTGTAGGTAGAAATTAAATTTTATGAATTAGAAAGAGAATATGAAATGCCCTTTTGTATTGCATGACTGTTTTTACACAGTTATGTTATTATTTATGTACTTAGCAAGGATAATACACCTCATAGGAAACACAGTCTACTAGGTCAGATCAAAACTTAAAAAAACAAAAATATTATCTAAAATACTTTAACAATATTTGCAAAAACAACGTTACATCTCACAAGAACTTTATAGAAACGAATAGTTTTGTCAGCACTAAATATTTGCTCTAAATCAACAATATTTAATTTTTAATAATGCCAACAACAGCAGCAATTTAGCTTCTTGTTTTGCTTTGTTTACGTGATGTTGTTATTTTACCATTACTTTGAAAAGTAGAGTTCAGAGAGAGTTCATTCAGATACCATAGCTTTTGGAAGATGCAAGGCTGGCACAGGGAGCCACCAGGGACTCAGCCTCACAATCTCGAAATGAACATGCTTAGAACAATTTTGAATTTTCTATTTCATGTCCTGGCCTTAGCTATCGTTTTTGCTGTAAGAATTTATGATTAGATTTTGGAAAGATTACACTTTAACCTACCTTTAATCTAAACTAAATAGAAGCCATGTTAGGAATTCAATTTTGTTGCTTTTAAGGGCTAGGTGAAGGGTGGAGTTTTATTTGGGTATATTAAATGTTACTGAGCCACATAAATTGTTTCCAATATAGTTTACATCAGTAAAGGGCAGATGTAAGTTGTTCTTTCATTTTAAGGGGTAGTTTCTATGAAATTTCCTACACAAGACACTAGCTTTTCTGTGAACAAGAGGTCAGGAAGAATTATAATGAAAGGTACATTGGCAACAACCTTCAGAGAAAGGGTCTGGCTCCTACCTGGCATTTTGAAGCCAGGCACACTGCCTGCTGCCCTATATTTGGGTATGTGCTTTTGACTGCTCTCTGCGTTGGGCAGTAGTCAATTGTAGTTTGTCATCGTATCCTTCCCAGTTATTGTTCTTTTTATTGCTGTTTGTGACCAGGAACTTTACAAAGCATTCTGAGCTCATCTTTAATAAGCATTTACTGCTGAGCAGACTGGACTTGGTTACTTCGCAGCCGCAGCAGGGTCTGTACAGTTTTCTAAGGCTTCCCTTATGCACGATTAACATAGGGCTACACAGAGAGACCTTGTGATGCTTTAACTTGTTTTTTTTTTTTTAATTTTTGCTCACGACTCACTTTTGTCAAATACACCTTTAATTTGACTTCTATAATATCTAGGAATTACTTAGGTTAACTTTTATTAAAAAGTGAAAAAATTTACTGTAGAGTCCTAGGACCCTAGTTTTCCCACTAACTGTGTTAAATGTTATAGGTTTGTGCTTCTTCTTCTTCTTTTTTTTAATTTTTGGTACTAATAAAAATAAGATAGAACCTGTTAAGTTGGGAGGGTAGGCCCTTGCATCTATCCCAGCCCCCAGGCCTGAGAGTTATATTGGTCTGGACTCCAAATCCCAGCAGGCCAGGTCCTGACCCCTCCCTGGGGTGGGGGTCAAGACCACTCCCACAGAGTATTTAAACGAACTCCCAAAAAAGGAACACATGGTCTCCCTCCCCCCCCCCCCGTGGTCAGTGGCGTTTGCAGGCTCCTGGTTCCCCCTCAGGACCACCTGAGAGTGCAGAAATCCCATTAAACCTGGATATTTCTTAATTTGACTTGTCTTGATTTGGCCTTATTGGGAATTTGTGTCAGCAGAGAGCTCATGTTAAGAAACATTCCTAACAGAATATTTGTAACCTTTACAAAGAATACATTAATGCACACGAGACTCTCACAAATCTAAACAATATATGTGTGTATAGGTGTGTGTGTGTGTGTGTGTGTGTGTGTGTTTTCCATTTAAAATACTGGCATAGTTCTGTTTCTCCAAGCAAATAATTGAAAAGAATGTCTAATAAAATTTAATTAACTACACAATTTACTGTCTTTATTGTCTATTCTTGAAAAAATTTTTACACAGTATCTTTCTTTATTGTTTCAAACAAGGTAGAGCAATCAATCTTTCTTTTCAAAATAAGAAGTATATAAAGGCTGTGATGAATTGCATGTATAGAGTTGGAAGAATTGGCTGGACATTTTTTTCTTAGTTAAGGGTTCTGAGTCTCTTCTAAATTGATGTTCACAGATGGAATGTTGCCGTTTGGGCCATCAAAGCCAATTCATGACTGCATTTCTTGTGAGTCTATAAAACCAGCATTGTTATGTAGTTCCACCGACAGAGATGTTCCCGTGCAAAACAAGATGGATGGAATGTCAGGTTCCTCTATCATGGGATCTCCATTTAGTGACCCAGATGAGGACTGAAAGAACTCACCAAACACGCATGACAAGGCCAGATACGACCTGAAACGGAGCGCCAAATCTCATATAGATTTGAAGTTGCTACCAGAAAATTTGTCATAAAAGACCTGTCAGTGAAGAGTTCATTAAGGTAAAAGATGGTAGCACTTTATCTAGACACTATAGGGCTCTGCACTGGAGACTCGGTCTTCATTTAAGACACGTTTCCTTTTCTTCTCTTAATGACATTTGAAAATGAATTGTTAAACTTTTCCTCTACTTTTAGTCTTAAGGCAAAAAGGTCTTCAGAGCATTTCCCCTAATTTTAATTCATTTTTCTCTTCCCTTTGTTAAATTTGGAGGTGTGTTTGTGATGTCAATTCACAGCTACTAGGGACTTGCCTGAGGTGAGGTGTTAAAGCTCTCAGCATAGAACTGTAATACATAAGGTGAAAGACAAGGCTCTTAACACCAGTTCTGTGACAGCCATGCTAGAAATCCCAGAGCCACACTGAGTTGGATTTTTGTTTTTAACTTGGGGTTTAGAGATCAGTGGAAGTATTCACAATCAAAAGGCTCTCTGGGGTATAACAATTGCACCAAGATACAATGTCACAGTGTTTAAATTCCAATTGCAATGAGGGTTTGTGAAGGCATGAATGATATTTTTCAATATAGCAGTTTAATGCCGATATATTTCTCTTAATTTCAAGACTTTTGGGATGTTTTGGCAACATAAAATAATTTCAAAGGCCCTTTTGGTTTATTTGTGCTCTCTCTATCCTTGTTTTCCTCCTTCATGCTTAATTCAATGAATAGATTTATGGCATATTAAATTAAACAATTCTAGAAAGGGGATAAAGAAATTAGGTCATTTAATCTTGCATTGAAAAGAAAAATAACAGTGACTGATTTACTCATGACTACTGATTCCAGTATTCACAGACTTATTTGGGACTGTGCTCTATATTCCACTCCAGTGAAACAGATAACATATCCTACTCTAGTGGAAGGGATGCCTCTTGGTCCAGCATAGAACATATGCAAGGAGTCAGTTCAGCCTAGAGACAGCTGGTTGAGGGAGTAATAGAGAAAGCATTGGGCCATGTTTTTTGGTTTGTCATTTTTTTCTGATTCTTCCTCATCTACAATTCATTTTTCTTAGATTTTACCCTTTATTTTAATTGTGTTTGTGTGTGTGTGTGTGCGTGTGTGTGTGTGTGTAGGGGGAGAGGTGTTCAATCTAACATGAAAGCACCCGTTGAAGACAAAAGAGGACACCAAAATCCTAGAGCTGAAGTTACTATAGACAGTTGGTACTAGGCACGGGTGCTAGAATCTGAACTAGAACCCTCTGCATTTAACAGCATCACCACTTGTAAAGGCATTGCGGCATTAGAGAACGCCAGCCAATCACGGAGCTCTCTCTCCAACACCTCTTCTATAGCTATTGATCCTTAAAGAACTCCAGAATCAATTTTTGTATCTTGTTTTTTGTTTCTTTGTCTAGAATCTATATCCTGGGATATTTCTTCAGCAGCACAATATTTAGAGGACAACCATAATGAGCCAATAAATGACGATCTAAAAAAATTAATGTTTAGCCATGATGTTGCTCATGTACATTTAATAATTTTTGCCTACTGCCTTGTAATCAAATAATTTTGCCATAAAATGCATTAGTGTCTCTTTATGAGAGATGCTAAAAAAAATCCTAACATGCATATAGCCTATTGTATAGCATTTTTTCATATAGGCTATTGCAAAACATTTAAAGACAGATTTATGAAGATGAAATATTTGAAGTAGAGAGCATAGCCATCCAGGCTTTAATTTAAAATTGTTGCATTTCTCCATGCAGTTCCTAATGGGAATGATCCTTCTATTCAGAATGGTATTTGCCATGTTTTTGAACATTTTCCATGTTGCTTTATTGAAATGTAACATTTTATTATTCTGTGGGTCAAACTATAATAAACTTAGAGACTTAAAAAAAGATATGTATTGTCACATGAGTAAGGAGGTCAATTAACGGGGTCATCTGCTGGCTTTCAGTGAGATTACACTCAAGGTAGCTGGCTATTTCTTCTGCGGCTTGGATGGGAGAATGTTTGACTAGACGCTTCTATGTGTATCAGCAAGATTCATTTCCTTACAGCTATAGAATAGATTAGAGCATGTTCTCAAAATCAGGAAGAAAAGAGAGGAAACATGGAGAGAAGGATTGGGAGGAGAGAGGACAGAGAGAGAACACACACACAGAGAGGTAGGGAGAAATCAGTTATTTTGTTTCCAGATTCCTGAGATAGGTCACTTCATTAATACAGGACAACAACCCGTAGAGCTTGCTTTTCATTTACTTAAAACTTCTTAATTACGCCGGGCGATGGTGGCGCACGCCTTTAATCCCAGCACTTGGGAGGCAGAGGCAGGCGGATCTCTGTGAGTTCGAGACCAGCCTGGTCTACAGAGCTAGTTCCAGGACAGGCTCCAAAGCCACAGAGAAACCCTGTCTCGAAAAACCAAAAAAAAAAAAAACAAAACAAAAAAAACTTCTTAATTAGATAATGATTTCACCTTTACCCCATTCTAAATTATCTGCAAGCTGCTTGTCTGGTAAGACTCAAGAGGAAGCACACACCATTTCATACTCATGTAAGAGAGTCCTTTGATAATTCTGTCAACCAGACCAGGAATTGTAACACATTCCCTTAATCCCAGTATTTAGAAGGTTGAGGCAGGAGGCTCCATAGTTTTAGGTCAGCCATAACTACACAATCAATTACTGGCCACTCTGGGTTATCCAGAAAAACAAAAAGGAGGATCGGAGAAAAGGAAGGGAAGCAGAAAGAGACGGGCAGAAAGAGACGGAATGAAAAAAGGAAGGAAGGAAGGAAGGAAGGAAGAAAGGAAGGAAGGAAGGACAGAAGGAATGAATGAAGGAAGGAAGGAAGGAAGGAAGGAAAGAAGGAGAAAACTAATTATTTAAAAATATGTAATATAGTATATTTAATATGAAAACAGAAGAAATTACTTCTGAGGTTATCATGTAAGTTCAGTGAAGTATAACGACTAGATATTGCAGTTTAGGAATAACCCTAAACTGGGCTCCTATTTCCCCAGCACAGGAGTCTACAGATTATTTGCACTAAGATCATTTCCTGGGCTCTGGATCTCTGTTCCAAGTAGCTTTACTGAGAAATATGTTAGTTTTGCCTATTATGGTCCTATATTTATTTAAGCCCTCTATTTCCACTCCCTGGTGGTTGATTGTTTAAATCGTTGCCTCAGAACAAGTTTTCTCATGGAAACTTACAAGGACGTTTCCTCTTTCCTTCTTTTGTAAAGACAGTGTTTGCACAGTATGGTTTGCAGAAAGCACAGATTCCTCTTGTGTTGGGCTAGGGAGCAGGGGCACCAAATGGTCCTGCTTTCAGAACCAGCCTGGCAGAAATAAGAATGATCTAGAAGATGCTTGGGCCCTCTATTTTGGCTATTAAACACTTGAAAAAGCATGCCCAAAGAAATTCAACTCTTCCAGAAATATCACACCCAAAGAAGAAAAGGTTAAAAAGCTCGGGCAAACAAAAGAGAGTATTTGTTTTGGGGGAGAAATTGCTACCTTTGTCTGACTCCCTTGGAAGAAGGACTGGAGCTGAGGTTATGATGGTCCAATAAGGTGAACAATCCCTTGATGGGGACTTCTAGTAGGTGAAGCCATGCCCTGTACTTAACCATAAGACGCAGGCAGTGACACTGAAGATGGAAATCGTAGGTGAGGACTGGGTGGGTGGTGGTTCAGTATCTCTGGATCTCTTTGTCCTTCCCAGTGTGGTATCACTGAATAAATAAATCTCCTTTGCCTGCTTTTCATTATTAAATTTTGTATTTTAGTTGACTTTTATGGATGAACGCCCTGGGTTGGTTTGTTGTGACTGCCAGAGAACAGGCTTTGACCCTAATAGCAATGGAAATACATTGTTGCTAAGATCAGCTACATGCTGAGTTTCGCCAGAGGAAAGGCATTGAACATCACAAAAACAGGAGGCTTAGGATTGACCTCTTGATTTCCTGTCATTCACCATAATCTTTTGCCTTGAGCTGCCTCTGGAGTAAGGGTGAAGAGAGAAAATTAAAGCGCAGAGCAACCGAACCCACACAATAGAACAATTCCTGATTGACTTGTACCTTGAATTAAACTCAGGGAACACAGCCTAAGCAAAATCGGCCTAACCGTAAATACCTACAGTCAGGTGAGCATGAGAACAAAGACGTGGTGTTTCAATTACAGTATTACTACAGTTATGGTTACTTAAAAACATCTTCAGACGCTAGTGAGCATATATCTATAGTGTGACCACGTAGAATGTTAAAATGACTATAGTATTAAAATGGTGTTACAAACATTTACTCATTTCCTATTTTAATACTAATAGTTGACAACACTTCTATTTTACCACACCTGCACACTTATCTTAATAAATGAACTCTTATAGCTTGCCCCTTCCAACATATTGGTCTTGGGGATAAAACATAGTTGGTCACTTTTTTAATCTGCTGAGTGATTTTGTTAGCCTTAAGAAAATTATTTTTATAGAAAAATTGACAGTCAATTATATAAGCAACATTCATACCAATACACTACAGTTTTAATTATTAGCATCTTGCATTAATATGATTCACTTGATATAAACAAAAAACAGCATTAATATGCTAAAGTACATAGATATTTTTGGTAAATCTATAATATGAACATTATAGTAATATCGGAAGTAGTTTCATCATTTAAAGTCCCCCATCCTATAATTATGCAGCCATTCTTCTACCCATCTTCCCAAACCAACACCAACTCATCGTTTTACCAAATTCAGTCTTTCCCGAAAGATGGCACAAAATTGTAATTTTTCAGTCCTACAGTCTCAGATTTACTTTTTCATTTAGCAGCACACATCCCATATTCTTCGATGCATTCAATAATTTGATATCTTATTTCTTTTCATCACTGCACATGTTTCCTGATAATTTCCCATTTGAGGAAATTGTGAATTTTATGGATATTCATGAATGAATTTAACTCCCTAATTCATTTGAATATGTTTGATGAAGCATGATTTTGGGGGGTTCATTTGGCAAGCATGTGTTTAAGTTTCTACAAAAATATCAAATAACCTCCTAAATTTTCTGTGCTGTATTGTATTTCCACCAGCAGTGAATGTGTAAGAGTAGCTGCTTTTGTACATTCTTTGAATACTCAGTATTGTACTTAGGGGAATTTAGTCACATGAATACATAAGGCACAACATGTTCCTGCTTCAATTTGTAATTCTCTAAGGCCACGTGATATTGACTATCCTTTCACTGTGTATTTGACATTTTTTTAATATTTATTTATTATGTATACAATATTCTGTCTGTATGTCTGCACCAGACCTCATTACAGATGGTTGTGAGCCACCATGTGGTTGCCGGGAATTGAACTCAGGACCTTTGGACGAGCAGGCAATGCTCTTAACCACTGAGCCATCTCTCCAGCCCCGTGTATTTGACATTTTTGATAATTATTCTTGAATGTCAAACTGATAAGATCTGCTGTTCAGATCTGTTATCCAATTTGTAAATAAATTTTCTTGCTGAATCTTAAGAGATTTCTGGATATTTGTAAACAGTTCTTTATCAATACAATGTACTTTAATCAAAAGTCAAGTGTCGTCTTATGTACCTTACTGGACATTTTTTTAAGAATTTGTTTCTTACTGTGGTGTATTTGTAAGCTTGGCTAGAAAGAGGCAAGAGAACTTCCAGAAAATATCAAGTTTTATTTTACATTTTATTCCAAATAACAATTTTACCCTAAAAGAGTAGAAATTCTAAAAAGTGTAAATAGGCCAGGTGGCATATGCCTTTAATCCCAGCACTCAGGAGGCAGAAGAAGATGGATCTTTGTGAGTTTGAGGCCAGTCTGGTCTACAAAAGCTAGTCCCAGGACAGGCACCAAAGCTAAACAAAGAAACACTAGATAAACCATAAAAAAAAAAGTTTAAATAAAAGCAATCCTTTCTTTTGAAGTTTTTAATTTTTTTCTGTGTCATCTCCTATGGAGAATTCTCTCAGAAGCTATAATTTATAACAACTGGTTATTGTGCTTCATGCATTCATGTTTGCATTGTGTGCAAAGAGCCCCAACATTCCTAATTATATGAGTATAGTCTTTGAACGTAGGGAATTTGGAATGGCTCTTCTATTTTAGATGTCATTGTTATCCCTAATAACATTAGCCATAATCAGCACATTATTCAAAACCAGACTTTCTCTCTAACGACATTCAATCATCTAACTTTTCCAGATTTTTTTTCTACATGAAAATATTTGTATTTTTAATGCCAACCTGATTAGACCATGCATTTGTTGCTTCATCCTTCTCGGACTGGTGCCTGCATGTCATTATCATCTTGCGTCCTTGTCCCTAATAAATGTTTCCCTCTGGGAGCCACATGGTACTCAAAGCTGCTTACAGCCTTTCCAGGAGGCAAACAATTAGCCACAGAAATAATTCAGTTCCAAAGGGGATTCAAATTAGCTACTTTTCTCATGCATCATCCCTTTATGAGAATCAACTCTATGTCAGTTAGGTTAAAATGCTTCTAGATAGATCTAATTTTAAGACATATTTTCCTAGTTAATATGATAAATCCAGACAACTAGGAGGAACTTATCATCAAATGATGATTCCATTCAGGTTCAATGATTTTTGTCTTAAAAGATTTGTTTTAAAGAAAAGAAAAAGTTAAAGGGACACTAATTTCTGAACATATATTTTTTAAACAGGTAAAAAAATTACATATATAAATATGATGCATCAGAGAGTCTCAAATGTGAGTAAAAGGTTACTTCACTGTGTTTCTGGCCTCATTTGATACCTAAGTATATTTAGATTGATTTATTTGTGAATTTTTCTATTTTTCTATGATCTCTATCTACTAAATTGATCTTTTCCATGACTGAGGGTCTGCCTATGGAAGGATCTCTTATAGCAGTTCTGTGTCTTCCTTCTAAAGGTGGTTGATTTAATTTATTAGTGTTACTAAATGGTTTGCAGTGTTAGGCCCAATGTTTAGAATGCAGTGCTTTCAAATTTGATTATTTTCTTCTCAAACACTTTTTTTTAAGTCCCAATTTAATTGGTACTTTCCAATTTTGAATCATTCTCTACTAAATACCCCAAATTCTGATCTTGATAGCAAGTTACATTTCTTTCATCTGTCTTAGGTACTTTATTTTAAACTCAGATATCCTTTCCATTATATCTTAAGCTTCTTTACTTAAGGCAAACTCCATTTATGAAAAATTCTTATGCATTTGGGTCTTTCTCAATATCACTCTTAAATTGCTCCATCCTTATTTTATAGAAGAAATTATTTAGCCTCCACAAATATTTTTAATAGGATATAGCTAACTTCTTCATAAGGCAGAGAGTTTTTAGCACAAAACTCTTAAAACATATGTTATACTTCTTATACTTCTTTATTTTTTAAAATTCTTCTTGTGATTGTATTATGATTACATAATTACCTCTAACCTTTTCTTTGTCCATACCCTCTCATATAAGTCCTACACAGCTTTCTTTCAAATCCAAATTCAGGATCTCTTAATATGCAATTGTTTTTAAATACACACACACACACACACACACAAACACACACACACTCACTCACTGCTAGCCAGCTCTATACTTCTTTAAATCAGCGGAGCCATATATCAAAGGCTTCTGGTTATCAAAGAATGAGAAAAAAATCTTTCTCAGCACTTTTCACTTTTATCTTTAACTCATTTGTGCCTACTAAACTCTGGTTGAATATTTATAATGCAAGCTATAAGAGTGCAAATGATCATAGCAATAGAGGAATGCAAAGAATAAAGTCAAATTTTATGGCATAACTTGATTTACAATCCAATATTTCTCACTATGTTTCCGGTAGCCTTTCTTCTGTTTTTTTTTTTATTATTATTTTTCCAATGAGGTTTGTTTCACATGAACCTACAGGCAATGTAAGGTTGGATGTCTTAATAATCACCACAGGAAGTTCAATTAAGAAACACTCTTCAGGGAAATGTTGCACTTTCTGTAAAAAGAATGATTTCTTTTCTGTAAAGATTGCCTCGTCAGTATTAGAAATATCTTACTGTATCTTTCTGTATTGATCTGTTAATCCTGTCCTCTCTCTGAGTGTGTCCATGCCTGGGTGTGCCTACTTCTCTATCCCTGTCTCAGTTTCTCTCCCTTCATTTTTCCCTCTTACTCTCCATTACCAGCACATTCGTCTTTTTCTCTTATAGATTTGCAAACCTAGAGAGTCCCACATCTATGCCTATTTGACTAAACTACGGCTAAGAGATCTCCTTTAGTGATATTAATTTCTGTACAGAATTAAATGGAACCAGGGCGTTGACATGTCTCAATCAAACTTGAACACAATAGCTAAAAATGGAAGTATTTCCACAGTCCTAAATATGGAGTGAAGGAAAGGTCGGGCCAGTAGAAGCCCCGAAGTCCATCAGTAATAGAGCACGAAGATGAACAGTAAAAGACGTTTAGACAAACTCACAATACAAACACCAGAGATGAAAATTGCCACTGAGAGATGCTAGAACTCTGTACTTTGTCATCTTCTGCACTTCTCTCTCTCTCTCTCTCTGTCATGTCTGTCTACACATGCATACACGAACAGTCTTCTGGGAGCATGACTCACTGAGTCAACTAAGCAGGGCTTATATGGGTTCATGGAGACTAATAGGGCAAGCACAGGGCTGCATGCGTCTGTAATCAGGTCCTCCACGTATGTTATGGCTGTTCGATTGGTGTTTTGTGGGATGCCTAACAGTGGAAAGAGGTGTATTTCTGGCTCTCTTGGGTAATCTTAGTACTCTTTTCCTCCTGTTGGATTGCTCTATCCAGTTTCAATATGAAAACTATGCCTAGTCTTATTTCATCTTATTATGTTTTATTTGATTGCTGTTTGTTGGAGGCCAAGTCTTTTCTGAATGGAAATAGAGGAACTAGATCTAGGGGAGAGTGTTTGGGGAGAGTTTGGAGGAGTGGAGAAAGAAGAAACTATAGTCAGGATATATCACATGAGAGAAGGATCAATTTTAAAGAAAAACATAAACATATATCCAAAAAACAATCCTAAACACAATATAGAAAGCAGTATTTTAGGCTCAAAAAAGGAATGAGTGCAACAGAAAGAAAGAAAAACTAAATAAGAATCCATAATTAATAAAACACAAAAGACCATTGGGAGCACAATGGGCACAATAAGTCAACAACATGATGACAAAAATTGACATAGAGTTTTCAAAAATACCTTAAAGATCAAAGATCTCAGCATTTCAATCACAAGACAAGGGTGATTGAGCAGATTGAGAAACACACCTGATATATAAGAGAAACATTTCTTAACTAAATATAGATATCTCATTAAAGTAAAAATAATGAACAAAAATACTCCAATCAAGTGAAACCAGGAAATAAACAAAGTCACTATCTTAATATCTGACAAAATAAACTTCAAGTGGAAACCAATACGTAAAGCATATTCAACAAAAAGTGCTGAGAAAACAATGCTCACATGTGAAAGAATGAAATTAATCTTTATCTGTCAGTTTGCACAAAAACTAATTCCACATGGATTAAAGACACAAATTTAAACTTTAGACACTGACATTGTTGTAAGAAAGCAGAAGTAGCACCTTATGATATACGTGTAGGAAAGGATTTTCTAAAGAGTACTCATTTTGCCCCAAAATTGATGCTAATAATTGATAATTGGGACTTCATAAATCTAACAAGTGTCTGCACAGTTAAAGAAACAACCATGCAGGGTAAAAAGGAAGCTCATAGAAGGGGACAAGATCTTTGCAAACTAGAAATCTAACAGAAGATTAATATCCAAAATATATAAAGACAAAACACAAAGAAACAAAACAAAGAAACTAGCAAAGACCCATTAAAAATAGTCTTGGGACCTAAAAAGAGACATAGTAAGTTTCATTGGCTTAACAAACAATAAAAAATAATAGTTAATAAATAGCTTTAAAATATTTGTCATGAGAAGCAATTAAGAAAATACAAATCAAAACTTAAATTGATTTCACCTTAACCAAGCCAGAATGGTAAGGTTTAATGAAATAACTGACAACAAATGCTGGAGTGGATACAAGGACAGGAGGAACCAGCGTAACTGTTGGTGGGATTGTAAACTGTAAAATTCTCTACAGAAACCAGTGTAGAGACATTCAATTATATATATATATATATATTTATATATATATATAAATATAAATATATATAATTTTTATACACTTGTATACATACAGACACATCACAAGAGTCTATTCAGATGGAAAGAAATGAAAACACAAACTTTGCAAGTACATGGGTGAAACTAGAAAAGATCTTATTAATTGAGATGGATAACCCAGACTCAGAAATACAAACGTTACGAGTTCTGTCATCAGAAAGTCTTGACTTCAAATCTTCAGCTATGAGTACATGTTCTAGAGTAACTCCTGAAACCACTCAAGGGCAAAGGGACCTCAGCTAAGGAAGGAGGTTTGGGGAGCAATTGAGAGGAGAGTAATAGGTTAATAGTAGCAGGGGTTTTAAATAGGGAAGTGGAGGGTGATAAATACGTAAGGACAAGAAAAATAAATAACAGCAAGGTTATCTGAAAAGGCTGTAAGAATCATACTATTTGCTACCTAAAACAATCCATAAAGCCTGTAAATTGGCATATAAATGTACATATATATTTTAAATGAAATTTTCTCATCTAGGTTGATAGTGCACTCTCCAAGAGCCAAAATTACCCAACAAAACTTTGAATACCATACATGAGAATCCTTTTATTTTGTTGTTGTTGTTTGGAGTTGTGCAAGAGATTATTAAAACATTACAGATTATTGTTATTGTTTGAATACACACATATATCAATAGTCCTTATCCATCATCAAGGAAATATATCTTTGCAACACATGGAGACTCTCACAGAAAACTACAACCGGTTAAAATACAGGTATATTTAAGCCAGTCTCTATAGATACATCTACAAAATAACTCTCACATCTAAGGCTCAGGAAATAATATAATTGTGGGGATGGAAAGATTGTAAAAGCCATAGGATCTGGAATTGTGATGAGACTGTTTCTTCTAATAAAGAAAGAAACTAAATGCAAAATAAAATCTCACTAATATGACTTCCTAAACATAAACTGAACAAGAACAGCAATACATATGCTTAAATGGATAGATAAAAACCTAAAAGGCCTCAGTCCTATGTAAAGAACTATAGGAATTCTAGAAGCAGAAGAGATGGTCTTTCCCTAGGGAAGAGCACATCAATTGATTATCAAACACCAAATGATTAGCCCTGAAAAATAAATACATCCACTAACCAGATGAGAAGACTATATTTATGAATATATGTAAATGCACATATGTATTTAACAATCATTAATGAAAATAGCTATGAATTTGTAAAAGAGCAAGGAGGTATATATGGGAAGTTTGCTGAAAGTAAGGGACAACATAAATTTTGTAATTATATTAAATGCTTTGGGGATTTTACACAGTTCATCATATCATACTGATGACAAATTCTCCACTTCTCCACATAGGAGATCTGAGTCATCTTTATGTAAAATGCTGTCTAATGTGAAAAGCCATAAATTCATTTAAAAATGTAGTTCTGTCTTTAAGACGAATTTCAAGTGCCCTATATTTTTACTGAAACAAATAAATACCCACCACAAATAGGAATTACTTTTACATGAACATCTGCTGATTTTTTTAATAGGTTTGATTTATTGAATTTATTTGTATTTGTTTAGTTATTGGAATTGTACTTGCGTTCTTGCATTTCAATTACTGCTTTCAAATTGTGCAAAAAAAATGGTGCATGTAAGAATATGTGCTCATGTGTGTGCTATGTTGATAAACAACATAAATGCAAAGAAAACTCGCTTTGAGAATGAGAATATTGAATTTCTATGGAACTGAATATATTGAATATTATAAATCTTTATGCTTATATAAGATAGACAGAAAACTACTCCCTTTAGGCTATAAAATTAAGGTGCAATATAAATAGTGTTGACCAAGGTATCATGTAACTGTCTTTAAGAGTTTTCTTCTTCTAGAAGCAAAAATGCTTTATACTCTTATGACAAATAAGATAGTATTATAGTTTCATTTGCTCAAAATAATATTAAATTTATAAAATTAAAATGAATTTGTCCTCGGGGTTAGGAACATCTATTAGGGGTTGGTTATAAATGGTATAGGGTTTAATGATAGACAAAAGTAGGCTCAGAAATATCTCTAGAAAAGAGGGAGGTCTGAATGGGATGGGATAATAGGTAGAATAGTGAGTAAAGTAAGATTATTTGTGGACTATTATTTGTAAACAATTTACATTGTATAAATTCTTGTATATTGATACAAATTCAATTTTTTTATATTAAGTATGCTCCTCTTTCTGTTTAGAATATTTGTGCACCAATGCAAAGTTATTTGGTTATATTTTAAACATACATGTTTCTATCTCACTTAAGATATTTTATATATTGATACAATTTTAGAATATATTTATCATATTGCGCTTTAAATTTCTACCTCTGATCAAGATACTTATATAATGTTTATATTTTTGAGTTCATTGTCCTCATTTGCTGCACATTTATTTGAAAATTAATTTTTTAATATAAAGCCTTAGTCTTAAAGCTATATAGGTATTAAAAATTACATATAGGTCAATAGTCATCCAAGTTTGTCATATTTATAGTGAGACTAGTGAGGTTCTTTAGATGCAAAGAGATTATACTCCACATACTTAGCTAATCTTCAAACACTTCAAAGAACTCTAGAATATGGCATTTCAAAACATAGAATTTTGTTGTCATGAGACACATTGTTCCTGGAAGCACCAATCTTTTACAGAGACAATATTGGGCACCAAAGATACTCCACTTAGAGTTTATTTTCTTCTTGGCAAAACTAGATTTGGGCAAAGAACTTCCCCTGTTTTGACCAATGACAAAATGCATTGTGTCTAGACTAATCAAGCAGATACAAACAAAAAAACTGCCAAACCTTACCAAAATAGGTTAAGAGAGTTTTTTTCCCCAATTTTCTTACCTCTGAAAATGGTCCGTCAGTTACTCTAACTTGCCCCAACATTGCAAATGAGACTTTGGGTTTTTGCCCAGGTAGCCAGTTTTCTCTGTCATTTCTTCTACCTTTTAGAAGTTGCTTTACTGTATATCCCATTTACTCAAGTAATATTATTTCCCTTCTCAGGTCATTGATGGAATTGAAGACTAGATAGTCATAGTTACTTTCCTCTCATGATTTATACAAGCCATTTAAAAATATAAGACAGTTTCTTTATACAAAAGACTTATACTCTTTAGGATAGGATAACTATTAAAATATCTAGCATTTATTTCTTGTTTGATGTTGTTCATGCTGGTTGAAATTTTAATTTTTATGTATGCTTTTGCCTCTTCTTTTTCCTGGACAATACTTGATATTTTTGTTCTTACTCTACATAGTTTTGTATTAGGCTTAGAACTCTTTTTATTTAGACAAATGGGAAAGTTGCTATGGGAACTCCTTGAGTCAATAGCCAATACCAGCAGACTTTGAGCATGGTCTCATGTACTATAAATGCAGACAAGAAAGTGTGAGCAGGCTTCTTGGCTGCTGGATTTGGTTACAGTTCCCAGTGTTCACAGAAGACTGTGGATCGCTACTCTTTCTGTGAGTTTATCTCCAGATACATAAACCTTTGTTTATTTCCTTCCTGGAGACTACGGAACTCTTTTGTATGCCAACACACATTTTCATCATCAAATCTTATGAGTAAGGAAAGAAAGCACACATAAAAATGCACACATATCCCATTAATATTCTTTAATAGCATCTTTCTGTATACAGCAAACCACCCTGAAACTCTTGTCATATTTAACCCGTGCCCCCACAAATCAAGATCTCAGCCTAATCTTCATGCAAATTTCTTATCTTTTTCATAATCTTTAGATCTTAGGAACAGCAACAGAAGTGAGACACTTGAGGGAATTGATTGAGCTATTTAGACTGTTCTTGCAAGTGAACCATGGCATAATATATCAGCATATTCTCTTTTAATTGGAAAAGATACTGAGATCAGAATTTCATATCCAATCTTATCTAACAATATTGTTATAAATAATGATGTGATAAATAATTCATAGGATAACTTGAACATCCATAATTTTCTTCACATAGAGAGCAATAGATCAAATTAAGACCATCAAAACAAATCCCTGAAGCTGGGAGATGGTGGCACACGCCTTTAATCCCAGCACTCGGGAGGCAGAGGCAGGCCGATCTCTGTGAGTTCGAGACCAGCCTGGTCTACAGAGCTAGTTCCAGGACAGGCTCCAAAACCATAGAGAAACCCTGTCTCAAAAAACAAAAAAATAAAAAAATAAAATAAAAAAATAAAAACAAATCCCTGTACTAGAGAGAGAACAACATATTAAGGAGACTACAAACAAGAAATTTCAGACATTTTTTTCATTTGCTTTCATTGCCTTATTAACTGGAACATCTTATATTATTTATGAAATGATGACAAGAAAAGTTAAAATAATTATGTAGGAATTGTAAATAATTGGGAAAATATTATTATAAATTATTAGTCTGAACAGAATAAGCTATGCTAAAATAACCGTGACCTGGAACACATTTTTTTTCTTTCCTTATTCCTCTTTAATTGAAAATGGATTTTTTCCCCATGCAAAATATACTGAATATAGTTTCCCCATCCTCTATTCCTTTCAGATTCTCCAAACCTAATCCTCCCTTCTAGATCTTTTCATTATGTTTCTCATTTGAATAGAGTAGGCTTCTAAGAAACAAAAACCAAACATGACAAAATAAAATATAAGATGAAACAAAAGCTATGATATTAACATTGGATATGGCAGCCCAACAAGAGAAAAAGAGTTTCAAGAGCAAGCAGAAGAGTCAGAGACTCACTCATTTTTAGCCTCAGAACTCTCATAAAAACTCTAAGTCCAAATATATAATATTTGACAGGTTTCATGTAGGGCCTGCGCTTGCTGCTTAAGTTTCTGTGAGTTCTTTTGTGCCTTACTTAGTTGATTCATTGGGTCTGGTTCTCCTGGTAACCCCCATCTTCTCTGCCTCTTACACCTTTTCTACATCTTTTTCTGTGGGGTTCACTGAACTCTTATTGGAGGGATTTGATGGAGACATTCCATTTAAAACAGTGTGTTCCAAAAACTCTCTGTCTACACAGTCTGGTTGTGGGTTGATGCATAGAATTCTATCTACTGCAGAAGAAAGTTTCTCTGGTGATGAGTGTTTTTCCATTCATGGTTTCTTTGACTAATATATAGTCATGAAAACACATCTTAACTCAAGATGTCAATTGTTTTGAAGTACAAAGTATAGACATAAAGAAAATAGTCTGAGGTACAAATTCAGCACAATTTCACACTAAATGAAAGGTATTATTTATTGATAATTGTGGATTTACATATGAAAAAACACTCAAATTTCTTTAAAATATATACATATATTAATAACATTTGGCTTGCAAATTACAGATAATCAAAGATACATGGATGAAGAAATTGGTGTTGAGCTATGTTATTTTTTAATTATTTTTGCAAAATATTTTATACATTTAAAAGCATAATCAAGTTTAACATACACTTAATTAAATGTTCTTTCATTTATATGTATTATGCACATGTTTATTTATAAACCATCTGTTTTTATACATAGAGGGAGGATATGCAATGTTTTCCTCTCTGCAGTTTATTAAATATAACCATGAAAAATCCTCTAAATAATTTTATAGACTCTGGAAAATAGCTTTCTTTAAACATGTGGTGGTCAAATTTTGCTATTAATAGCCTGTTCCCTCATGGATTGGTATATCTTTTTTTTTTTTTTTTTTTTTTGTCCAGGTACTGTTTCTAATTGTGAGGATTTAAGAGTAAGAAAGAGATTTGGAGTCCCTGTTTATTTCTCTCTTGGAAAAATGAGAAACAGCAAAATATTTGGGATTCTCAGAACCCTAATAAAGGAAGCTCAACAGGTAGCAAGAAATTTAGGTGTTGGGGAGGATTCAGTGGGGAATGGTAGAATGAGTAAAAATCTTTCCATTAAGTTGGTTTCGGAGACAAGAATTTACCTCTAGAGAAACTATTCAAGATGAGTACAAGAGGAAGAAAAGAGAAACTGACAGAAAACGCAAGAGAATGTTCTAGAAATAGTAGTGAGGCCGGTGAGGTCAGAAGAAGGTATGTCAGGGGAAAGGCATAACATAGGAGGTCTGGTGAGTCAGACATGAGGCTATGTATTCACTGGTTTTTTGCAAGCAATGGCAATGAGTTTAGTTATTGAGATGAAAAGTCATGGAGAAGGAATTAGAGGAAGAGATCATATGTATCCCTCTGAGTCATTCTGGAGG
Source organism: Microtus ochrogaster (assembly GCF_000317375.1). Lineage (NCBI taxonomy): Eukaryota > Metazoa > Chordata > Mammalia > Rodentia > Cricetidae > Microtus > Microtus ochrogaster. The sequence goes on from NW_004949104.1 coordinate 4,454,483, forward strand.
CTGTGTGAAAATACAAGAAAGCCAAGAGGAGAAGGAGGTAGACAATGAAAGAATAATTCTCCAGAGAAGGTGCTCACCATAGTCAGACTGGCAGCAGTACAGATGGAAAAGGCAGATCGCTAAGCAAGGGCATGCTGACAGATCTAATCTGGAATGTGAAAGACTTGTTCACTGTAAGTGAAAATGTCTTTAATTTAGAAAAACTGTGAGGGCAGGGTTGTATTTTAAGTCAGGAGGCTCTCTCTTTGGCTTCCTTCCACACTTCCTCACTCTCCCTCCAAATATGAGATCTTCATGAAATACCAGTGATGGTAATAAAAGGAGAAAAAATGTTCACAAATATCTTCATGAAATGACAGTCATGGTAATAAAAGAAAAAAAATGCTCACAATTTTAGTTTCAACTGAAGACATATAATGTAAACTAAGATAATAGGAGTTAAAGTATATATACTCTAATCAAGAAAATGCTGTGTTTTCATGTACAAGTTAGTTAATATATACACAATTCCCATACATAGAATTTATTTGTCATGAACATTGTATAATGAGAATGGGACCCAAAGAACATTACTTGTTCTTAGAGCAGAGAGCTGGTATTTGTAGAACTAATGTCTCTGTATCTAATATCCCCGCTTGCTGCTTTTCCTGGTGACTAAACATAGAATAATTAAATCTAAAATCATAAGACTAATATTACTAAGGGAAAAGAAGGAATACCATGATTAAACACTCAGTTTCTTTAGGTATAAAAGTTAGATAAAATTACCATCCCTTTTGATGGAGGAATAGCACCTTGAAAGAGAAAAGGCATGAGCAGTGTTGTCTTAGGGCACCGATAGTATTTCAGGAAGGGTGTAGTCAATTTTGACCATGGATGATGATAAACCAAATGGAAAGATGGTTTTGAATTGATTTACTATTTTTATATAAACAGCATAAAGAATTGTGGGGACTTTGACAAGATCAAATCTAGTGAGGGAACAATTATAGCCTTAGAGGGAGAGAAATTAAACACAGACGACACATTTTTGAAGTGATTTTGTAAAGCAGAAAAGAGTCAGAAGAGATACCCATTGAGGACATTTACTGTCCTCTTGCTTGCTAAGCTAGAATAATAGGCTACTGTTACTACCCTCATCAAAGCAGAACTTAAAGAACATGCATATGGAAATATTGGAAGTGCAGGACATTATCTTATTCTGCTTTTATTGAATAAAAATGAAAAAAAAAACTTAGCTGACAGTAAATCAAAAGAGATGGAGAAAATGGAACAAATAGGAGATGGAGCATGCTCAAGCTTCCTCCTGTAAAAGCCAAGCTGCTCTGATTGCAGATTTACTTGGAATGGTCTGGCACCACACTGACCTTCTAACTGACCTTCTAACAGATATACTGCAACTCAGAGTTTGACAATGTGATACTTGGAAGGCATAATTGCATACTCAGTGGGGATAAAGTAGTGAAATCTTAATGGGTAAAAGAATAGCAATAATTAGTAAAATAATAGATTCATTTAGATTTTGTCTGACAAAAATTGATTAAAACCTCTCTATGTCTTCCCTCTCTTTAGTATTTTCCTCTTTTTCTTTAGATATACAATATTTTTTGAAAGTTTTTCTAAAGTGTCCATTTATAACATTGAATACTTATTTGAAATCTACAGAAAAATCTTTGAATATTATTAAAGAAGCTTTGATGGTTTCTCTATGAAATAAATAGCTATCACCATGCAAAGATATTCCATGACAATATTCCAAAAGATTATTCCCTAAAACTAAAATAAAATTTATTATTAACTTATTTTTATTACCACTTGGAAATTTGTTTTGGGAAAAGTGTTTGTTATCTTCATGCAACTATATAGACTTATCTCTAAGACTTAAGAATAATTTTCTTCAACAATATTTTAGGTACATAAATCTGAGATGAATGACAAAAATAACAGAATATAATGATTTTGCCTTACAGTCCCTAATCTTTAACTTATTTAAAAGTATGAACATGCGTGCCATGATAATTGCTACAATATGCATCAATGTTTCTTTGCTCCATTCACCACTGTTTTTATGTAAAGGTCAGTAAAATTATATACATAATACAAATGCAGAATTTCTTTTCAACTTTCTGGAGAAAATGCTGAGAAGTCACAATATCATTCATCAATCTATTTTCTTAATGTTTTAAATATTGCTCCAAAAACGGAAGTATCATAGGTTTTCTGTCTCTTGTCGTTTTTCTAATGTTTTTCTTTCTACACAATTGATTTGGGGAAGATTCAGATAACATAATCAGAGATGCAATGCCTATAGTTCTCAAAAGTGTTTACTATTTCAAAAACATACTCCACCTTTAGAATTCAAATTACTTTCATGTTAATTCATAGAAAAATATCAATATATGGACTTATTCAGCAACCTAGACCAGAACAGGCCTGAGAGAGCAAACTCTACAGGAGTAAAAGCAAATCCATACCAGGGACATTTACAAAAACAGGACTGAGTCAGCAACCCAGGCCTGAGTAGACCTGAGACAGCAAACTTCACAGAACCAGGTACAGGGGAGCAACCACTGAGGGAACATCTAGAACACAGACCTCCATGGGTCCAGACATGAGTCTGGGACCTCCAAGGAAGTAGGCCTGAGCCAGGAAATCTGCAGGTCTGGGTATGAGTCTGGGAACTCCAAGGGAGTAGGGAGAAACCAGAGACCTCATGGGTCTGGGTGTGAGTCTGGGACCACAAGGGAGTATATGTGAGTGGGAGGAGTGAGAGAGACAGAAAAGACAATATGGTTTCTGGCTCAACATAACAAACAAAATGGTCTAGTGCATGACTAGAATATTGTTTTTAGTGCTTGGATATGATAAGTTTATAAGCTTATATAAAAATTTTTCTGTACTCCCTCAAATAATTTGACAGTGAAAAATATTAATGAATACAATTTATAAAGCTTAATAAGTAAATAAAGCATGACTTATTAAAACTGATAATTATAATTTTTCTTGCATTTCCAAATAGTTTCAGTAATTGTGAGATATTTTTAGTGGAAATTTCTAGGTGACAAAAAGTGTAATTGATAAAATAAGAATGATATTCTTGTCAACTCTAGGGATATCATGCAGTCAAGTAAAGAACAAGGACATGAAGTACTTTGGTGGAAATTTGAAAGAGTGTCTTTCAATGAAGCACCCAAAATACATTACTTTTACATTACTCATGAGCTGTAACTAGATCAATGATGTCCTTTGAACTTAATGGGCCATAAAGTTTGCGTGAATGAGTTGACAAAAACAGCAATAAAATAAAACAAAATAAAAAAAATAAAATCCCCGAAAAGTCTAAATTTTAATCTCATCAAATCTAAAGAAGATATCACTACATTTGTACTTAATTGGCTCCATGGGGCAGCAAGAGGAAAGATACAGAAAGAAAAAAATATTTTATACAAAAACTGACAAGGACCTGAAACATATTCACAAACTCTAAAGGAAATTGCTTTGTGTCTTGATTTGAGCAAACTAATTGCAATTAACCTACATACACATACATAATATTTGATTGCTATCATTTTCTTGGATGCCATCCCTTGTAGGAGACCTGGGACACTGTTACCAGAAGGAAATCCATAGACCTTAGTCTTCATTTCTGTTAGTTTACTCTATCTTGTTTCAAGGCAATATGGAGGACTGAATGAAACACTCATCTTTATTCTTCTTGACTTGGAACCTAGGTAGAAAATCTAGAGGGGCCTTTTCTCAAAAGTACTGCAAGGCAGGTGAACTACCTCATCCACCTATGCTTAGGTTATAGTTGAAGCATAAAACAGAAGACAAAAACCTTGAAGAAAAAAAATAAATCTGTAGAGCTAGTCTTACTTTGAAGAAATAGGGCACTTGAACTATCTGTTTATAGGAAGAAAGGTAAAACCAACTACTTTCCTAGAGTTCAATACAGCACAAATACTCCCTAGAAGGCACAGTGATTTCGACTCTTGCTGATCTCTAGTGTCAATGACAACCAGGAGAAAAGGCTAGGCTTAGTTGAAAACAGCCTTGTTCAGTGTTGAAGGCATTCCTGACAGAGTACTAGAAGTAAAAAAAAAGCTAAGGGGAAATTTGTCTGTCCTTGTCTTCCCCTCTCTCTCTTCCTCTCACATGCAGACACACATGCACATACACACACCCTTTATATTCCTTTTCCTCTCATTTTAGTTAAATTTTATTTGTAGTCAAAAATATTTCTGTTGAAAAAAACTACTTGGACACAAATAAAAAAGAAAAGAAACATCAAAATATATATATATATATATATATATATATATATATATATCAGAAAAAGCAACGGTATTTACTTGCTAATTATTTAGATACATAAAAATAACATACTGCGTCATCACTAAGCAAATGCATACTTACAATGTATAATTATAAACAGCAGTAAATCAAGAATAGAGGGAAGGAGATTTGAAAAGTTCAGTTAATACAGAAGTGAACACAGAAGAAAAAACCAAGGCATGCAAAGAAATTGAGATATATTTACCACTTACAAAAGAAATAACCTAATCTGGCTCTCTAGTATTAAAGTTATCATATTTACTAGACATAGACTTTAAGTCAACAGAGTAAATGAGCTCAAATGACTAAAATAAACAAAAGAGATTGGGATGAAGTTATATTGTTTATAAGAAAGTGGAAGAAACACAGCATAATCATATTAAACCACTTAAATCAAAAAAGACAACTCTTCCGTTATCTTTTTTTTTTTTTGAAGTCTCTGGGTTTTATGTAGATACACTGTTAGGAATATTTCCTAAGATGAGACATTCCACAAGCACAAAGAAATCCAATCAAACCAGATAAGCCAAATTAAAATGACCATGTTTAATAAACGTACTCTTGGGTGGCTGGGAGAGCATGGCAAGAGAGAGAGAGACAGAGATGGAATCCAGGCAAACCCCAAATCCAAATTCTTTCTGGTGCAAGCCTAAATAGCCTGGGACAGTGGTCCTGACTCTTCCTGGGGAGGGGTCAGTGCTTGGCAGGCTGGGAGTTGTAGTCCAAACCCAGGTAACTGCCAGGCCAGGGGCTTTCAATCATTCCCAGACTTCTTGGATATAGGGGTATTAGAGGGCTGGGGTGGCACCTCCAGCTTAATATTATATTCCAGACTCTTTGGCTATAGGGGTGTGACAAGGATTTGAGGTAATATTTATGACCGAACATTCCAGAATGGATGCCAGGGACTGGGGTGATGCTTCCAATCATCCCATACTCTTTGGGTATAGGGGTGTCATTTTTGACCAAACATACACAAAATCAAGTACATGGAAACATGAGGCAACACTGTTTAACATAAAAGTTGAGTTCGCTAAGGATGGTCATACTTAATCCTAAAAAAAAAATATTATTTCCTGTGTCTTTAGAATATGGCTATTCTTATTTCAAACTATGATCTTCTCTTTTATGAAATATCAGTAATACTACCTACTTTCCTGCCTTACAGAGTGCAAAATTAGAGCCCATATGTGAATGAAATGTGAACTAAGGCCAAAAAGGCACTACCTCGACTCTCTTTTCTGCCATTAGACATCATTGCCCCTTTATAGTAAACAGGGGAGATTGAAGATAAATACAAATAATTGGAATAGCAACTGCCTCTGATTATATATTCCAAAACTAAAATGTTTTCTGATGGAAGCTTATTCCACTCTATCTCATTCGACTTAGTAGTTGATTTTGCTGAGAGGCAGGGCTCTCCGTTAAGTGTCTTCTTTCTTTTTAATGCCCAACAAATGTAATTGTAAGAATTATTGATGATAATACCTAGTAATAACTAAATGTAGCAAGAGTTTTCACTTTAAAAATACTAGGACCATGTAATTCTACATTTTAGTATGAAGTTTTGTAGTCACATCTATATAGCAAATATTTATAGATTGAAATAGATAAGAAAGGAAGCAAGAAAAATTTGTTGTGATTGGTGAGAGAAAGGAGGGAAAAGAGATAACGAGAAAGGAAGGGAGAGAGGGAGGGAAGGTGAAGGAAGGAGAGACAAAGGAGAGAAAGCTGTGATGGTTATTCTTGGTGGTCAAGGTGAGTATAACTGGAATTTATTAAAGAAAACAAAGCCAACCAAAGCAGCTTGCCATTCCTGTGAGAGGGTTTTGGTTAAATTGGCCATTTGAGGTAGGAAGACCCACATTAAATAAAAATAAGTGGCCGTCAGAAGACTAACCCTAAACCTGGGCACATCTGCATTTGGTAACCTTTATAAAGGATGTGGAAGAAGCTTTTGCTTTTTTCTTCTTGTTCCCCATTATTATTACCAAGTGAATATATCCTGCTGCTGAGGCATTCCTTCATTGACACAAGAGCATCCTTCTTTAGGATTCTGATGTTTAATGAAGACCAGCTGAGACATCCATCGTCATGGACAGAAGAATTATTGCTTTCTTTGTCTTCCTATTGGAAGACAACCATTGCTTGACAGCCATATCACAGCCTTTAAGCCACTCTAATAAATCTCATATGTGTGTGTGTGTGTGTGTGTGTGTGTGTGTGTATACACATATATCTATAAAATCATTCTATCAGTTTTGTTCCCCTGACTAATATAAAGGAATAGAAAACAGGAAATGGAGAAAGGGATAAAATAAATATATACATAGTTAGATATAAAAATATATATAAGTAGATATAGAGAGACACTGTGTATGTATATTTATATATGTATTATGCACTGGGAATAAGTATGGAATTTACTTTGTATTTATGAGCTTTATCTCTGATTTATTATTAATAAAAGTAAACCTTGAGGGAAAATCACTTTGGCATTTTAGATTTCCACTGAGAAAATGAGGATTAAGGAATCTACTTAGAGTACAGAAACAGAAATAAAATCTAATTAGTAATTATAGCTTATAATTATTTACAAAGCTACTTTGCAGACCTAAAGCCTGATGGAAAATATTCAATATAGACAAATGTTTCTTTTTAAAATAAGTAGATGAATACTATTGAGCAAGAGATAGTCAGTATGGTACTCAAACCCATGTTGAAAGGCAGTTGGAGACTGTGATGGATGACAATGAGGTATACTGTATTTCCATCAAATGGTTCAGAGAGACGAGGAAACTCTCCTTTCAGAATATGCCAACTGATGGAAGTCCCCCCTTCATTTATCAGTTTCCCAATAAAAACATTCAGAATACAGATTAAAAACCCCAAAGTTCTGCTTTGCTTGAACTGAATTTTCAAGACTGAGACCCATCCACAGAAGTGAAACTTCTGTTTTGCAAAATATTTTTGGATGGTATGGTAATTAGCCTGAGATCTTAGATCTGTTTGTAACAGAGAGTGATTGAGTAATTCAGTAACCTTTATCAAATTTATAGAGTTTTAGGCTTAGCACAAATAACCAGCGAGATAGTTCCTTCTAGGGTATAAATGATTAATTGAGAGGAGGTTAAATGCTTTGGGGAAAGTTTATTAAATTTTCTAGGAGCCAAAAGTGCCATTTAAAAAAATGGTTACTGCCTCTTCCATCAAAATAGCCCATTACAGCCAGGTCATGTATCACATGCCAGGTAAATATAGTTCTTGCCTTGGTGATTGAGCCAAGGAGTTTTAAAACGTTTCTAAAAGAGGATAAGATGAAGCAGTAAAGAATTGGTACCAAAAAATAAGTCTACAGCCACCCCGCAGCTCTTAGTATGTCATTAACTCACAATTCCTTTCACATTAGCCCACTTTACCACTGCAGAGTGCGATCAGCCACAGCATTTATCAATTCACACAAAGAATCAAAGCAGGAAGAAATGTGCTCTTCATTGTCAATCAGGGGAGCCAATTGCAACTTGTAGTAAATCCCTGTCTAAGTCATTGAAGTGCAAAGCAAGCAAAAAAGTCGCTTCTCCACAGTCTGCCTTTTCAGCAAGATTCGACAGCTTAAAGGACTATTTGAATTGTGTGATGACAATCATTAAGTGTCTGTCACAAGAGGGTTCAGTGGTCATGTGCTGCATATACACTGTAAGATTACGGGGCACATGTTAATGCTATTGAATTAAGATGATTTCAGCAACTCGAAACAAATCAGCAGATATCACACATGGTCCTCTCCTTTGAATCACTATAAACAAAAGTCACTTCATGAATTCCTTCACAATTCTTCAGTTTTGTAGTATGCCCATGCTGTGGATTAATCCTTCTGTACACTGTAAATATATATTACTCTCATTGGTTAATAAACAACTGACAGGCCTGCAGAGAGACAGGAAGTATCGGTAAGACAACCAAACAAAGAGAAAGCTGAGATGAAGAGAGATGGAGTCAGAAAAGATGGCGGCCATCTGCCAAGCAGGCACAACATGTTGAAAATGAGGTAAAAAGCCATGAGCCACGTGGCCAAATATAGATAAGAAATATAGGCTAATTTTTGTGTAAGAGTTAGCTAATAAGAAGCCTGAGATATAGGCTGAACGTTTATTAGTAATATTAAGGTTCTGTGTTGGTTATTTGGAAACAGCTCAATAACAGAAACACTCCGCCTATATACCCATTTATCCTGTGATTTATCTTGAGCAAAAATCTTATTTGAATCATATTGGAATGAAATTCTAACTTTACCCAATTTGTGGTGCTGGAAGGTTATCTTTGTTAACTCCAATCTAATAATTACATTTATGTTATGGAACTGATGGGATCCCTGAGCCGCAAAAAAGATTTGATCAGTTTGGCATAATTTATTACAAAGAAGATAACAGTCTTCATATCCAATGTAGCAATAGTTTATAAAATTCAACTGCATAAAATATCTAGTTCTTTTTAAACTATATTTTCTATAGATACCACCATTGATTGCTCAATCCCGACCCTCACAATTATTGTTTTTACACAGTAATTAATCAAGTAACAGTTCACAATAGACATCTTAAAAATCTTCACTTCTAGTCTATATTTCAATTTAACTTCTAAAGATACATGATCATATTTTTCTATGATATCCACTGATTTTTATGATTTAGGGAGAACTATCAGTGTCAAGCCATATTTACTATTAGGATCAAATGATGGTTGGATTGTTTTAGAGGTATAGTTACCTAATAGTTGCCTTGATAAATTTTAAAGTCAAATGAGTAAATGAATGGGGTTAGAAAGCTTATCACATACATTTAACATTATCTCATACAAAACTAAAAATATAAATGTTACAGATACTTTTGTGTTAATTGCAACTAAAATGCTTCCTATCATTAGCTATCAAAAAACAATCTTACTTACAGAATGAGTGAGATAGTTCAGTAGGTTAAAGTTCTGACTGCCAAGCCTGATTACCTGAGCTTCTTTCTATTTTAAAATGTATTGTACTATAATCTTTTATTCATTTTTCATATCAATAAAAGTTCCCCCTTACTCCTTTCCTTCTTCCCCCAACTCCCCTTAATCCACCCCCATTGACTCTTTAGAAAGTGTAAGACCTACCCTTGGTTAGTCAATAAATTCTGGCACATTCAGTTGAGGTAAGATCAAGTCCCTCTCCTGCTGCCATATCATATGCATGGGTTTAGATCCTGGTCCCACAGCACAGGGTTACACAAACTTCCTGACATATACCCAAATGATGCACAATCATACAACAAGGACCCTGCTCAACCACGTTCAGAGCGGCATTGTTAGTAATAACCAGTTGTCATGGAAACAACCTAGATGCCCCTCAACCAAAGAATGGATAAAGAAAATGTGGTACAGTTACACAATGAAGTACTGTTCAGCTGAGTTTCATCTCGAAAACACACATGGTGAAAAGAGAATTCTGCCTGCCAAAAGTCACCCTTTGATGGCCACAGGTATGCTGTATTGCTCATATACTGACACATGCTCACACAGAAAAGTTAATTTAATTAAACTATTATTTAGTGATATGTTGCGGGAGGTCCTTCAGCTCCTCCAGCCTATAGCCGCTGAGATACC
>NW_004949104.1:4464569-4474504 GCF_000317375.1 Microtus ochrogaster
GATCTGTAAGTTTTTTCCCCTTTAAATAAATACTACCCTATTAATCATAATTCCAAACTGTTGTGGCATTGTTTGTGACTTATGCCTTCAGTGATATTTGAATTAATATATACCCAGTGCACAATTAAAAGCAATAGTGTATATATACATTACTATATTACTACTAACTGCTTACACAGGCTTAAAATTGACAACTCAGCAATGAGCAATGTACCTAGTGTATACTTCTTAGCTTCCAGTATAGTTTCCGATGAAAAGGTAAGAGTTTCTTGGGTACAGATAGTTTTAAGCTGAATCAAGAAACCTGCAAGACCCTACAATATTTTTAATGTTATAGAGTAAAAAAAATTATAAAAAGTATAATAATGAATGAAAAAATATGGAAAGCATATATATGTGTGTGTGTGTGTGTGTGTGTGTGTGTGTGTGTGTGTATGTGTGTGTGTATAAAAAAGCAAAAATTGTAATTTTGACTTGGGAACAAACAATTAAATGTTTACCTAATAAAATTATTTAAGGAAAATTAAGCAACTTAGAAGAATAGTATTATAAACTTTTACACATAACATGTTCAGACATTGTCAAAAAAAAGCCACACAAATAAACCTTTTGTTTTTTTAAGCATAAAATTTTGACAGGTTTTGTTTGTTTTTTTGTTGGTTTGTTTTTTGATTACAGATATTCTAAAGATGAGAAAGGAAACACAATTTTAAATTAATATTTATATAACTGGACATAGTAAAGAACGATTTAAGATAATTAAAATAGAAAGCTTTTTAGAGATCATGATAGCTCCAAAAACACAAAAATATCATGATGATGATTGCTTAATATTATTTGTTATCAATTGAACTAGTGGGCTTAAAAGAAAAAATAATAATTTTAATTCAGTGCCAGGAATAAGCAAGATAAAATTGAAATACGTTCAATTTTAAATTAAGGGGGCAGATATCCTGCTGTTATAAAGGACCTAGGAATCAATTGGAAAGACCCAAACATAATAATTTCAGGAAATAAAGGATTAATAAGTATAATAATTTGAATACTTCAAGTATATAGAAAATTGGTGAATTCACAAATATCCTCTCCTTTATGATAAAGGTTCCAATTTTCTTTGATAAAAACTGATAGAACAAGAGAAAGAATGAACATTTACAATGCTCCTATTTATAAACTATATTCAGCCCACACAAAATAAGTAGTTTAATAAATTTGTTTACTGAAGTCATCAATAACTCATCTTTATTAGAGAAATAAGAAATAAGAATTAAGAGCTGCTACTTTGTCATATGGAGAAGTTGAAGTCCAATTGATTTATGGCTACAATAACCATCATTGAAAATCTAAAATCGACTTTTTGTAAGATAAATTGGATAATGATTCCAATGTAAATGTTATAGTAGATGAAACCAGGCTGAAAATACTAGTAATCACTGATTAATATTAGTATCATAACACATATCCTAATCAGATATTATGGACTTTTCTTATTATGTAAAAGAAATAACTGCCACCATGAAAGATTATTACTTTTGTGAAAACAAATGTGTTTTTAGGAGATTAGACCTAACTATGTATGCTAAGGTTTGATAGACTGAATTGAATCATAATGAACATAAGTGAGATATGATTAGAAATTTTCATAAACAAAGTTAGTATCATATAAATTTTTAGTAAAACTATTTTTTTAGAAATCAATGGTAAGAGATAAGAATTAAAACAGGATAAGGGCAATGTCATAGATTATCAGAACTTTTGAGCACTATACAATTTTCAATATATGAGTCAATTTCAATACTTTTTCCTTGTTTCAACATGAGCTCAAATGAATAAAAGAAAAAGGAAGTAGATATATTTTAAAGATCGTCACTGTACTCTGAGTGAGAAGATTCTGAAAAAGATGATAGAGTTGTTAACTGTGTTAGATATGATTATGGCATATTTTGTTTACTTAGCATTTTATTTATTAGAGTTTGTTACAGAAGTAATTTTTAGTAAAATGTTTGCGACTTAAAACAATCTAGAAGAGAATATAATAATGGTTACAAAAATGTGAAGGAATGGGAGTTAAAACCTAACAAAACTGACTAACAAAAAATGTCATTATTGTTTTGAGAGTTTTCTATTAAAAATATGATAAGCGTCATAAAATTAAATCCAAAATATCAGTCATCTTCCAAGAAACAAAGATTCATGGCCCAGAACACTGATTTTGTGTATTTCCAATTAGTTATTTCAGGGAGAATTGTCATCATTTATTATAAAATTGCATTAACAATCAAGGGAAAAATGTAAATCTGAGAATAATTGACGCAAAGGATATCTAGGATGATAAAATTGAGAAAATGTAAAGAATACAATTCTGAGAAAATAGAAATAAAAATAATAAAAATAAGATACTGGAGTGTCTTTATTCAGTAAGTATAATCTTTTTTTTTTTTTTTTTTTTTTGGTTTTTCGAGACAGGGTTTCTCTGTGGCTTTGGAGCCTGTCCTGGAACTAGCTCTGTAGACCAGGCTGGTCTCGAACTCACAGAGATCCGCCTGCCTCTGCCTCCCAAGTGCTGGGATTAAAGCCGTGCACCACAACCGCCCGGCTAGTAAGTATAATCTTCATCAGCTAACAATTTTCTAAAAAGAAAAGTGATAAATGTAGTAAATTTCATTGGTTGCCCAAATATAAAACCAACTTCTTAAATTTAATCTAAGCAATCAGAAATAATGTAATAAATTATTAGGCTCAATAAAAGACAGGAGTCTTTTATTTGAAGACAGTGAAGGGGTACAGGAATTTTTTGTAAAGAAGAAACCAGACATCAATAAAGAGAGATGGTACTTCAGAACTGCTGTGGGACAATGGTCTTTTATCCTGTTACTTGTATTATTTTTAATAAAATGCTGGATGGCCAGTAGCCAGGCAGAAAATATAGGCAGGGAGAGCAGGGAGGAAGTAGAGGTGAAGCAACGAGACTTCTACTGAGGGAAGTTTCAGTTTGGAGTCATGACCCAGATGCAGAGGACACACGATGTGACTGCCTCACCAAAATAGGTACCAAGCCACGTGGTTAACAGAGACAAAAATTATGTACTAATATAAGTTATAGGAGTTAATAAGAAGTCTAATATACTAGGCCAATAAGTTTATAATTAATGTAGGACAATAAGTTTATAATTAATGTAGACCCGGCAGGGCAGAAACCTCAGCCTACAGAATGGTGCTCGGTCAACACAGAACAACAAGAATAAAGGTATTTGCAACTTGCTTTGAAAAGAGTAACATTTTCCTGTAAAATATTGTAAAGGTTTTTGATATCTTTTAGCTTATTAGGATCACATATATTCTGAAATAATTGAAATGATATCTCTAAAAATGGCATAAAATAATTTTGACTATAGAATTATATATTTAAGCAAATTATTCAAATTTGAATACAAAATTAAGACAGCCTCATAAATACTTAAGGATTTCCATCCTATGCACTTTTTATTTAAATACTGTGAAGATATATTTTAGGAATATGAAAATGATATTCAAGGAAGTATAAAAATGTACTAACCTAGAGGTATGATGATAAAATTCTAGGGTGACAGTTAAGAGAAACAAGAAATGAAATTAATGCGGAGCATCATCAGTTTGGGAAGCATATCTCCCCAAACTGTGATTAAGACACCAGTTGTAGCCATGACATACTGACAAGGATCTACTCTCCTGCCTCACCCTGTCCAACATGTCTACTCTTACACACTTTAGATGTAGAATATGTGCGAAGTATTCCAACCATAAGGAAAAATAAAGATTTTCATTATTTATAGTAGTTCTTCAAAAAGTAAAATATTTGTTTTATATTTAGCAATTCCTCTATAAGATCCTTTTATTTTGCTTTCCATGTAATATCCTGTAATCCAAGATGAAATCTTGATATGTTCTATCTCTTTAACATTTCTATTGATTGACTTCTAGATGAACTTGATGAGCAACGATGTGGAAGTCACGAGAAGAGCTGGCTGGGCTATTTATTTTTCCAAATTCTCTTATCAAAACTGTAATTTCTAAAAGGTGTTTTAATTCCAGAAAAAATAATCATTAAACGATTTCTTGTTATTGTCTAGCTAGCTCTTCCAATTGAAACCTTTCCTGTCGAAAGGAGAAGAGAAATTTGTAAAACTTAGGGAATAACTTTTTAAACTTACATGACTCAAGAAGCTCATAAAAAATACAAGATCCTGCATACTCAGAAAGTCAAAGAATCAAATGCCCCCTCTAAACATTAAAGATACAAAAGTATATGTTCAACTATGTTCATAGCAGCATTGTTTGTAATAGCCAGAACCTGGAAACAACCTAGATGCCCTTCAATGGAAGAATGGATGAAGAAAGTATGGAATATATACATATTAGAGTACTACTCAGCAGTAAAAAACAAGAACTTCTTGAAGTTTGCGTACAAATGGATGGAAATAGAAAACACTATCCTGAGTGAGGTAAGCCAGACCCAAAAAGAGGAACATGGGATGTACTCACTAATATTTGGTTTCTAGCCATAAATAAAGGACATTGAGCTTATAATTTGCAATCCTAGAGAAACTAAATAAGAAGGTGAATCCAAAGACAAACATATAGGCATTTTCCTGAATATTAACCTTCATCAGGCGATGAAAGGAGACTGAGACAGAGACCCACATTGGAGCACCGGACAGAAATCTCAAGGTCCAAATCAGGAGCAGAAGGAGAGGGAGCACGAGCAAGGAACTCAGGACCACGAGGGGTACACTCACACACTGAGACAATGAGGATGTTCTATCCGGAATTCACCAAGGCCAGCTGGCCTGGGTCTGAAAAAAGCATGGGATAAAAAACCGGACTTCCTGAACATAGCAGACAATGAGGACTACTGAGAACTCAAGAACAATGGCAATGGGTTTTTGATCCTACTGCACGTGCTGGCTTTGGGGGAGCCTAGGCAGTTTGGATGCTCACCTTACTAGACCTGAATGGAGGTGGGCGGTCCTTGGACTTCCCACAAGTCAGGGAACCCTGATTGCTCTTCAAGCTGATGAGGGAGAGGGACTTTACCGGGGGAGGGGGAGGAAAATGGGAGACGGTGTTGGGGAGGAGGCAGAAATCATTAATAAATAAATAAATTTAAAAAAAATTTTAAAAAAACGTTAATCTATTTCTGAAAAAAGAGGCTATTCTGTGGAGCTGTCTGCAAGTTGCGGCAAGGAAGTAGACAGACACAAGTCTGATGACTGTTGAACAATGCCGACGTGGGCTTTTCAGTGAAGCAGTAGCCTTTAAGTCATTGATGCCCTATAAGAACTCTTTCTTATAGATCTATGTTCCTTCAAGTAATTTAATGAACTCATTGGTTTGTAACATAGACGTCAATGGGATCAAATCTTTGGTTTCTTTGGTGCCTTCTCTGGGATGGGTAGATATTGTTCACATGTCCCCGGGGGAAAGTTACAGAGCTTTCTTTTGCAGTTCGACTTCTTAAAGATAATGTTATCACATCCATAGTGCTATTTCTAACCATTGCTCTTTGGGTCCTCAAAAATAATGGCAACTGACTTAGAAGATTGAAATGTCATGTTTTATTCAATTACATGGATCAAAAATCTCTAGGAAGTCTCTCCATTAAATAAACTTACTCAATTCCTAAAAATTGTTCTTGTTGAAAAATTGACAAATGCAGAGGTTAATATTAAGAATGTCCCTAAGAAAGAGTCTTTTAAGTAGAACATTGGCTTTGGATTTATCTGGTATATAATAAGCCACTGTGACTTTCTAGCTGTAGAAAAAAACAATACCTACTATCCTTTGACGCAGAGACTCGAATTATCACTCATGGAGAGAAGAAATAGGGTCACACCCCAAGGGTAAGGCTTTAGTTAAGTATAATTACTTTCAATAACATCAAAACTGTTCCTAAAAAACCTATAGAGTATCCCAGATCAGTTTTGACTGCTAGAAAGCTTAAATAGATTTGGAAATAATTTTAAGGCCTTAAACTCTTAATCCAAGACAAGGGTAGAGAAGTAGCAAGCTTCCACACAGCATTAGAAGTGGAAACTATGTCTTTTTTCTTTTTCTTTTCAACAAATAGGTCGACGGGTACAGCTAAAAATAAAATACTAACTCTGACTTGAAATATAGCATAGTTGTAATGTCAATTGAAGGATCAACTTCAGTAAAGTTCATATGCTAAGGTTACGATATTGATTTTGAAGGATAAGTATCCTGAGACTTCTAATTGGGACATCTGGACAGAAATATTCTAAACATCACCTCTACATGGTCTGACTTATGAATCTTCAGTCAGTCTCCCCTCCTTCTGAAAAAATTAGCACATCCCTGTGCTATCAACACAATGTGGGGATTTTGTATCAGAGGAGACAGAAACACTACCGAAAACATCAAGCAACTTCAAACACCCCTTAATTCATAAAACACTTAATCTCAGTAATCATGTACAAACTGAATAAAAACAAAATTGTACCCATAAATTATGTATTATGTAAGCAAATATACTATGGGTAATGGATCTTGAAGTGTGTTATCATAGAAACACAAATGGATATATATCAGCATCTAGATGACCAGAATCCAGAAATATCCCCTTTAGGAATGATAATGACATTATTGAGAACACAATCCTTTATTCAGAGTAAATATGTTACAAGAGCTATCAGATGCCTTCACTGATCATCTGGACTTTTATCTTCTCACTCCTCCTCTTACTTCTTCTCCTCTCCTCTCCTCCCTTTATTTTATCTCCCTCTTCCTTTCTTTGAAATTTCCTTTTCATAGCTCTAAAATTTCCATAGATATTCATTGCTAGTGAAGAGATAAGCATGACCTCTTGCTGTGCAAGATGACTGGTTTCATAAATCCTCCTAATAAATGTCTGACTACCTCCCAACATGGCATAATTACTTTTTTTTTTCTGGTCTGGACATGTCCTCTCCTTAGAGAGTCTCTCCAAAGAAGAGAGCTGCAAACATACATAAAATTTCACCCCATATTTAAAGAAGCAATTTTATCAGTTAAAGTCATTTATTATGAATTCTACTTTTGTGTAGCTACAGATACATGGTGACATTTAATTTAACCAATAACAACAAAAAAGAGAAATAACCTAGGCATCCATCTGTGTCTGATTAGATTTACAGCTGTAATCTATCAAATTTAACAAATTTATACAGTATTCCAGCTAAAAAAAATGCAAACTCTGTGTCACAGCGTAAGCAAACACCACATTTACTTTTAGCAAAACACACATTTTAAATTAATACAGAAATATTACATGTATGCACTTTTCAAAAGTTGAAAAGGCCAGAAACTTTTTTTTCTGAATAAAAATCAATTTATTATGTGTGTGATGCTTTGACTCTTATCCAAAAATTTCACTATTGTCTTTTTTGTCCTGACGTGTTTGTCACCCTAACCTCCACTAATTCTTCCACTAATTGTTTGTTTGTCTCTCTATCTATCTATTTTTCTATCTATCTATCTTCTTTCTTTATTTTTTCTTTATTTTTGCTTTTTTTTTTTTCAAAACAGGGCTTCTCTGTGAAGCTTTCCTGGAATTCACTCTGTAGACCAGGCTGGTTTTGAACTTATAAGATCTGCCTTCCTTGTTTGTTTGTTTATTTATTTATTTATTTATTTATTTATTTATTAAAGATTTCTGCCTCCTCCCCTCCACCACCTCCCATATCCCTCCCCCAATCAAGTCCCCCTCCCTCATCAGCCCGAGGAGCACTTAAAATTATACAGGAGTAAAATTGTGTATACAGGACTGGCACTAATCTGTTGAGTGACTGTGAAGGTAGACAGAGGGAAAAAAGAAGATGAACTTTGTCTTTCTTGAGATCTGTGGAGAAGAAGAAATGAAAATACTTCACTTGCTACCATGGATATGAAGAAAGGACATCTTCTGTATAATTAGTCTTATTTTCTTGTATTGATGCTCTCTTAAAATCTATTTTTCTGTTTACTGTGTTTCAAAGGAACATATAATGGGAGTTCTACTCACTAAAACATGTGTATTTAGCATAAAGTTGAGAACTATATCATAATCCAGAGCAGATCTCCAGAGATTTTTTCATATTGGATGATATGTTAATTATAGTAATTAAACAATTACTTTCTCTGTTTTCCAGCTTCTTAATAAAAATGGTCAGTTCCAAAATGCGAACAATATTCAATCATATTGTCATGTGATAACATCACCATTGTAACATATACCATAGTAGAATATGCCTTATATCAAGCATTTCTGATTTGCTTTTCTGATTGATGTGATTTATCCCATTTACTTAGTCGGCCACTGCTTAACAAGTGTGAGCATTTCTTCTCCACTTCACCGTATGAAGTTGCTATCAAATCCCATTGGATGCATCATACATGTGTGTGTGTGTGTTTCCATACTTTCCTTCTCCTTTCAATGGACACCACCTTATTCACAATCCTCTTTACACTCCCCAAAATACATACATAGACTCTTGATACTTGATATGGGTTTTAAATTTCTGTTTCTCAGACCTGTCCAAATCCACTGTGTTTTTTTTTTAAATTTATTTATTTATTAAGGATTTCTGCCTCCTCCCCGCCACTGCCTCCCATTTCCCTCCCCCTCCCCCATCAAGTCCCTCTCCCTCATCAGCTTGAAGAGCAATCAGGTTTCCCTGACCTGTGAGAAGTCCAAGGACCGCCCACCTCCATCCAGGTTTAGTAAGTTGAGCATCCAAACTGCCTAGGCTCCCCCAAAGCCAGTATGTGCAGTAGGATCAAAACCCATTGCCATTGTTCTTGAGTTCTCAGTAGTCCTCCTTGTCTGCTATGTAAGTCCGGTTTTATCCCATGCTTTTTCAGACCCAGGCTAGCTGGTCTTGGTGAATTCCCGAAAGATCATTACCATCCACTGTGTTTTTAATCAGGAAAGTTGAATCTTTTCACTTGCTATCCTAACAAGAAGTTGGCGTTACTGTTCTTTCTATAGAGGGCAACTCAAGTGGTTAAGAACCTTTAACAGAACATTTGACTAGAAGACAATTAGGATTTAAAAGATCCCATAAACAGGTTAATGCCTCCGTCATAAGTCTTTTGAATAAACTCTCATCCCTCTTTAGATCATTTGCTCTACATGTGTATGTGGCCTGATTTAGGGGCCTATTTGCATGTGTGTTATGTGTCATGTTTCTATTTAGAAAAAGAGATTGAAGGGCTTGTATAACTGGGCTCTTTCATCAGAAATTTATATTGTTTGTATGACAGTGCCCACAGAGAAGTTTTAAATGGATAACTTCAGGGTATATTTTCTACATATGCACATCAGAAAACCATGAAAACTCTCACTTCAAGCTTATCTATGTTATTTAGAGCATATCTCTAGTGAACTTAGAAGGTTTGACATGAAGGGTCTAGTGGGAAAGCTTCGATTCAGCATCACCAATGTGCATCACCCAACAACCTCTGTGGTAGGGAACTGGGCTCTGATCACACAGGCACACATTCCTATTCTTTCTTTTCTAGCACTGTGCTTGAGGCATTGTACTTGGCTCTTTTTATGACCTATCCGCCAAACACTCCCATCATGGAGAAGGAGGTATTTTAAAGACACTTCTCATTTTTCCTCTAGATCCTCTTTCCCCTGACACTGGGAAAAACTTCTTCCAGCTTTTGTTCAAAACACTGGTCCAAACTGGCAGTTGATTTGCCTGCCAGTACCAAAAAAAGTGAAAGCTTTTGTCTTCTGTGTTTTTTAGGTTCTTGATTATAACATCTCAGTCAGAGATTAGAGGCTTCACTCTCAGTTTTGACTTGTGGTTTTAGTTAGTTATTCTGCCTCCTGAGAATTCAGGGTGAGTTCTGACCTCTGCCCCTTACACACACACACACACACACACACACACACACACACACACACACAC
>NW_004949104.1:4474604-4498195 GCF_000317375.1 Microtus ochrogaster
CACACACACACACACACACACACACACACACACACACACACACACTGACAGAGAGAGAGAGACAGAGACAAAGACGACAGAGAGAAAGACACACACAGAGAGAGCTCTCAGTATGTCTTTGGTGGCAAGGAGGGGAGAATGCATGATCTCTGCCTCCTTCTTCACTTTTCTTTTCCTTTTTCGCTTTTCCTCTCTTGGATCATCTTTCTTAAGTGAACATTTCCGCTATGCTGTCTTAGTTCTACTTATCATTAATCTCTGGGACCGGCATTTCGTCTCTAACTTGCAGGAAAGCTTTGAAAGGCTTTGGTCAAATACTCATTCTCTTGGTATTTTATGGCATACACTAAAATACCTTTGCATTTTATTTTACTTATCATTTAACTAGTGTGTGATACTATTTATCTTTATTTTAGAATAACAGTAGAAGCTCCAACTATAAATAAAAATATCATGGTGATCTGACATCTTACTTAAGGAGTGAGAAATGGGTCCTTATATGATAATTGTTTTCCTGAGAAAATGTTCTTCAACACATATGTTCAATTTCTGCAGAATAAATGGACACTGTATGTAGAATAAACACAAAGAAGTAGAATGCACACAATCTTAGTCAAAACATTCAAATTCTAAATAGTTATCCATTGTATTTGTCTTTTGCTATTACAAAAATAAATTATAATTAATGCTCCATTTGTTCCCAATATCATTGAGTTAAAATTATATGTGAACTTGTAGGTGAGGTTCAAATATATTTTTTCTATTTAAACACTTTCTATTTCACTTTGAAATATAGGAAAAATTTATATGGTTTTGAAATTTGAAAAATAATGTATGTAATGCTCTTTTATTTACATTTCTTCCACTGAATTTTAAATTTAAATTTCATGGGTATTATTTTTCCATTTCTTACTGGATTAAAGAAAATGGGGATTATACATATACTTGTACGTATATATACACATAATATATAATATATTATATATATATATAAATTAAATCATCAAATATGCAGGAAATGTCAAACATAAAATTAGAAAAAAAATAATGTACCTCAACTGTCACTTTTCTACAGCACAACTTAATTTTGTAGAAAAGTTGAATTATCATCTTCTTTGTTTGCTTTCTTATAACCAATTAACAATATTGGTAGGAAAATATCTGAACTATAGAATTCAAAATTCCTAAATTTATATTACACAGATTACAATTCATTATAAAAATTCAAGAGCTTACCCTATACATTTGATCAAAAGGAGGAAAAAGTTTTCCATATATTTTACCATTTTGTATGACACATTATCTTATGTGCAAAGCTTTTTATTTGCACAACTTTTCTCTAAAAAACTGTTTTGTTTTTCTCTACAGCTTCTTTTTCAAAAGTAAGGTACTAACTAAAGATACTGGTGTTTAGGATCTTGAAACTGGCAGATGGCTGCTAATTTATGATTGGATGGATGGGTGGCAGTGTCTTTGTTAGACTAATGATACTCTGTTAAATCACAAGGGAAAAAGGAAGGTTGTGGATGTAGTAGACGATAAAAGCTTTATGCAATCTCCAAGAGTGTGTGAAAAACAGACATAGACCATGAACCTGGAAATTTTGTCTCCAGTTTAGACATGGAAAACGCTTCCACAGACCATGAAGATTAGACTGGGAGGAGACATGGTCCCCTCAAAGGATTTCAGTTGTTTTCAGTGGCTTTGTGTTCTCCAGCTCTCCCATCATCTGCTCCAGATGCCCTCTTCTTCCTGCTTTGTTTTCGGCTCCTCCCCCAATTAGGGAGAGGTCATTGGATAACAGGCAACTTGAGCAAATCAGTATGGGGCCTTTAGGTTTCCCAGGATACTTCTTACATTGTCTGATTTCAGAGAAACTAATCCTGTCTTGGGTGTCTTAAAAGACAATTTGAAGTTACTTTGTTGTTGTTGTTTTCTATGACAAAAGCCAGAACTCACAACCATCTCTTAAAGTTTCATGAAGTGTTTGATATTAAGGCATTAGTTAATAATCTCAAAGAATTTCATTTAAGCCTCCCTACCAAAGCTAAGTACGTAGATCTAGGTAAGAAAGATCTTATGGAACATAGCTGATTTACACCTTCTCCTAGTAGGACTGAGCTGAGCAGAGAAAAACTTATTTTGTACCAAGAGTTTATAAAGTGAATCTTACAATTTCATGTAGTAGCTAATTCATTATCCTATATATCTACAAAACTAGTCCCATAAATCTTTGAAAACTGTAACATTTAATAAGAAGTAAGTAGTAATATTGCTTGCAATTCATTTTTTAAATATTAACAATTTAAGAGTTCTTCAAAAATTGTAGATTATTTCAACAAGCATAATTTTAACCCCATAAAATTATAACTCATAGTGAGAAAAATTATTTTTCACGTGCTTATTTTCGAAATATTGTGATGTAGTCAGAGGTAAGAATTACTTTGTTAGTGATATCCATCATTTGAGTAACCTTTTCATGAAAATGACCCTATCATATGCAAATCACCAAGCTGAAATTAATTCCTTTTGTGAGGTCTGTTATCTGGAATGGGCATAGCACGCAAGTAGGAAAATTCATGCTCCAGGTCAGAAAGGTTTAATCTAGCTAGGAAGACAACTCAAATAGTATAGAAAGTTAGCTTAGGAAATCAATACAGCATAGGGAAGAAATCCCTATGTCTTATCATGGGTTCCAGCTGCCAAGGCCCCCTTATATAATAGATGACATAATTAAGATTTAATATGGACTTAGCTGCTTTTCAAAGTCAAAAGTTGCAATTAACAGTGAAAGTAAACTTGTACTTTGATTTTTCATAACTTTTATGAATTCACAGTCAGAACACATTTTACTCCAAATTATTTCAAAACTATATTGAAAAAGGCATGAATAAGATAGAAAAGTGATAATGGGATGCATTTCGGAAATAACCTAACCTGTTCTTAGATGTTTAATTTATGCAAATATTTCTCCAGTGAAGTTTTCCAGGGTCTGCCATTTGCCACATACTATAAAAGTTGGCGCAATGTAGCTTTTATAGATTTTATCATAAAATATCATGTCTTTGAAATCTGAGCATGTAAAATAATTACAATGTAAAAAAGTGATATTCGATAAAATTAAGCGTATAGAATCAAGTGAATCCAGATAAGTTTGGATGTATTGAAGTGAATTAAATGGATGAAGGGAGACTCATCTCCTATTTCTAAAACAGATCTCTGTATTTCAGAAGAGCTCTTAAGACATTATTATGCATGAAGTAGAACATAACTTGGATGATACATAGATCTGGAAATGGTATAGCAGGAATAATTGAGATATACAAGATAATTATCTCAGAGTTTAATAAATTCTATTAAGGCACTATGTTTCCTAAATAGAATCCGTCTCTTAAAGGGTAAAATGCTATTTAGAAGAGCAAGCACGTATTTTCAGAGTAACTTCAGAAAACCAGCTAGGATGAGTTATTTTAGAATAGAGAACAGCAGAGTTAAATTTGCAAAGGAAAGTTTTCTGATAACAATGAACCACTCAATAATAAAATGAACTTTACTTTGAAGTAGCCAAGGAAAAACTATGTGGGAAGTGTCTACAGCAATAAATATTAAAGACTGCGCTGTTATGACATAGGCAAGAAATGAATTAAAATCAATAACTCTTTTAAAATAGAGTTTAAATATTTCTGAATATAGATACTTAGGAAGGGGTCTGAAAATAAAGTCACTGTGTGTTTGTACTTCCTGATTACTTGTATTATCCAGAATTTTGGTATTGATGTTTAGAAACTCGTACTTTCCTATTTCTGAGGTTTTGTATAGTATTTTCTGTACATAGACTGATCTTTCACTAGTGATCCAGCTCTCTTATCTCTTACTTCTGTGTCATAGCTCAGTGTGCTAAGTTATATCAGGAAATTATCTAATCTACTGTCCGGTGCAACACACCAGACTCCCAGCATTGTACGATCAATGAATTTAATTATTTGTACAGTTCTCAGATGTTCCTTCCACGTGAGATCAAGTAAGCTGAGTGAGCCTTAGGACAGGTACTAGATTAACCATCAGACCACATTCTACTTTCTTACATTTGTGCCCATGATCCAAGTCTGACAGCATTCAAAAGGCTGCAGAGATAATGAAAGTGAGAACGGAAAAAATTTAAAAATGTATATCTGCATCAATTTAAAACCTAACCACTGCTTTTATTTTGATTGGTACCACCTGGTAGGTTGTAGGAATTATTTCCAACAAGAGGAAGTGAAGGAACTTCTCCTTCATAATTAGGGTTCACTGCAGCAGGGTGTC
The DNA here is from genome assembly GCF_000317375.1 of Microtus ochrogaster. Classification (NCBI taxonomy): domain Eukaryota; kingdom Metazoa; phylum Chordata; class Mammalia; order Rodentia; family Cricetidae; genus Microtus; species Microtus ochrogaster. The sequence continues at coordinate 4,478,910 of NW_004949104.1, forward strand.
ACTTGCAAAATAAAAGAGACAAGCTAGACAATGTAAAGAAGACAAAATGCTTAAAGCAAGTTTATGCCAAATAAAACTAAGTTCAAGCAATTATGGGCATTATGATTGCACAAAAGACACATTCACATCATCTTACTTCACGTTATAGCTTTTTATGAGCAAATAATATGCAAATGATGCTAAATATTTTAGCATTCAAACTGAAGCCAACAATCAAGTCATTATTAACTTCTAAAAAGACTCAGAGCAATCATGACACTTACCATGAATTGTTATGAGTCACTTAAAGGTCCTGCTTACCACCCCTAGCATGCAGCATGGAAACAATTGTCCAAAGTAAAACTTTGGGATCCAACAATATGCAAATATTTTAGTTTTAGGCAATCATAACTCAGAATGCATGTCCATTAAGTTTTAGTAAAAAAAAAAAAAAGGTATTCTTTAAATACCCCAAAGCTGTAGAAAATCAGATTTTAAATCCAGGATATTTAAAGGATACCATGGTTAAATAAAGAGTAACAGACCTCAGACTGTTGAAAGAATTATCTCCATCAGCTCACCTAGCCTCCCAGTCACCTGTGTGTGGTCCTAATTGCACCCAGCTTGCATTGTTCCAAGTGTCCCCAAATTACTTTCCATGTAGTTGTTCTTTTGTGTGTTGCACATACTGGGGCAGACTCTACATCCTGTTTTACCGCTCTTTTCAAGGCAGAAAGACTCACTGAAAGTGCTGTCTTAATGCACTGGCTCTGTCTTCAGTACAGATAAATATCTTATTGTTATGTCTTTCCTAGCTTTTACAGTTAACCTAATTTACTATCTGTTTTTTTTTTTTTATATATAGCTCAGCTACTGGTAATGCTGCTTGTGTTATAAATTTCGTTTCTTCCCCCTTAAGCTGTAGCTGAAAGTAATACCACATGTAATAACCATTCTTCTCTCCTTAACTCCAAATTGTAACATCTTCTATTGACTTGTTTGTGCATAATAGCAGTTTCTTCACAAAACATTTAAAATACTTGCAGTCCATCCATCCTTATCCATCTTTGTTGTTCATACCATAGCTAGAGTTGAACACTGTAAATAGAAATGCACAGTTAGTGTAATTCAAAGTAATTAAGTTCTTCTTTGCTACATAAGCTTATGAACAACAGGCTTCCTCAATCACGCCCTCTGATGCTAATTATGTGCTTAGAAGGGTGTTTCTTCACATGATTCTAAACATGTGCATGTTATCTGCTAATAATGATATGTAGATAAAGATATCCATATATTTTCCCGAATAAATTAATTTTTATTAAATAAATTTAATTTTATTCATCACCTACTAAAATCTTTCAAATAACCTATTTTAAAAATGTGAAGCTGAAGAAAATGGAATAATAGTTAACATTAAACAGTCAAGATCATAAAACATACATCTGAAGACTGTGAAACCTATATAAAATAATTTCACAAAAGGATTTCAGATATTTGCTTATTCTCACCTAATTTGTCTTGGTTATGGTTCTTTAGTGAAGACTCTAATCCAGACACTAAAGTCTAAGAAAAAGAATGACGTGAAGGTGTTAAGTTGGCAGAATAGTCCCCAGCACCCAGGCCTGAGAGTTGTATAGGTCTGGACTCCAAATCCCAGGATGCTACTCCCACAGGGTGTTTAAATGAATTCCCAAAAGAGGAACACATGGTCCCTTTTCCTTCTTCCTGGTGGTCGCTTTCGTGGCGGCCTCCCAGTTCCCCCTCTGGGCCATCCGAGAGTGCAGGCATTCCATTAAACCTGGATATTTCCCAAGAGTGGTATTGCTGGGTCCAGGGGTAGGTTGATCCCGAATTTCCTGAGAAACCGCTACACTGCTTTCCAGAGTGGTTGCACAAGTTTGCATTCCCACCAGCAATGGATGAGTGTACCCCTTTCTCCACAACCTCTCCAGCAAAGGCTATCATTGGTGTTTTTGATTTTAGCCATTCTGACAGGTGTAAGATGGTATCTTAAAGTTGTCTTGATTTGCATTTCCCTGATTGCTAAGGAAGTTGAGCGTGACCTTAAGTGTCTTTTGGCCATTTGAAGTTCTTCTGTTGATGTTCTATCGGGAACTCACCATGGCCTGGGTCTGAAAAAGCATGGGATAAAACCGGACTTGCTGAACATAGCGGACAATGAGGACTACTGAGAACTCAAGAACAATGGCAATGGGTTTTTGATCCTACTGCATGTACTGGCTTTGGGGGAGCCTAGGCAGTTTGGATGCTCACCTTACTAGACTTGGATGGAGGTGGGCGGTCCTTGGACTTCCCACAGGTCAGGGAACCCTGATTGCTCTTCGAGCTGATGAGGAAGGGGAGCTTTATCCGGGGAGGGGGAGGGAAATGGGAGGCGGTGGCAGGGAGGAGGCAGAAATCCTTAATAAATAAATAAATTAAAAAAAAAAAAAACAAAAAAACCTGGATATTTCTTAATTTGGCTTGTTTTGATTTGGCTTGATTGGGAATTTATGTTGGCAGAGAGCTCACATTAGGAAAAATTCCTAACAGAAGGATGGACCTAACTGCAGGGTCCCTAACCCAGGAGGAGCAGTGTGGTTCCTTGAGCAGCTCAAGTGGTCCTATGAAGCACAAATGCACATGTTCTACACCTTTGTGTCTACCCTAGAAAAACATTTGAGTATACATAAGAAATGCAGCTGGCTTCAACTTACTTTTCAAAGTCTTCATCCACTTTTTAAATTCCCAGTTCCAATATTATTCACATCAATTCATGACACTTGTTCATGGATGCACTAGCAAATATGGAATGTTTTGAAAGAGGTAGTCACGTTCTAGAATTACTATAAGTGATGAAGTCCTGTTTTTATTGCAAACAAAAAATGAAACAATAATTTTATAAATACCCTGAAAAATGGAAAATTTAGGCCTCCTGGGTATAAAACCAGGAAAAGGAAAAATAAAGGCAAAAATAATAACACATTATAGAAATTTATTTAACTCTATTAATTGTATGAGAAATGTATTAGGAATGTATTTTCTAGAATAGAGTAATAAGTTGCAAGCATTTGAAAATATGTGGTACATAAGAAAGAATCACAAAAGAACATTTAAAAAAAGGTAAAATGAAGATATTGGATATATAAATGTAGTCTAAATCTGGTAATATAAAAGAGTGGTTAGTACTTACATAGCTTGTATTAAACACTGGGCCCATCTCATGTTTAAGAAACCATATGGAAAGGAAAGAAAGAAGTAACCTAGTGTTTTCAAAGTTCAAAACTGTATAAACACACAACCTGCCCTTGAGAGGGTTGAAGGGGAGGGACGAGGTATGGAGGGGAGCAGAAAAAATTGTAGAGCCCAATAAAAATCAATTAAAAAGAAAGAAAAACCCTCCAGTCCTCAGCCCTCCACAAAGAACTCTAGACCACTGAGGAATGCTGGGAGTTATAGAGGTGATCCTTCCCAGGGAAGAGAACTCTAATCTGTGGTCCTCTGCTCAATAATCAATGATGAAAATCTACATTTAAGTAATCTTATGTGTACTCAACACATTATAATTAGGATTATATGGCCATAGTCTTTTTAAACACCAGGGCCCACAGATTAATGATCCCTTTGAGGCAAGAAGGAAATCGGGTTCAATGCAACTAAGTAGTTGTTGATATTTTAAACTTCTAGAGTCTGACCCTAAGTGGTTTATTTTAGCTATATTCAAATACAGTGCAATTTGAAAAAAAAAAAACAGTCTCCTAGTGTAACACAATCCCATGTGCACAAGGAGGTATGATTACATAGAAACTTCTCGAAGTACATGTCACTTTTTCCATGAAGATGGGTTCTGGAGACAGACTCCATGTTTTATCTTCGGGGCCTAGGGCAGGATCTGTTGTGGTCTCAAACAGATAGCATGGAGGTCATCTGGGCTGTTAACCACCTCTGGTTCTGGTTGTAGGAAGGTGGAACAGACCCTAACCATTCAGGTAGTGCAAAGATTTAGGCTATTAGCCACCCTCATTCAAAGACTAATGACCAGAAAACAATATATGCATGTCTTTCACTGAAAAGACAAGCATGTGAGTTTAACATTCTTGGATTCCCTAGTGTTTATTTATGAGCATAAGAATCTTATTATCTCTCAAAATATATGTATATAAAATAGATGAATTTAAAAGAAAGCAGGGAGACGTGTAAGGGAAAGTGAGGAGGAAGAAAATCGAAGGGGAAATACTGTAATTAAATTATCTCTATAAAATTATAAAAGCTAGACATGCTTGCTGCAAATACAAAAAATATTAACACTATAGCATTTCAAAGATTTTATATACTTCTTAATTTTAAAGAATTCTAAAGTTAATATATTCTAAATAATAAAACTTACTTTTTCTTCATTTCATATTTTCTTCCCTTACTCATAATTAGGCCTTTGAGGATCTCATACATATGATTTGATCATAGTCACTTCCTCCCAGAGCCATCTCCCTTTCCCTAACTGCACAAATCTGGGTCCTCATTTCTTTTCTTCAATCACCGTGTTCAATTTGTAATATTCATGTATGTCTAGAAGTGTGGTGTTCCACTGTAGCATGGCCCACTTACCAGGCAGCACTCACATAGAAAACAATCTCTTCCCTTCTCAGAAGTTTTCAACTGCTCCTCATATAAGGGTGACACTTCCTTTCTGAATAATCACATTTTCTGTGCTGGAATTAGAGCTGGTTAGAGCTTGAGTGGAGTACATATAAATGTTATCACAATCATTGTGATTTCCTATGAGCAATTGCCCTGCTGTGTTTAAAGGACACAGTTTCCTTGTATCTATCTGACTCTAACATTATTAAATACTATGCCATTTTAATAGAAAAGTAGTATTGTTTCTCTCCTGAGGACTATGAACCATGTAGTTCTTGGCAACACATTGGTGTCAGGTATGGCCTTAATCTTGTGGAGTAGGTCTAAAATCCAATTGGTTAGTTAGTTCCATGGAATTGCTTCTTCCCATGATATTCTTGCCAAGTCAGATATTAATGTAGCTGGTTGAGTTCACACCTGGATATGATTTTGTTCTCTGGTACCATGTGTAGGAACTTCAAGTGCTATAGAACTTAGAACTAGTCCATAGAATCAAGTTTTCTTCTTGACATCTCAAATATATGGTTTCTTCAACAATAGGTCTGTGAAAGAACTATCTGAACTGAAAACAGGTTGTAATATTTAGAAGTCTATATGTCTCCACTCCCCAAGAATTCAAAAGAGGAAACCTATTCTTGACAATGAGATTTTTATTTATTATTTTTGTTTATTATTTTCTTTTATTAGGAAATTCTGTGTGCGTGCACATATGGGTACACACACATACACACACATGTATGTGTGTGTGTCTAAATAAAATTCCACAATAGTAGGTTTCCATTGATGTTTTGGAAAGTTTTCATTGGTATTATTTATCCCTCCCTGAATTATTTTCTCTACCTTACCCTCTCATCCCCAACTCTACTTTAATCTTGCCAGTTCTGTTAATCCCCGCAAGCCTTCATACCATTACTTTCTATTTTCCCTCCCCTGAGAGTTCCCTTATGGTCCTTTATTAATTTCCTGATTTCCATAGGGAATCCAAATTGAAAATATGTAATTGAAGATTCAAAGCTAACATCCACAAAGGAGAAAAAATATAAATATTGCTATCAGAATATTATTTTAAAACAACTTTGCTTTTGTTCTATTTCTACTGATTTTCAGTACTTACAGATGGTCAGAATTTACTATTCTGTTGTGGGACAATGCCCTTATATTCTGTAAAGATTTGCCACTCATATTAGTTTCATAAAATGTTCGTTGGCCAGTACCAGGTAGAAAGTATAGTTGAGGTGACAACATCAGGAGAATTCTGGGTAGAGGAAAGGCAGAGGCAAAGTCACCAGTCAGACACAGAAGAACAAGATGAGAATGCTGCACAAAGAAAAGGTGCCAATCCATGTGGCTAAACATAGATAAGGATTATGGGTTGCTTTAAGCTGTAAGAGCTACTTAATAATAAGCCCGAGCTAATAGGAGAAACAGTTTGTAATTAATATAAACCACGCTGTGTTTCTTTGTGACTTAATAGCTGCTGGACTAGGCAGGATAGAAACTTCAGTATACACTATTCTTTAAAGATGTATTTTGTTTTTTATTAATGCCTATATGTGTGTTTATATATGCCCATATATATACAGATGCCTTAAAGAATAAGAGGGGGAAAAAGAAAAAGAAAGAGGAAAAGGAAAAAAGAAGAAGTAGAAGAAGAAGAAGAAGAAGAAGAAGAAGAAGAAGAAGAAGAAGAAGAAGAAGAAGAAGAAAGTTCTTTAAATAAATGTTAATTCTCTTAAAATGACATTCATTTTATTTTAAAAGATAGAGGCAATTGTTTAAATATCAAAGACTTTTTGAATTTTTAGTGAAGACTTCCTCCAAGTCCTTTGGTAGAACACACTGCCAAATCTTGCTAATTGTACATAATTTGATTTAGTCATTGTTACACTCTGCCATAGAAAAAGATCATTAAACTATAATTTAATTGCTCAAAAAACCATGAAAAATTTTCTTGGACTTTTATTTTACAATAATTATTTCAGCCAGATTTCTTTTTAAGGCATAACCATATACAATAGGAAAAGTCAATTATTTTTATTTTTCATAATAAAAAAGCCACAGATTTGCAGATCTCTAAGACAAAAAAGAATCTACCTGTGGTGTCACTTATCTGTAATTCCAGCACTTAAAAAACTAAGGCTAGAGAGTCTTGAATTATTGGCCAGCTTGGGCAATGGAGTCAGACCTTCCTCCAAGAACCAAGCAATAGAAGGGAAACATAATGCTTTCAATCTGGTAAATATTTTTCTTTGGGTTTTCTGTTCATATTTGTAAGCTTTCTGTTACTATAAGGAAATACTTGAGATAATCAACTTAAACTAGAAATGGTTACTTGTCTCGGTTTTACAGGTTTTAGTTCACAATACTTTGGCCTTTCTTGTCAGTAATTGTTTATTGTGGCGTGAATGTATGGGGCAGAAGCAAGCTGCTCTACTGAAGGCTCATGGAAGAAAACAGAGAGCAAGAGGCTTCAACTATATTTCCTCCCTAGGCCACACCCCAGGAACAGGGAGATGTAGGAAACATTGTAAATCCACATCACAGAATTATTTTGAACTTCGTTTTCACTTATTTTCTTTATAAAAAATGTGATTTTGACTTTAATAACACTGGAATTCAGACATGTATGGATATCTGTTTAAATAAGTGAACAACATTCTATCACAATTCTTTATACTTGTTTATTTTTGGTGTCACTTTTGTGCTTCCCTGTAGTCATATTATCTTATTTTCCTAATTTTAAAACACAATTTAACTTACTTTTCTTACATTTGAAAATCCTCTGTGGATAATGTAGTATAATATGAAATGAATAAATAATAAGCAGGGAAGCTAAAATGGAGCCAGTATGCTTGGCTGCTTTAGAACTCGAATTCCCTTAATCATATTGTTTCCCTCAACTCACTTTCCTGTCTTTTGTTTCCCTTTATTCATTCATTCCAGTACATTGATATCATTTTAAATCACTTAATATCATTTAATGTGTTTTTGAGAGTGATAAGAAATTAATATCCATGTTTATCTGAGTGTACTCTAAACATTTTAAGTTTTAAAAGAGACCCACCCACTGTGTGGTGTTTTGGTCAAATCATAATCTGTCAATCGCAGAAGCATCAGAATCACTTTGCATTATTTAAGTACAATGCATTGCGATGGTATACAATGTTGACTCATTCTGCTTTATATATATTCTTTAGTTCTATCTTCTTCTCTCCAACCTTTTTTCTTAAAAATCAATTTTACTTAGCCAGAGACCACAATGCTTGATTTCCTCTCTATTTCACAAAGAGGGGACACTGAGTAATAGTCATCAGTGCTCTCTTCTTGTTTTTCTAGACTTTTATAATGTAGCAGAAGAGAGATTGAGAACCTTGTTATATAGGATCTAATATGCTTGCTGTACACAGGGTTAATAAAAGAAGAAAGAAACCACCATTGATATGACTAAAATTTTGATACCATAGTACCTCTATATACTAGACATGAATGAAACAATTTTCTTATTTTTATCTAGTTTATTGTATTTTAGGATGGCAATAAAAGATACATCATGATTATTCAATTGTCTAATGCCTGTAAGAGCTTACAGTTAACACGTTTTCTTGATCACAAAGAAGTTAAAGATTTTACTGTCTGTCTTTGAAATTATAATTGAGTTATTTTATTAGTTAGAATTAAACATGAAAATGGATTTGGGTAAGCATTTTGGAAATCTATACTGTTGTATCTCTGATTACATAGGCTTCTTACATTGTTTCTTCAACTTCTTTCTCTTTCTATTTCCTCTCCTTGTCATTTAAAATGAAAGTGCAGCTGTATTTCTATTACATTGTATGATTCTGGAAAAGTAGACAGGGAATTTTGATGTTAATGTTTAAAAAAACATGGGAGATATTGAGGAAATCAATCATTCTGGTGTACAGCTCGCTAAAATATGTTGTCATAATTTTTAAAAGAAAAGTGGAAAACAAAAACGATGAAACTATATTGTGGATAAGTGTAACTTTAAACATTTTATCTCAATAACAACTCACGGTATTTAATAATTCATACCAATTTTGACACTTCATGTATTGATAGATTATATCATCACCATATCTTTTATATCACAAAGTATGTTTTAGTCACTACTCTATTGCTGTGACTAGACACCATGGCCAAAGCCAATATAAAAGGGAAAGCATTTAACTGGAAGCTTGTTTACAGTTTCAGAGGTTTAATACATTATTATCATAGCAGGAAACATGGCAGCGTGTTGGGAGATGGTAGAGTACAGTTGAGAACTACAGCCCAATTTACAGGCAGAAAGAAAACTCTAGTCGTGGCATGGGCTTTTAAAACCTCATAGCCCACCCCAAGTAACATATTCCCTCAAACAATTACAAACCCCTTAACCCCTCTAATCCTTGCAACTAGTGCTATTAACTGGTGACTAAGCATTCAAACTTATGAGTCTATAGGGGACTATACTATTCAAAGAATTGCAAAGTCATTCTCATCATCCTTCACATCCTTGTAAGAAAAATTCAGTTCATTAACAGTTCTTTGGGAACTGGCTTGAGCTTAGAGAAAAAGTCATAGAACAAAAAAGACATTGAAAACACACCGTGACAAAAGCAGATAGCATTCTTGTCCTCTCTAGACGGTACATGACAGATATCCAGAAGACTATGGTGATCCAATAATCAAAAGAGTCTGGAAAGTTAGCAAGATCCATCCATTTAGTGTAGCCCTCTAAGTCTTTTTTTTTTTTTTTTTGCAAGTTGTACCTTGAGAAAGGGCCATTCAAGAGGGACAAGAGTAAACTGAGTAGAAACAATCTAAATTAAGATGCACATGAGAAGACAAAAAACCCAGGATAGCCAAAACAATCTTGTATAATAAAGGAACTTCTGGAAGTATCACCATCCCTGAATTCAAGCTCTACTTGAGAGCTATAGTAACAGATACACTTTGTTATTGGCATAGAAACAGATATATGGATCAGTGGAATCGAAATGAAGACCCTGACATAAATTCACACAACTATGAACTCCTGTTTTGTTTTGTTTTTTACAAAGAACCCAAAACTGGGAAAAAAAGCATCTTCGTCTTCAAAAAATGGTGTGACATAACTGGATGGTGGCATGTAGAAGAATGCAGATAGATCCAGATCCATCACCCTGCACAAACCTCACATCTAAGAGGATCAAAAACCTCAATATAAACCCAGTTAACACTGAAGCTGATAGAAGAGGAAGTAGAAAGTAGCCTTGAATGCATAAGCAAGGAGACTGTTTCCTGAATATAACAGCAGTAGCACAGACACTGACATCAACAATTAATAGATGGGACCTGCTGAAACTGAGAAGCTTCTGTAAAGCAGAGGACATGGTCAACAAGAGAAAATGAATAGGAAGAGATCTTCACCAACCCCCACATCAGACAGAGGGCTGATCTCCAAATTATATAAAGAACTCAAGAATCTTGGCACCAAAATACCAAATAATCCAATTAGAAATGACTTACAAGTCTAAACAGAAAACTCACAACAGAAAAATGTCAAATGGCCAAAACACATTTAAGGAATCGCTCCTGGGTAAACCAGGAGTGGATGGAAGCAAGAGGAATGGACATGGGAACATGGGAGATCCAGATGGCCGAGCTGGGGGAGGGATGGAGAGAGAGAGAGAGAGAGAGAGAGAGAGAGAGAGAGAGAGAGAGAGAGAGAGAGCAATGAAAGAGATATTTCCATAGTGGGAGGCATTGTGGATTAGGGAGAAACCTGGTACTGGGAAATTCCCAGGAATCCACAAGGTTGAGCCCAGCTATGACTCCTAGCAATAGTGGAAAGGGTGGCTGAGCTAGTCTTTCCCTATAATCAGATTAGCGACTACCCTAATTGTCACCACAGAATCTACATCCATTAGTTGATGAAAACAGATGAAGTGATCCACAGCCAAGCACTGGGCTAAGCTCCTGGAGTTCAGTTGCAAAAAGGGAGAAAGGATCATATGAGCAAGAGCAGTCAAGATTATGATGAAAAAAACATCAGAGACAGTCAGTGGGAACTCAAGGACTCTGTACTGACAGCTGGGAAACCCGCTGAACCAAACTTGGCCTCACATGTGGGTGAGAGTTAGATGGCTTGATCTGCTGTGGCAGTTGGCAATGGGTCAAGGACTTATTCTGAGTATGTAAATTGGCTTTGTGGAGGCCATTTCCCATGGTGGGATACCTTGCTCAGCCTTTATACAGGGGGAGAGACTTTGTCATACCTCAACTTGGCATGCCAGCCTTTGCTGACACCCCAAGGGGAGGCCTTACCCCCTCTGAGGAGTAGATGGGGGTTGGGAGGGTGGGGAAACTGTGGTTGGTATGTAAAACAAAAATAAATAAATAAATAATAAGGTAGGCAAAGAAAAAAAAAGAAAAGAAAAAAAAGATTCATTCATTGGCCTCCAAAAAATTTTTAAATCTATCCCTAAGTTTTCAAAGATACAAAAATTTTGTTCTGATGTTTGAAATATATAGAGCCCTTCAAGAGAGAAAGAGTACTGGTGTCCCAGAAGGACCCTTTGTAGCCATATGGCATTCCCTGTGAAAGTTGCACTATTCCATATGAGATCATTCTTCGTAGAAATGAAGGAAACCACAAAACTAAAATTAAAACAATTTAACTTTAATTATGCTGAAAACAGTAAAGGTGAGAAAATTCATTTTCTTCCATAACCTGGGAACTATGTTAATCATTTTTCTTCAATTCTATTTTTTTATTGAAAATAGATAGTTCACATAAAACATATTCTGGTTCTGGTTTCTCTTTCCTCCAAGTCCTACAACTGTTTCCCTACCTTTTCCCCTCTCTGTATTTATATCCTGTCTCTCCTTAGCGAATAAATAGGCATCTAAAAAAGAGTTCGAGAGCAGCCTGGTCTACAGAGCTAGTTCCAGGACAGGCTCCAAAGCCACAGAGAAACCCTGTCTTGAAAAAAACAAACAAACAAATAAATAAATAAATAAATAAACAGTAATAAAGTAAGATAAGACAAAACAAAACAGAGTAAGACAGAACAAGCAGAATCCTATAAAAATACAAAATTATACACTATAATATATACTTGATGAAACCGTAAGTGAATGTCCTTTGTTTAGCATTGACTTTCACTTTCATAACGGAAGTTGAAAGGAATCTCTAGATATCCAAGTTCAATGAATTTTTTTCTACCAAGAACTCAACAAAAAGTCATGAGTATGCATTTACATTTTTTTCTAATTAAAATCCATTACTGAAAAAAAATCATATTGACTTAAAATATGTGAATGCATTTTTTCCTTTTTATATTGTTTTTATTGAGCTCTATATTTTTTCTGCTCCCCTCCCTACCTCTCCCCTCCCCTCTGAGTGCATTTTCTTAAAGAAGAAAAAAAATTTTGACAAAACAAGAAATGTAGCTTCTTTCAATTCCAATAATCACTTCCTTAATTCATATTAACTCTAATTGTAACAGAGGTCCATATTTCCCAAGGCTCACCAATGTCATGGTCAAGTGGAGGAAGGAAGGGGTGGGAAAGCAAGAAAAGAGATATCTTGAAAGAAGGCGACATTAAGGTGTTAGGAAGAAACCTGACGCTAGGCAAATTCCAAGCAATCAACAAGGATGATCCCAGATAAGACTTCTAGCAATAGTGAAGAGGGTGCCTGAACTGGCCTTCCTCTGTACTGTAATCAGATTGATGAATACCCTGTCATTATAGATCCCCTTTATCCAGTAAGTGATGGAAGCAGATGCAGAGATCCGCAGTTAAGCACCAGGCTGAGTTTCAGGAGTTCAGCTGGAGAGAGGAAAGAGAGATTATATGAGAAAGAGGTTCAAGATTATGAAGGGAAACCCACAGTTGACCTGAATTTATGTGAGCTCACAGACACTAGGCATGCAACTCGGGTTCCTGCGTAGGACCCAATTAGGTCCTCTGCGTGTGGACAACAGTGTTGTGGTCTGGTCTATTTGTGGGACTCCTAGCAGTGGAAATAGAATCTATCCCTAGTGCGTGAGCTGAGTTTTTGAAGCTCATTCCATATGGTGAGATGCCTTGCTCAACTTTGACGGGTGGGGGCGGGGGGGGTACTAGATCCTGCCACAACTGAATGTGCCAGGCTTTGTTGTCTTCCCATGAGAGGCTTTAAACTTTCTGTGGAATGGATGAGGATGGGTTGGGAGGAAGTAGGAAGAAGGGGAAGAGGGGGAAGGAAGGGAAATTTGTGGTTGGTATGTAAAATGAATAATGAAAATAAAATTAAATATTAAAAAAGAAGGAAAAAAGTTCATTAAAGACAGATGGAAAGTGTTAATTGTTTTGAAAATTTTAAAAAATCTTTAATTTATATGATACAGCATCAATGGCATACACAACTTTATGATGCTGAAAAATTTATTTGATTTTGCAAAGACAAGTTGACGATAATTTTTGCTGTACTCGCATTTTTCTATTTCTCCTATCTACAGTTCTTCTATAAAATATTTTTATCCTTATCAAACTATCTTCACTAGGATCACTTAACTGTTATTTAATCAAACCTACATATGTTAATATAGTTTCCAAATATTTTAGAATTCAAAATTACTGAAAATTTTACCTCTAACATTAATACAGGAAAACTGAGATTTAAGTACAGAAGAAAAAAATCATTTTTACTTTTTTATTATATAGACAAGATCTTACTACAGGGACAAAACTTACCACTAATTTTCCATCCCCATGTCTCAGTTCCCCAAAAGCTGGGCTTACAGTCATGCATCACTTCCAGACAAAATATTGCCTTATATTGAGGCGTTACTTTGTATATATCTATATGTAGATCCCTATGTATATATATGCATAATTTACATATATGAAGTCATTAGAAGCATTATTTGCAATATATTTATATATATTTTTAATTACATTTTTCTTCTCACTTATAGTTTTTGAGATACTAAAAATATGGATACAATAAAGATCCAATCTATTTTAACTCCTATAGCTGTATCATTACATTCTATAGAAATTTATGGCATTAGTGCCTGTATGAAGTTTTGCTTTGTATTAGGAGGCTGTTTGTTTGTTTGTTCCTGGCTGCTCAGCCCCACAATAATTACATAGAAACCATATTATTTGCAATACTGTTTGGCCAGGAGCTTAAGTGTATTTCTAGATATCTCTTATCACAAATTAACCTATCTCCATTAATCTGTGTATCATCACGTGGCTGTGGCTTACAGGGTAAAGTTCTGGCATCTGTCTCTGGCAGGGCTCCATGGCTTGTCTCTGACTACGACTTCATTTCCTGGCATTCAGTTAGTTTTTCCCACCTAGCTCTACTCTGCCGGATAGGTAGAATGGACTTCTTTTTGTTGTTCTCTTAGCTTTCTTACATATTCATAACATCCTATTGTTTTTAATATTTTATAAAATCATGCAATATATTTTGAGCATATCCATCCCCTATTTTACCAATTCCAGTTCTCCTAGACTCTCTCAGCATGTTCCCATCTCAATTTATTGTGCTCTAAGTTTTTAACTCCTGAAGTCAGGTTGATGCGGCCTATTTGCCAAGAGTTTGTGAGATCAGAACACAAGTAATATAGTAGTAGTCACAAATATCAATAAAACAGACTCTTGTGACTCAGTAGTAATCACTGTCAATAATATTTCCTTAGTTAGAAGTAGTGTCTAATGTGTAACAATCCCTCCACCTCTTTTCTCATGAAATTTTAATTAGCTTCAGTTAATGAGTACAATATCCATATCATGTCTAAAAACTAGCAATTCACAGAATTCTCCTCTTCTTCTGCTCTTACATCCTTTCTGCTTCTTTTCTTTTACAATGTGACATTGGTGAGGAGAGGGTTAATAAAGTTATTCCTTTTATGGCTGGTTATTCATTTACCTGTCTCTTCAGCCCTTTGACGAGTTATGAGTGCATTAATCAGTATGTAATGTAAAAGAAGCATCTCTGACCAAGATTACAGTACCACAAATCAGGGCTTATATGCATAAATACATATAAAGTAGTTTACTAACATGATCATGTGGAAAATAAAAACAGTACATCCCTCCCTAGGGCCTTCCTAGACCTCCATAGCCATGGGCTTCTACCAAGTCTACAATATTCCCTGAGTTTCCTCCTGGGAAGCAGGTATCAAATATGATGAGAGAGTGATTAGTTACCTCCATAACCATCATGCCACTATCGAAGCAGTCAGCATTATAATCTATGGAATCCATTTCAGAGGGAGAATCCTGATGTTATTTATCCTGCAATGTCCTTGAAGGCACCTCCAAGTTCTGTGAAAAATAATCAGAAGGAAAGAAGATTGAGACAAGATTCTCTTTTTCCTGCAAACTAAATTTATGGTATTTTAGTGATAGGGTCATCTAATCCTAGTAGGAAAACAAGAACAATAGCTTGTGTCATTTGAAGGACTTCTGAGATTTTCCTGACCAATAACTCATATAGAGGTATCTTATGCCTGGTACTTTGCTTAATAACTTGTGTCTCCTATAAACAACTTTCTATGAGAAAATGTCATACTAATTTCCAAAGTGGTTGCACAAGTTTGCAGTCCTACCAGCAATGGATCAGTGCTGAGTTTTTTACTCAGCAGTAAATAGACAATGGCATCGTGAATTTTGCATGTAAATGGATGGAATTAGAAAACACTATCCTGAGTGAAGTAACCCAGACCCAAAAAGATGAATATGGTATGTGCTAACTCATAAGTGGAAACAAGGTATAAACAAAGGATGTTGAGCCTATAGTTCATGATCTTAGAGAACCCTCATGCAAATGGATGGAATTAAAAAACACTATCCTGAGTGAAGTAACCCAGATCCAAAAAGATGAATATGGTATGTACTAACTCATAAGTGGAAACAAGGTATAAACAAAGGATGTTGAGCCTATAGTCCATGATCTTAGAGAACCCTAAGAAAAATATAGAGAGATCCACCTGGAAAGTAGAAACAGACAAAATTGCCTGACAAAATTGGGGGCATCAGAGTAGAGGGAGAAGTGGGTGGAAAGGGAAGAGGAAGGGAGAAGGGGAGGGGTGAGGAGAACTTGAGGGAATGGGATAGTTGACTTGGAGGAAGAACAGAGATGAGCGCAAGGAAAGATATATCTTGATTGAGGGAGCCATTATAGGGTTAACAAGAAACCTGGCTCTAGAGAAATTCCCAGGAATCCATAAGGATGACCCTAGCTAAGACCCTAAACAATATAGGAGAGTGGGCCCAAACTGCCATGCCCTGTAGTAAGACTGATGAATATCTTAAATATCGCTATAGAACCTTCATCCATCAACTGATGGAAACAGAGGCAGGGAGCCATATAGGAGCACTTAACTGACCTTTTAATGTCCAGTTGAAGAGTGGGAGGAATGAGAATATGAGCAAAGAGGTCAAGACCATGATGAATACACCCACTAAAACAGGCAATCTGAGCTAATGGGAGTTCACCATCTCCAGCTGGACTGGGAAGGAAACAGCATAGGTCCAAACTTGTCCTGCTGAATGTGGTTGACAGTTGCATGGCTGGGGAAGACTGAGGGGCCACTGGCAGTGGTAACAGGATTTATCCTACTGTATGTACTGGCTTTTTGGGAACCTATTCTTTTTGTATGGTTCCCTTGCTAAGTCTAGATATAATAGAGAGGGCCTTGGCCCTTCCACAAAGCAATGTGCCTTATTTACCCTCTCTGAGGATTGGATGGGGATTGGGTGAGAGGATATGTGGAGGTAATGGGAGTAGGGGAAGGAATGGGAACTTAGATTGGTATGTATGGTGAAAAAAGGTATTTTGTTTTCCTTTTTTAAATAAATAAATAAGAAAACAACTGTCGACACCCTTGGAAGTAGCTCTACTCAAATGTCTCTTTTAAAGTATATTTTTAATTAGCTTTGCATGTGTAATGTAGTTTTTCCTAATCCACCGCCTAGCACATCCTTTTTCCTATCCTTCAGTTCCATTCGTACTTAAACACCAAGCATTCACCTCTCTTCATTTATATCATGTATGTCCTCGTATTTGTTTTTGTTGTACTTTTAATAAGACTGCAAGATAATAGGTTTCCATATTTTTAATATGCCCTGCATTTTGGTTTGCTCTCATTCCTAACTGCTTTTAACTTCTATTACCCCAGTCTTTCCATGCTTGAACCTGTATGCCCCTCAATATCCTACCTTTCTACCTTAACTGATCTACATTCTGTTCCCCTCAAGACCATTAATACATGCCCTCTTAATAGACCTTTTCTAATTTCCTGTCTTCCATATGTTCTTCAATTCAAACATATAAAACAAAAGTTTAAAAGGTAGGTTTCTCACATGAAACAATGTGTTACATGTCTTTGTGATGGTGAGGTATTTCACATACTATTTTTACTTTCATCCAATTAAAAACAATTTCCATGATTGAGTTTTTCTTTACAGCTGAATAAAATTCCATTGTGTATATGTACCTTATTTTCACTATCAATTTATTGGTTGATGGACATCTATGCTAATGCCACTTCCTAGCTGTTGTATATGGAGCAGCAATTAATATAGATGAAGTATCTATATCCACTTATCTCTGTAGTAGAATACAAAGTCCTTTGGGTATATGCTTGGGAGTCATATGGCTAGATCATGTAGTGGTTCTCTTGCTGAAGTTCTGAGGAGCCTCTAGACTGATTTGAAACAGATTTGTCTAGTTTCTTTTCTTCTGGTATGACAAAGCACCCTGACAAAAATCAATAGCGGGAGGAAGGGTTTATTAGGCTTAACAATTGCAAGCTGCAGCCCAAAGTTTTGAGGAAGTCAAAGCAGAACCCAATTAGTTTGTCACACTATATTGACAGTCAGAGGCAGAAACAGTTGAATCCTCACCACTAGCTTTCTTGCTCGTCTAATTTTCTCCTTAATTATCCAGGCAGGAAGCCCTGTGGAGGTAATGGGGCCACTCATAGTCTTGATAAAGGCCTGTGTCTCCCTGAATTTATAAACAACCAAGACAAACCAGTGACTTGTCCTCAGGCCAACATGACCCAGACAATTATTTGATTGAAGCTCCCATCTCAGGTGATTCTAAGTAATAGCAAGCTGATAGTTAAAATGTGTCACTTACCAGTCCTCAGACTTCTGGGTGCTAAAGTTGTGAACTACCATGCCGTTTTTATTCTTCATGTTTCTATTTATCAATAACACTTAGTTTATTTACAGTTTTCAGTTCTATGAATGTTTTTATCTTTCAACAGATTTACTCATCTGTAGAAACTTAATTCAAAAAGCAATAGACTTAGCTGTATTCTAGCAAAAGTTGTGTAAGGGGAGGGCTTTGCTTTGACAGCTATAATACTGTTGCTTCTTTTTCTTAAGGGAGAATTGGAGGCTTGTTCTCTTCAGCTCTTCTGCTATGTAGGGGTATATACCTTCCGTCCTGTAGGAACGGCAAAGCCTTTAATGTACCCCTAGAAAGGAGATGTCCTCAGGGTTAGCTCCCAGCACTTTGATCTTGAATCTCAGACTTTATAATCATGTGAGAGAATTCTTTCAAGAAATCCCCTTTCTTAGGATAATAAATGTACATACGTGTACATTTTTTAAAAAAAAATTCTCTTTTTCCAAATAACTAATGTCTTCAGAAATTGACTTTGCTTAATCTTTAGGAGGAACAGGCTTTTATTAAATTTATTTTATGAATTTCTTTAGTGGAAGCTTTTGATTTTTTTATATGAATATTCAGCCACTTCCAGTATTAGCTTTGTGTCTATCTCCAAATCTCTGGATACTTTCACCAGCCAGTCATTACTCCTCCAGCCATTCATAATGCACACATTAACCCTGAATCATAGCCGCACAAATATAACAAAGACAAGAGATACATCCATGATACCCCAAGGAATACATGATACTTATAGGATAGTCACAATAATAAATTGCTAAATTTATGGAAAAATGGATAGACTGTAGTAAATATATGAAGAGTTAGTCATTCCTTTATAATCATGATTTCAAGGGAAACAGGACATGTTAAATTATTTGTTTCTCAGAAGGATCATTACCAAATTCCTTCTATGAAGCTACAGTTACTCTGATACCAAAACCACACAAAGACTCAACCAGGAAAGAGACTTACAGGCCAATCTCACTCATGAACATCGACGCAAAAATCCTCATCAAAATACTGGCAAACCGAATCCAAGAACACATTAGAAAAATTATCCATTATGATCAAGTAGGCTTCATTCCAGAGATGAAAGGCTGGTTCAACATACGAAAATCTATCAATGTAATCCATCATATAAATAAACTGAAAGAAAAAAAAAACATATGATCATTTCATTAGATGCTGAAAAAGCATTTGACAAAATTCAACATCTATTTATGATAAAAGTGTTAGAGAGAGTAGGGATACAAGGGTCATACATAAATATAATAAAAGCTATATACAGCAAGCCGACAGCTAACATCAAATTAAACGGAGAGAAACTCAAAGCCATCCCGCTAAACTCAGGAACATGACAAGGCTGTCCACTTTCGCCATACCTCTTCAATACAGTGCTTGAAGTTCTAGCAATAGCAATAAGACAACATAATGGGATCAAGGGGATTCGAATAGGAAAGGAAGAAGTTAAACTTTCGTTATTTGCAGATGATATGATAGT
>NW_004949104.1:4500879-4557926 GCF_000317375.1 Microtus ochrogaster
ATTTTTTGGTTTTTCGAGACAGGGTTTCTCTGTAGCTTTGGAGCCTGTCCTGGAACTAGCTCTTGTAGACCAGGCTGGTCTCGAACTCATAGAGATCCGCCTGCCTCTGCCTCCCGAGTGCTGGGATTAAAGGCGTGTGCCACCAATGCCCGGCCTTTAGACTATTATTATTATAACATAATATAGTAATATATTTTGTATTATAATCATTAAAATAATACAATGAGAAAGTGTATGATCCACCATTCACTATACATAAACACACAAACACACATACACATACACACATATATACAAAATGTGTAAGCAAATGAATTATATATACACACACATATAAAATCACTTACATATTAAATAATGCAAAATCTAAGGATATTACTTTTCTACTTATATGTTATGCTGAGTTGATGAGGCAAAGGTTAAATGAGTGAAATTTAACAATGTAAACATTTTCTGTTTTCTTTAGTGCTTGGCTCAGAGGCTTGTCACCATTTTTTTTAAGATACAGAAATTAAGTGCTTAAGGCCTATAACTTACTTTCCATTTCTATGTCAGTAATTTCCTATATAAGTGCTACTATTAATAAATTAAGTTTTAACTATCCAATATAAAAGATATGCAAGATTTTCTCTGTATCAGAATATTTGTACTGATAAACAAATCTATCCTGTCTAGATATCTTAATTCAATAAAATGTATGTTGAATGCCATACTCAATTTTATCTCAAATGCATTCAGTTAAATTTTGACATAAGTTGCCTCCCCCTTTTTAAGTGTTCATATGTTCACAGTTAGCTTTCAGATTAAAGATATTTTTTAAAGGAAAAATGTATCAGTATTTAAATACACTTTTAGGGGAAAAACTCTATCTCAATGACAAGAATGGTTCATGAAATTTTTTGTTTCAGGTTAGAGATAATGTGTATATATGACAGCAGATGAATCAGGATCACAAATAAGAGCCCCAGCTTGTAGAGACTTTTCAACAGGGCTGTTGAAAAGCTAACTGGGTGGCGGGACACAGCC
Source organism: Microtus ochrogaster (assembly GCF_000317375.1). Classification (NCBI taxonomy): domain Eukaryota; kingdom Metazoa; phylum Chordata; class Mammalia; order Rodentia; family Cricetidae; genus Microtus; species Microtus ochrogaster. The sequence goes on from NW_004949104.1 coordinate 4,501,906, forward strand.
CACGGCTCCTATTACTACAATTTCCCATTCAACTCTTCCTACCAGTGCATTCTGTCTTCCTTCCCTAGAAAGTCATTGCCTAGAGCCCCTGAATAATCCTGACCTCCATGGGTATTCCAGAGCAAATAAACGTATCTAAAAATTGAAAGCTAATGATACCTAAAAACCTGTGCAAGTCAAAGCCAGGCCAAATCCCAGCATGTAGACCAGAGGGGGTTGAGAATGAAATCCCACCCCTGGCTGAGAGTAAACAGGATTTGTTAACTGCTGGGAAAGGGAGACCCAGTTTATTCTAAAGGTGGTTGTTACCCCTGGCTATTTATTCAACCACCCTTCACAGAAGCCACACACCAGGAATATTTGGGTAACACAAATTGTTCTGAATGGCTTTAAAACAATGAGGATACAAAGTGGAACATATGAAGATGTAGGTGTGGATTTTGGAAGAGTTGAGAGCAAGGAGAATAAACATGATCAGGATACGTTGCAAAATATTTCTAGGAATTAGAAAACATTCAACATGGAAAGAAACCAATGAGTGCATGCATAAAAAGCCATCCATTGTTACCGTGAAACTGAAACTTAACATTTAGATAAAGCTGAACTTAGAGAAGCTAAAAGGAGAGATAATGGGGTTATTCTTATATACTACACGTGTTTTATGAGGTTGTGAGTATGTGAAAGAAAAAGAACCACTTGCAAGAGTTTGCTCTCTCTTTCCAACATTTGGTCCTCAGGTCATCAAGGTCAAGCGAGTCTTATTGCTTGTCACTCAGCCATCTCACCAGCTCCAGTCTTTGTATTTTCATGAACAATGTGAAACAGACTTCTTCAGAGACCTGTTTCTGCTTGTTTTTTGTTTGTTTGTTTGTTTGTTTGGGTTTTTTTTTTTGGCTTCTTGAATAGGTGCTTTGTTTTATACATGAAAACAAATTATTTCTCCTTAATTGAATTGTACTTCAAAAATAAAACTTAATTCTCTGGCACACAATGTGGAAACTTTAACATGATTTAAAGATGGTTACCTGGGACATTGCACATGCTAGGTGAGTGCTTTCCTGCTTATCTATATATATCCTTTGCCAATGAGCAGTCACTGCTGATGCTTCTTTCTAGAGATGTATTTGTATTTGTGCTTATGTGTATATGTGTAGGTAGGGACACGTCACTGTAGGTACTCTTGGAGTCCAGATGAGAGACTCTAATACCTGGAGCTAAAACACATGCAACTGTGAGGTGTTCAGCGTGGTTATTGGAAACCAAAAACCTATGGTGCTTTGGAAGAACAAGAAGGCAAACAGCAATCTATATATCTGTATTCCTAGATCTATATCTATCTAGATATAGATATAAATTATATTACTTTCGTTTGTCCCTGTCTTTCTTCCAGCCTCTCCCAGGCACCCTTCCTCAAATTCCCCTCATGGTCCCCCAACCCTCACGTTGATATTCTATTTTTCTTTGTTATTGTTGTTAAATATATATATTCTTAAAAATATAATCAATTCTCCAGCATGCATTGCTACTTATTTATTATCAATGTTCTAATATTATGGTGCCTAGGATTTCCTCTGATAACCACTTAAGACTATAATTCACTGAACAGTTTGATATCATTGAAATTATTAGGAAAAATCAGTTAGTGGAAGAGATTCAGTGATTATAAAAGGATGCACAACTTACTAAAAGAAAAAAAAGCCAAAACAAAAATCCTGTTTTTTCCTACACAATTTAATTTGAATGTTATTTTAATATATAATACTTTTATTTGATCATGTTTTTTCATGCAAACCAAATTTTATTTGATGCAAATTATGATTTAATATGTACAAGTCATGTGTTTGAAAATATGATAGTTCAGTGTCTAAAATGCTTGATTTTTAAACTACTTCATACTTACCTTCATCAGAAAAGTATGATTTCCTGTCAGTGTGATCTATTTAAAGCTATACATTTCAATAATCCTTTAATGATAAAATCTATCCATTGTAACATTACAGATGAGCAGCATTATATCCTTCATATACTCTCATAAAGAATTATACATTGTCATTATACTTAGTAATTGTGTTGAAAAATATAATTATACATTATAAAACATTTTTAGCATTATATATAATTAACCTGAAAACAATTATGCTATGAATAATTCATTATTTATTTAAAAAAAATTTCTTAAAAAGGCAGTTTATATCAAAGAAATGTTAGAAACTTTTTAGAAAGGATGAAGAACCAAATAAAAACTACTGAAACAGTAACTTTCTCATAGTTTGCCAGAAGGAAAATATACATGTTCTTACATAACTTAATGCATGCTCTGCCTGGCTGATATGCAAAGCTTGCTTTTATACCAGTATGTTGAATCCAAGAACTCTTTGGGAGGGAAGACTTTTAGAAAAGTGCATCCCATTTGCACTGCCAGGCCCTCATCTAGGTTTGTCATCAAAAGCCCAGCTGTCCCGTTAGCTGATTTCCACAGGCTGCTCCTCTTCATGCTAAATGATGTAACTAGGAAGGGTAGCTAGGCATTTCACCACATGGCTTAGCTTGTATATATCAGATTTGTGATGCAAAGTATCCTACTTCCCTATGTCTCATAATATGTGATCATTTCATAAGTGGAATTCATTCTAACTCATTTTTGTTGTTAAATTGTATAGGCTTTCTAGAATATGTTTAAATTTTTGGAAAAATAAAGCATCATCCAACTGTATTCCTTAACACCTATCAATTGCACTGCAAGTTCCAGAGTATACCTCATATATATAGCATATCTCATATACAGACACATTATATATATGTATATATATTATATTACGTTTATCCTTACACAATTTTTTTAATAGTTCAGTTTAAAATTTCTATTTCTTTTAAAGTTAAGAAAATCTAGAAGACTAAGCAAGATAAAATCTGTCTTGAGATTCTGGAAAAGAGATCTATGACAGTGTATGATACTGAAAACAATGAGTATAAAAGAATGTGGGCAAAGAAAAAATGAATTACTCTAAGCAAAGAAAAGGAAGCAAGAATTCCACACATCTCAACTGACTAACAAGCCAGATATTGATACTTATTTATAAATCTCTTTTTAGCTTTATTAGAGAATGTGTAAGGCTATATTAAAATTTATTTTGTTTCTGTTTCTGTTTTTCTATAGTAAGTCTGAGACTAACACGGGTACACTGTCAAGATCTGAAATCTAATGTACAAAGGAAATAAAAGTTTAAACATAAATTAATGTAATTTTTATCTTCATAAACCTGTGCAATGGGAAAACCTGGTTTTAGATTATAATTTAGTCATATAAGTTGACTTTACCATCATGGACTTATAAGCTAAAATATTCCGTTTTCTAAGAATTGTAATATTGTCTCTTTGTTTATGTCAAAGAAACCAATATCTAACTCCTGAGAATGAAGTATCAACTCAGGGGAAGATAGGGTATGTAATATGAAGCTCATTGAAAAATGTTGAAGAGTTACAAAATAAATCCAGATAGTGATAACAAAGCATAGAATCAGACATTGTATGACAGAATATATAATATTAGGTATTTGTATGATAGCCCATAAAGATAGAATATAGTTGACATCACTAGTCTTCCTTTAACATCCATGTTTGAAATAAGATCTGTAGTTGCTATAAATTATATTTAACAAATTTAATTACAAATAATTCCTAGTTAGCAATCCAATAAATTAAACTTATATTGATATAAATTTGTTATATCAATACAGAGAGGGGAAAGTAAGAGAAGTTATGTGATCATTCTAAAATTTAACTCTCAAACCTACATTCTAACTAGAAATAGGCAAAACTTGCATTATTCTCATGTAATTTTAGAATTTGGCACAAACTAGAAATTTTATTGCAATTCCATTTTATCTTCGTTTTTCAGTGCTAGAAATTACTCATATTGTCTTGTGCAGTATTGCTATTATTATAATTCCTGAGGTGCCTGCCATAGGCTTTTTATTTTGTAGATAAAGACTGGAAACTAGAAAAATAGACAACAGACAAACTATAGCTAATTAACCCAAGTTGGAGCTACTTACCACAGCTTTGAGAAAGAATGAGAAGAGCCTCAAATGCCAATTGCTCTGAAATTACCAACATCTCCAGATGGCTGCCCCTTGTCTTTCAGAATCACCTGTATGAATGCTTGTTGTGCAATGTACTGACACGTGCTTGCAAATGCTGCAGGCCTTTCTGAGAAAACACAAAATATTTACTCTTTCCTTTAGATCCTATCTCCATAAGGAAGTATTTCCTCCAATACTTTAGGTAATTTTTTATGTCAACACAGCTCTAGTTTTTAATTTGGACTTTCATACTTCTAGCAAGGTAAGGAACTCAAAAGACCTATGCTGACATTTCTTATAATCACTGTTTACATACACACACAAAATGCACACACATATACATATGTAATTAGAGTTACATAAACATAAAATTATCTATATGATTTTATAATTATAATTGGTCCAGAAAATATTATCCAGCCCAGTCCAGGTTGTCTTGGAAGGGCCATGTTTCTGCCTCCCAGTCATGTTATTACAGGTATACACTCCCACATCCAGACTATTAATAATATCTTTTGAAGTCTCTTATCCCCAGTTTTCTGCCTTGTTTCTCTATTGTGAATCAATTTCTCTCATTTCACTTTGTATTACATAATAAAAAAGCATACCTGTCTACCTTAATCTACTTAAATTACCCTAACTTATTGACTACAGTCAAAATTAAGTTTAATGATCTTTATGTAGTGTGATTCAGTGTACACAAATATTTTTATGCAACTTTCAATTTATATTTAATACTATAGGTCATTAATATTCAATTTCTATATAGATTAATTTTTTAGGGGGGTTTCGAGACAGGGTTTCTCTGTAGCTTTGGTGCCAGTCCCGGAACTAGCTTTTGTAGACCAGGCTGGCCTCGAACTCCCAGAAATCCGCCTGCCTCTGCCTCCCGAGTGCTAGGATTAAAGGCATGCGCCACCACCGCCTGGCTAGATTAATATTTTAAATCATTCTTTTAACAATTTTGGTGAATGCTTCCACCACCATCAATATCACTACCACCATTATAATTTTCTGTTTGCACAATGATTTTATTTTTACGTGTAGGGCTTATTTAACTAGAGCAAACTAGAGCCAACACAGAATTTTTAACTGCTTGAACACAAGTTTAAAAGAGGAAAACAAATGTATTTTGTTAGAATCAATGTTGTATTAACAGTCTCAATCATTTATCATTATTCAATTAGTGACAGTATAAAAGCATTATTAATTAAATATTATTTATATGTCAATAAAACACTAAGTGTTCTGCATTCTGGTTTTAAACACAGTTCATTAGACTTTTATATAATATACCTCTTTGTGTCCCTAATATATATTATAAAGTTATTAGCATTAACCTTATAAAATAGTCTTGAAAATGAAAGGGTTATTCTAGGACTAGAGAGATGGATCAGTAGTTAAATGGAATCACCATCCTTCAAGAAGACTTAAATTTCTAGGAAATGGGAGTTGGATTGCAATAATCTTCCAGGGAATACAGTGCTCCCCCTTGGCCTCTATGAATACTAGGCACACACATATATGTGGTTCACAGACATATATGCAGATAAAACATTCTCATTACTGTTTCTGATATTCACAAACATAAATATTAGAACATAAAATTAAGAAACTATACAAAAAGGAGTTTTTGGCCTTACCACGTATGTTTTCATAGCTCTTTGAATTTCAATTTTTTATTTTAGTAATTACATTTTTTAATTAAAATATAATTTTTCCTTTCCCTTTCCAGCCTCCAAATCGTCCCTTGAAAGTCCCCTCATTATCTGTCAAATTCATGGCCTCTTTTTCTTTAACTGTTTTGCACACACACACACACACACACACACACACACACACACGAATACATGTGTTTATAAGATATATAAACACAACCTCCAAAGTCTGTATTATGTTATTTGTGGGTATGTTATTCCAGGGCTGATCAGTTAGTACTAGAAAATTCAGTGGTCTCTTTTCCCTGGGGGAAACTCTTTCTCCATCTCTCAGCACTTTTTAAGTTTTTTTCTTTCTTTTTTCTTTTTCCAATAGTCTTGCAAAGGTCTGGACACAACAATACCTCGAAGCAAATTAAAAAGCCAAACTAATATAACCAAATGAAAACAATGGAAAGGACAGAGGCATGTGAAGTAGAGAAAGGTCAGAGACTGTAGTGCTCTGTCCACTTTCTTCTAGTTTCTTTATTCATTCATCTGTAAGAAATGTGGGGTCACAGTTGCAAACTAAACCTCAGTATGACAAACCTTTTTCTCTTACATTTTCAGTAATTTTTCCCGTTTGTCATGCAAGCAGAAAAGTTTTATTTTTAGTTATATAATTCTATTAATCATAAGATAATCAAATACTATTTTAAAAGGCAAGAGGATATCTCATCATAATGCTTTCAAAATCAGTGAACTTCAGGCTTTGAGTACTTTGGGTTTTGTTTTCTAAATTGTTATTTTGCCCAAGTTTCCCCTAATATCCTCATGGAAACAAAAGACACATTTTGTTAACAAGTCTATATCTTTGCGTTTTTCTTGTGACATTTTCTCTTTTTTTTTGGCATCATTTTATAATATTTCACAGATAGAAGCATTTAATTTTGCCATTTACCTTTCCCCAAAATTTTAAGATGTTGAAATTAAAGGGGGAAAAAAAAAGACGGAGCATTTTATTGAGGTGTTGTGCCTCATTCTGCTCACAGTAGTTAACAGGTGTGAATTGCTTCCTCACCAGGGTAAGATTCCTGCTGTGCAGCCCTTTTGTGCACTTCATGCTGCTTTCAGCTTCTATTATGACTGCAAAAATACCCGAATCTACTTTAATGTAATTTTAAATGCTTTGCTGCTTTGAATAATGTTTATTTGTAAGGCCTCACCTGAAATAAAAGTAAATAAACACAGCAAAGTAAGAGTGGGTACCGCATACTAGGTACAGCACTGGTTTTAGAATGATTGCTGAACTACTGTGTAGATGAAAATGTCCCTAAATTATATATAAATACACAAGCACACAGCTTCCTCGGAAAATTTGCGTGTATGGGGGTGGGGGGTGGAATACATTCCATAATTAGAAAATTTGCCTCAGCAGAGTGTGTCTATACAGAACATATGAAGACTCATTTTTGCTTATCAGTGCTTCATATATTATAAGATATACCAACTATTTGTATAAAATATAAGTTGTATTTTGTGTTACGTGAAGTTTAGAGATGATTTACAGTATAAATAAGAAGATATTCGTCGATTATATTGACACATGTATAGAAAGGCCTTGAGCATCTATATATTTATGTTTCCACAAGGGTCCTGACTGGATTTGGTCTCTAATTATAGTAATAGTTCCTTATGTCTCATTATACTATCTGTCTTTGGGTTTCCAGACTTCACCTGTAAAATTATAAACAGTGACAATGATGGACATGTGTATTGATAAACAAAACTTATGCTTCATGATAAAAAGTGATTTTTGTTAGAAAAACTGAAATTGGTCGATGGATTGATGAGCTTTCTATATCACTTTTTGAGTTCTTTTTGGCCCTTAGAGTGTAACCAGGATGCATTTTTCTCAGAAAATAACTATCCTAAATTTCTCTGGTAATTGTAACAGGCAGTGTAACATTTAAAGAATAAATTTTCTTGATGCTTGTTAAAATGATAAGGAAGCTGATGTAAGGAAATCGCAATACATATTAGAACACCATAGTGAATTTTAGAGCAATTTCAACTCTAAAAGCCAAGAGAGAAGATAGGAATTCACAACAAATGAACAGATAGAGCGTGTTAGTGGTAGGAACATTACTGAGATTTAGAATAAAATGTTACTATTTTATATTTGGTATTATAATGTAACTATATAATTTTCCATTCCCTTCCCTCCCAAGCTTTCTATAGACTCATTTTTCCCTTTTTAAAAACCATAGTCTCTTTTTTCATAAATGGTTGTTACATGCACACACATATATTCATATAAATTCCTACACAGGACCTGTTCAGCCTATGAAGCTTCATTAGGAAATGTGTTTTTCTTTCCTGGGAAAGAACTATTTCTCCCACTCTCAGAATTATTAGTTGTGGAGGGTTGGGGGTTCTCAGGCTATCTCCCATCCACTTAGGAATGCCTGCCTTTGCTCTTGTTTACCTCACATTTGAGCATTGATGTTGGTGAGAGTTTATGGTATAGTTGTTTTTTTTTTTTTTTTAATTTACTAGGAGACACAGTCTCATAGAGAACTTCCTGATTTTTTGGTTCGTACAAACCTTCTATTCCTTGTCCCATAATGTTTTCTGGGCTTTAGGTATGTTTTTGTTGTGCTTTTATGGTAAGGAATAGAGAGAGTTCAAGTGGGCTATAGTTAGAATCCATAAAATAGGTAGAGGAGAGATATGGCACCGCAGACCCTGCATGGCAAGCATAGATAGAATCAGTGCCCTGCAAGAGAGAGACAGAAAGGCAGGAGTGTGTAGTGAAAAGAGGGATGTATTGATAAAAATAGCAGGTGAGCTATGTCTTAGGATGCACTGACATCATAAATATGATTTTGATAGTGAGTTTCTTTCATATATGAGGGCTTATATGATACTGATACCTTATTGAACTAACCACATTCATATCCACAAGCTATTAAAGCCCAGGAGTTTTCACTATCAAAGTAAATAAATGAATGAATTAATAAATAATTCAGAACAAATATGAGTGGTAATTTAACATGGAATAAAGTGTGGGCAGAATACAAATGATCTCGTTGCTTTCACAGTTGAATGAATTCCACATCTTAAATTTGAATTGTGAGTTATGGAGTTGATGATGTTGTCAAAGGCCTTGGCATATGAAAGTGAGAAAATTAAAGATACTACAAACTAAAATGTCAAATAACAAATTGGTATGTATAGAAATTCATTGAAATTAATGGTATAGCAATTCCCCCTGCCATAGTTCAGGTAACTATTAGATAGCATCTAAATAAGTTGTAATTGCATAGTCTTGGGAAACCCTAGAATCAGTATCTGACTGTACCTTGACCGAATGATGATTGAGAACAGGTTTCAAGTACCAGTAAAGGAAACTTTTTTCTATAATTTTTCTACAAAAAATTGTGATAAAATACAATTAGAAAGAATATCAAACACTTCAGTGAAGTCACTTCATGAGAAAGCATAGCTAGATTAGGGACTGCAAGAGTTGTTCATGACTTGTATCTTCTATGGCTGAATGAGCACCCTAGAAGAAACTTGTTCATCATATCTTTCCATGACATATGGATAGCTAAATACAAGTTGTGTTTGCATTATACTTGGCTTGAGATTAACTCACTCTCAATAGGAAATTTGAGAGACACATTTTGCTTTATATAAATATGTGATTGAGTGGATCCAGAAGAGAAACAAACATGAATATTATGCAGTAACAATGATTTTACCACAAAAGCATTGCTAAGTTATATATAGAACATTTTATATCAACTTATAAAATAATTCCCATCCTTTGTTTTTCTGTTACTGTGAGGTTGAGGCATTCCATATTGTAACACAGACTTTCATAATTTCAGCAATTAAGAGTCAGGGTGGTGGAATTTAGTTCACAAGGCTTCTACCCTTTCACAGTTTCGAGTCCATGAAATGCATTACAATGAAAGATAGGAAAGAAGTCATTTTACTTAATTACACTGCACTTTCTACTTTGCTCTCATTATTAATTTCTGTGAAGACAAATACTTGAAAATAAAAACACCAAAAGAAGTTTGAGGCAATATATTCTATATTTTCCCATACATCCAAAGCTTAAGTAGCATGCTGCTAGCAAGAACTTTGATACACAGTAAGTTTATTTAAGTTGAATCAAACGTTGACGCATAAACACACTATCAAACATGTATAAGTTCATGATCAAATATGTAATTGTTCCATGACATATGTATATACACCTAGACGAATCAATTATGAATTATACTATACAAAATATATTTAAATAATGCATTTCAAAGTCACGAAACACACATATTTTTGCACTAGTTTCATTGACATTGTTTGTTAACTAAAGGTTTATTGTTTTAATGTTCCCATTCTCAAGGCATTAGATACGATCTTTTTATTGACCATATTAACGTGGTATAGTTTGAAGAAGCTGCCTAGACAGCCATTTTCAGGAATTTAAATCTATTTCTAAACGAATATGAACAAATCATCTGTTCATATTTGAAATGATTTATTAAATTCAATATAGGCCACATGCAGATTAGAAGACTAAGTGCACATTTCCAAACACACTATATTATAATCAGAGTTATAAAATTTAGATTCAATAAATGGGCTATGCCAGCTCACAGAAAAAATAATATCTTCCAAATTAAAATATTGATTAACACACAGAACTTGAAGTTGGCTGTCAACATATTTTTGCACCTGGATTTTGCTGATTTTCTGATCTTCTGCAACAAGACACATCATTACTTCTGATGGGATAACTCATTGTATGTCATGTCCCTTGAAATCAACTTGAATTAGCATTCAAAGCAATGCAATTCCATGAAACATAATTATTTATTGTAAACCTTAACTTACCTTTAGTCTTTGAATAAATTATCTTTAGAATATGGACCAATATTTTAATCAATAAATTGTAATGAACGAGCAAAGTAATGTGGGAAGTTCTTCTGTATATATGTTGCTTTTATTGGCTGATGAATAAAGTTGTTTCAGGCAATGGCTTAGCAGAGTAAAGTGAGGTGGGATATTTGAACAGAGGCATAGAGAGAGAGTAGGTGAAATAAAGGAGATGTTATATAGCTTCAGAAATAGGTAGGTGCCATGTAGATGCACAAAAAGCAAGAATTAACAAATCTCGAGCTTCATGATAAAATATAAAGTAACAGTAAAGGGTTAATTTCAGATGTAAGAATTAGTTAAGAAGAAGCCTTAGTTAATAAGCCAAACAGTGTTGTAATTAATATAGTTTCTTTGTGATTATTTTGGTGTGGGTGGTCAGGAAACAAATGAGCAGCCTCTGCTTGCAGAATGACACCAAACTTTCGGCAACATACACCCACATAACATCTCAGAAAGCATAAAAGAGAGCTTTTAGACCCACAAAAATGAGAGTCAAGTGGAGCTTCTGGGTAGCTGAATTTTTTGAAGGGGGGGGGTAAGCTCTGTTTGCTAGCAAGAAGCAGAGGTACAGCTCCTATAAGAAATGGCTTCCTTCTTTGTATTGGCAGCACGAAAAACTGGCTCTTTCAGAAAGAGGTCCAGCTACAAAGCACTTAAATAGGGTTTGTGGGTAGAGTGCTACAGCTTGCTTAATGACAGCAGAAACCTGCTGCATCCCTGGAGCTGGGGCAATGAGCATGGCTCACAGAGGTAGTGAGCATACCTCTGTCATATCGAAAGGCTAAGAGAGGTGGAGCCAGCATCCAGAACTGCCATGACCACAGTTCTTACCATTTTAAAATGTTACTTGTCAGAAAAGGATTTCAGCTAGACAAAAGAACAGATTCAGATAGAAAAGACCTCTAAGCAAGACACGGTGTGTTTAAAAAAAATGTACGTAGGCCAGCCTAGTCAACAACAGCTAGTTCCAGAACAGGCACCAATGCTAAAAAAAAAAGAAAAGAAAAAGAAAATGAACTCACCAAGGCTAGCTGGCTTGGGTCTGAAAAGCATGAGATAAAACCGGACTCGCTGAACATAGAGGACAATGAGGATTACTGAGAACTCAAGAACAATGGCAATGGGTTTTTGATCCTACTGCACGTATTGGCTTTGTGGGAGCCTAGGCAGTTTGTATGCTCACCTTACTAGAGCTGGATGGAGGTGGGTGGTCCTTGGACTTCCCACAGGTCAGGGAACCCTGATTGCTCTTTGGGCTGATGAGGGAGGGGGACTTGATTGGGGGAGGGGGAGGGAAATGGGAGGCGGTTGAGGGGAGAAGGCAGAAATCTTTAATAAATAAATAAAATAAAAAGAAAATGTGTGTAGGCTTGGGAGAGAGAGGAAAAATAAAGAATGTAAACAGTTATAAAAAGAAGTAAATGCTTTAAAAAAATAAAACAAAGTCTTTAAAGAGACAATAAAATATAAGAGTACAGACAGTCATAGATTAAAAATGTAAAGAAAAACAAGCCATGTAAAGATGGATCATGCAGAATCTAGATTATGCATATTATTGTCTTTTCCTTGAAGTTTTTGAGTCCAGAGAGATATCTGAATCTTGGGGCTGCTAAGCTAAACCAGTACATATGTATTTTAAAAGTATCTTAACTTCAAAATCTGAGTCTAAGGATATGTTACTTTGGAAAAGAGGTTCTTCTTTTATTTCCATAGATGAGACCTGTGAATTCCTTCCAGGCTAATGTTGTCTGATCAAACAAGATCACCTGAAGAGTCTTCATGAACCCTAAAAATACTTCACCCAACAAACATCAGGAAGCACTTTAGAGAAAATATGTCCAAATGACCAAAATAATTGTTTATAAATGTTTGTTTTCATTTAAAGGGTGTTGATTATAAATTGTTAAGATGTCACAGTCAAACTCTTTCTAAAAAATATGGGAGGAGATATAATATAAAACTAATACTTTACATAGGTATGAATCTTGATGTATTGTGCTGTTATTTATAACTGACAGATAGGGTAGGTAGTTGCCTACATAAATGAATTAGTTATTTTCAATATGCAGGTTTTGAACTGAACTTAAATTTTGAGTTTCCTATGTAGTCTTAAAGACTATAATATAAAATATTTACATTTAAAATTATTTCATTAAATATAAAATATGCTCATTATTCTCTTAGATTTAATTTTCACAACTTAGAACAATATAGTTTTTTAATAATCTAAAGAATTTTTCTTAAGCAAATTTTATATTTAATGCATTATCAATGAACTGTAAACATTTTTTCCTAAGACTATTTCTTTTTAGAAGCAGATATTGTAAACAGTCTGTATACCACTACAGTTTCACCTGTAAACACAAACGTATTTTTGTCATTCAGATTTGCAGACTATAGACTATAACATTTCTGCTACAAAGATGATTTATTATGTGCTGAAATTCTACATTTCATTACTATGAATTTATGTGGGGAAAGATTCCTTGAAAAAAAAAAAAAGAGGAATCATATAAAAGCCCATAATGCTTTAACCAAACCTTGCTTCACTGATAGTCCTTGAGTTAGCAGAGTAACAGAGACTCACAAGTTTATGGTGAAACCATATGCTCTTCCATGTTCAAGTCATACATAGATATTCACATAGACACGTTCACACATGTAACATCATGCAAACAACATTCATGCAAGACACAAGTATTATTACCCATATGCAAAAGTGGCACGTGTCTCTACAAAGTACTACAGCAACTAAGGAATGCTGGGAGGGGCAGAAAAAGTCTCCAAGGAAGAGCACACCAATTGGGTATCCAATATGAAATGTCGAGCCCTAAAAGCAAACATACAAGTAATATATAGAGTAAGCAGGCTTTATTTAGGAATATATGCACATACACACATACACATATATGTATGAACCAAGCACTAGTGAAAAAAATGAATTTGAGAAGGTATATGGGAAGGTTAAGAGTAAGGAAAAGGAAGGGAGGATGTAATTATATTATATATTAAAATAAAATCAATAATAAAAATACAATAAAATAGACATATGTATGTCAAACGCCTTAATTTCACTAAGAAATTGATTGATAAATATAAATATGCAAACTAAACAATGGTATTAATTTCATCAAGTAGAACATTACTGAAAAGATGATCTTACTCTTCTAAAGAACCCAAACAGTTATTATATGTATACAATATTGACTGATGAAAATGAAAGAAAGTTTTGAATTTAAAAGAAAGGAAGGGTGATTTTGGAGAAAGGAAATGGAAGGATAAAATTATAAGAATATATTCAAATTCTAAAATAAAATAAAAACTACAAAGCACAGTTTTTAATATTAATATTAAATTTATAATTTATTAATATTAAATTTAATATTTTAAAACTTAGTGAAACACAAAACCAAGTTTTCCCTTACTCTACACAGTTATTATCCTCCAGCATAAAGAACTGGAAGCCTCTTTTCTAAGGATAAAATATTATATATCAAATCACAATAATAGTATCCTTAGGCTCATCATTGTGAGTGAGAGGCATTAAACTCAAAAAATACTTTCTAGGTGTATAAATTAATGGTGGAATATGTGAATAATGTGATCTTGCTAAAGTGAAGTATAAATAATATTTCTAGGTAATAATCAATGAGTTTATAGCTTGATGATATAAAAATAAGTCTGAAGAACATAGATAAATATTAATTAAATTTTAATATTTAAAATATTTTTTATGTATAGATCGTGTTTCTTTGCACATGTAAATGAAGGTAATCTCCGAAAGAACAATGTACTGTCTTACCAGTTGAGCCATATTTCTGGCTATAAAAATTAATATTTTATAATCTTTGTCATTTATTTTCATAACGTTTTTCAAATCTTCTACTTATTCCTTCTACTTTTGCACTAGGTAAGATTCTTGTTATAGCTGATCCTGTAGCTTTGTTCAGGGTCTTTTTATTTCTAGCAAACCTCAATCCTAAATTATCATCTCATATAAAATGCTAGGCTAGTCTCCTTAAGGCAAGGATTTGAAGAATTTACTACCTTGGTTTAAGACCATCAATTTTCTAACCCCTATATTAACAGGATAATTTTCAGAATCCTTGTCTTCTTACTTAGACTGCCATAGATATGACTCCACAGCCTTGTGTCTCATCTAATTTTCCGTTTCTCTTTTCCCCTCCTTACATCTACTTACTATCTCTGTAGCAGGCTTTCTGTTTTTATATGTTACTACTTTTGCTCATATCACTCCTTTTCGTAAATATCATTCTCTATCCTCTGCTGACTTTCCTTCACTAAGTCATGCCCTGACATATCTAGTGTTTATGCTACTGACACTTCTCTCTTGTCACCTGAAAACTGCTTTCCTGACTTCTGGGCATACATATTACTAATTAAGTGTATCATGTTCCTTAATATAAATTCATGATAAAAAACTAATTTCATAAGAAAATAAATATTACTAGCAAATGCCCTCTGAGTTTTGAGTATCCGGATAGAAATCATAATCATTTCTTTTCAGTCATGGTTCAAGTAGGATTAAATAGAAGGAATCACTGGTCAGTGAGCCATGTTACACAAAGTTCCCAGTGGAGCTGGTAAGTCCATGTACACCTACATGAACAGACACACACAGAGAGATACTTTAAGACAAAACTGTATAGTGATAATTTTATGGTATACATTTATATATATTATCTCTTTGCTTTTTTCCTCCCAGGCATTATAGTTTTGTAGCTGACTATATTCTTTTTTTGTGTGTTATTTATGGAACTCTTAGGCTGTTTCCTTTGCTGTAATCTTGTTCCTGATACTGTTTACAGTTTTAGCATTTTACACATTTTTTGCTTTTTTTTTTTTTTTTGGATTTTTCAAGATAGGGTTTCTCTGTGTAACAACCCTATTGGTCCTGAACTAGCTCTTGTAGACTAGACCAGCCTTGAACTCATAGAGACCCACCTACCTCTGCCTCACGAGTGCTGGGATTAAAGGGGTGCACCACTGCGCAGCTTTTGTTACTTACTTATAATTTATTCTACATTCTTCTGCTTTTCTCTATGTTGCTATAATAGCTTCCTATTATTGTGGTAATTGATTAGAAGAAGCTTTGTGGTTGAAACAATCACAAATGCATAATCTTACCTTTCTGGACTTTAGTAATGTAAAAAGGGTGTTGCTGTATTCCAACTAAGTTGTCAAGACAGGAGTTTTGCCTGAAAGAATGGGAAATCCATTCTCTTGTTGGTTTTCATCACCCCCTCATTCTTGAGCAGACGGCTTGTTCCTTCTTTAAAGTGAATAAAGGTCATGTCTTTGCCGTGATGTTTTTGACCTGAGTGCCTTTCTCCTTTACTTTCTAAAGGCGCCACAGATACATTATGCTCACGAAAACAAATCAAGGATAACCTGGTCATTTCAGGATAAGTTAATTAGAAATCTAGTTCCCATCTGTAGTCTTAACCCTGCCTCTGTCTTATATAAGTTGTCAACACATGTTGTCAGGCATGAAAGTGGCTATCTCAGGAGGCTTATTGTTTTCTTTATATCACCTCCCATAAGCTGACTTAGAATAATATATTCCACATATGGCTTATAACTTAAAACAAAAACATTATGTGTTTTATTCCTGAAAACACATAAAGTATACTTTAAAATAGACTATAAGAAGTAATGTTTTCTGTGATTTTTCAAAGCCTGAATCATATTTTTATCTATATCTGAATTTTAGTAAAAATTTATGAAGTGTGATAATTTAATCTCCAGATTTACATTAACATGCATACACATATATATACACACAAGTATAGAACATTTCAAATTCCAATATTTTAAATCTTTCATTAATGTCCATATCATATTTTCCACTCAGTCTGGTGAACCTTTTTCTTTTACCTTAATACAGTTTTCAGACTGAACTGAGGTCAATGCTTTAGGCAGAATTTACATATTCTTGCAAAATTGATTTAAAGACAGATTCGTGCATTGGAGACATAGTCCCAGAACATATGGAAAGCAAAACAACTAAGATTCATTGTTTAAAATCATTTAAATGCCTTTATATATGACTGAAGAAAGTAGATGAAATACAAGTCTGACCTTAGCATATAGGAGATGATGTGTTATGACATTACTAAAAGTTATTTCATTGGCTTAGAAATTTAATTTTAATTAACTAGTAAGAGTATCTTAGAACAATCCTATTATTTTCAAACTCTCTATGCTAACTTGAATAAAACACATAAACATATTTCATCACTCAAGATTTATGTTTATCAATGATACTTGGAAAATGGAAAACATAAATAATTTGGGAACAAGTGGAGCCGCATGGCCTAATTTTTTAATTGACTTTAAAACACTAAGTCCCAAATTCAGAGTATGAAAATGTGACTTCGTAAACCATTATGCAGAAATAGTTTTCTAAGCTGACTGTCATTACAATCTCTAAGGGCATTTAAAAATCTTGTTGCTCTGGTCACTGCTCCAAGTAATTAAGCTAGAATCAGATTCCAGGTCACATCTCAGACTAATAAAGTAAGAGCCAGATTTCAATGTGCTGAACTAGAAGTAGTAAGGTTCCAGTAGCAGTCATTGACACTTAGCAAAAATGTAGATAAACCTTTATCTTCTAATTGATTCTCTTCATTCCTTCTACTTGGTATCTGGACATTTAAAACTCCCAAATTTATAACTCATATCAATGATGGACAGGGTGATAATTATTTGCTTACCTTTTAATAATTTTAGTATTATTACTGTTGTTTGCTTTGAAGTAGCATATTTCTGCATAGTTGTGCTGACCTGCAATTTGCTATAGGTAGATGGTGGTTATCTCAAACTTACCCTAATGTTTCAACCTCTTTGGTGCTGTTGTTAAAGAATATGCCATCATACTTGACCAATTTTAAGTTTTGAATCTTGTCATCTTTACTCCAGATTTTGTGTATAGTGTGATTACCATTAGTTAATAAACAAACTGTTTTGGGTTTACTGAAGTGAGAATAAGGCAAGGTGGGAATTCTAAGCAGATACAGAAGAAGAGAGTAGGCAGAGTCAAAGAGAGGTCAAATAGCCACTGAAGGAGATAGACGCTGAATGCTGGACAAAATCTTACTGGTAGGCCACAACGACATAGTGATACACAGATTAGTAGAAATGGGTTAATTTAAGATGTAAGAGCTAGCTAGGAACAAACAAGAATTGCAATTAATATAATTTCAGTGTGGTTTTTTGGGTATGGGCAGCCAGAAATGAACAAGCAGCCTCCAACTACAAATTGGCACAAAAAGTGGTCTGAAACATTTGGGGCTGATGCCCACTCCCCACTTCAGGCCTGAATGTTTTTGTGCCCACTCAGGGTCAGGAGGAAAGTAGCTGAGACTATTCCATCAACTCAGTCATCCTTCCCCACACCCCCACCCCACCTGGGTAGGTGGCAGAATCAGATCTGCTAGGAATATACAGGCAAGAGACCATGGCAGATGTCTGCCAGCATACCCAGAGATATTTCCATGCTTGCAGTGTGCTGCTTGGCAGATTTAGCTATTAGTCAGATAAAAAGGGTTTATGTGCTTCATGCTCCTTCCCAAAATTAAACTGGTGGGCATGGCTCCTACACAGTGGTCCCAGAGCTGGAGGTAATGGTACCCCCACCATATTGAAAGGTGGAGAGATGTAGATCTATTATCTAAGTCACTGCAGCTACGCTGCTTACCATTTAAAAAGTGCTACTGGTCAGAAAATAATTACAGATATGCAATAAAGACAGATTTAGACAGATATAAACCTCTGAACAGGTCACAGTGCATTAAAAATATATGTAGGCTTGAGAGAGAGAAGGAAAAGAATATAGACAGTTATAAAAGGAAGTAAAAGGTTTTAAGAAAAAGTAAAGTCTTTAAAGAGACAGAGTACAGACAGTCATAAATTAAAGTAGTAAAGAAAAATAAACCATGTAAAGATGGAAAATACAGAGAGTCTTGATTATGTATATCATTGTGCTTTCTTTGAATTTTTAACTGTGAATGAGCTAAGTATAGAGAGGCATTTCATTGTATGGTCTGCTAAGCTAAAATTTGCTTTAAAGGCATCTTGACTTCAACATTTTGTCTAAGAATATATTGCTTTGGAAAAGAGGTTCTGCTTTTGTTTCCACCGAGGATAAGAACCTGTGGATTCCTTTCAGACTAATGTGGTTTGATGAACCAAGACCCACTGGAAGATCTCTGTGAAGCCCCTAAATACACTTGATCTAACAAGAAGCAGGAAGCAACTTAAAGTGAACAATACCCAGATTCCCAAACATTGGTTATAAATGTTTGTTTACATTTAAAGGGGTATATAATATAGAGATGAGTACTTTGCATTCATGTATTGATTGGTCTATTGATACAAATTTAAGGTCAATTTTGTTATATGTATATTTCTGGTCTTGATTAATGTATTGTGTTTGTGCAGCACATTTAAAAATGTAATATATAATTAAAAATACAGGTTAATAGATAGCTATCTTTAATAGTCAAACTTGTAGATATGCTAATTAGGTTTTCTAGATATGTAGAGATATATTTCAGTTAGATAGGTATTTTCCAAACCTTTTAAAGACTAACTGAATATAGCATTTAAAATGTTTTGAAAACTTATAATTTTTCATAACAATGAGCCTTATCTGCTCCTGACATCACCAATCTACTTCAAGAGGATGATTGTCTTTGAAGAATTTTCTTATGGAGTTTGGCAAGGAACTGCTCTTGCTGGAACTGCTTGATGGTATGATGTACTCAAGCAATGTAAATAGAAGTTTTGATCACAGACATTGATATTTCTATGCAGCACTTGCTTCATATAGGACTCTATTTTACAAGTTAGGAACTACAACTATCTTTTCCAAAACAGGTCCCACCTTAGTTGCTTACATATTTTCTTTTTTTTTAATATTTATTTATTATTTGTACAATATTCTGTCTGCGTGTATCTCTGCAGGCCAGAAGAGGGCACCAGACTTCATTACAGATGGTTGTGAGCCACCATGTGGTTGCCGGGAATTGAACTCAGGACCTTTGGAAGAGCAGGCAATGCTCTTAACCACTGAGCCATCTCTCCAGCCCCGCTTACGTATTTTCTTAATAGAGCACCATGATAAAGACAAATTATAACAGAAAGCATTTAATCTGGGTGTTCATGGTTTCATAGTCTATGACCATTATGTCAGGAAGAATAGCAAATGACAGGCAGGAATGATGTTACCACAGTAGCTAGAGCAAACTCCAGATCATCAATCTGGAAAGAGAGAGATAGCTAACTGGGAATTACATGGGCTTTTGAAACCTCAAACTTGAACTTAATGATACACCTTCTCAAACAGAACCACACCTTCTTATCCTTGCTAAGTAGTTCAACCCAATGGAGACCAAATTTTCTAGCATATGAACATATGAGTGTTATTCTCATTAAATCTATCACAGGTGGGTAAATTAAAGAAAACATATGACTTGGCATAGGTCACAGTTTTTAGATCCAAGAATAATGATTATGAATCAAGTCAGTCTGTACTCAGAGCATATGCTCTTAACCATTCTACTCTTAAAGACATATGGACAATGACAATGTAACCGAGCTCTTAAGAGCAACCATCAAGATCCTCTTGGGAACTGGTTTGTCTAGATGCTCCTTCTACTTCAGCTACAAAAACAACCTTTCACTAGAGCACCAGAGAAACACAATATTCCCCAAACACCAAGAGGCAGCTGCCGAAAGCATTTTGTAAACATATGGTATTTGTATAATTAATGTTCAAGTAGAGAATTAGCTTACAGTTGCAGAATTACAGTTAGAAAACCTGAAATTTCCAAAACTGAAGATGTAAGACTTCTTTTTCTCTCTCTAAAATATCCAATGCCTGTTTTTATCTTGCCCAGAGAATAGTAAGGAGAAAACTTGCTATTTAGTGAATCTTTAAGAGTATAACTTATTGTTTCCACTTACCTGTATCGTCTCATTCACTTGATAATAAAGATTCTAAATAGTTCTCAGGATAAAAAAGAAACCTCTGATATTAACATAGTTACCTATGTATATCCAATATCTAATCAATCTCGTATTTTCTAAGGAAATATTTCTTTGATGGAGGAATGTCATTGGTTAAAAAAATAAAGAAACTCCTTGGCTGGCCCTCATAGGTTAAAACATAGGTGGGAGGAGTAAACAGAACCAGAATGCTGGGAGGAAGAGGAAGTGAGGTCAGACTCAACAGCTCTCCTCTCGGGGGCAGACGCCTCAGAGAGAAGCCATGCTCCCGGCTCCTGGGCGGATGCGGGTATAGCTCTGCTCTCTGAGACACATGAGATGAAGCTCCGACACAGGATGGACGTAGGCTAGAATCTTTCCGGTAAGACCGGCGCTCACAGATTATTAGAGATGGGTTGATCGGGATATCAGAATTAGCCAGTAAGGGCTAGAGCTAAAGGGCCAAGCAGTGTTTAAATGAATACAATTTGTGTGTTGTTATTTCGGGGCATAAGCTAGCCAGGCAGCAGGGGTGCTAGGGACGCAGCCCTGCCGCTCTTATTACTACATTTCTCAGAATAGGAAACTGATGGAATGTAATAGCATGAACTTAACATTAAGCAATAATAAATAACATCTCATTTTATTTTGATAAATTGGGTCACTATTTAAAATTTAATTATTTTAATTACTATTAAATACAAGAAATGAAAAGTACCTTGGCCTGTTAAGCAGAAAATTTTCTCAGGGCTCAGATATATGAAGCAGTAATAAAAACAGGGGCTTTCTCTTTTATGTGTGTCTTGTATTATGTGTGGCAAATGTACTTGTTAGTGCAGGGGTAGGCAGGCATTTGTAGGCATGTGTGTACATGTAAAATGAAGAATGCAGAATCATTTATACTTTTTAAGCACTCTCCACCTTTATTTTTTGAGTCAGTAAGCACATCAATTTGGCCAGCTTGGCCTGCAAACTCACCTCCATGCATCCGTTTCTAGGGGCCTGGGAGATCTAAAGTCACATCCTATTGCTGGCATAGTGGACACTTCTTCAACTGAGCCATAGCCCTAGGTTTCTAACAGTGCTGAAAGCCTGACTCTACTTCCCCATTGCTTCCCTTTTCCATTTCTCTTTGACAATATAAAGAGACTTATTTAGTTTTCTTTTCATTCCTGTTTCCTTGATTAGACATTTGCTTCAAAACTAGTGCATTGTTTCCATTGTAGCATAGAACAGTATAAAATATCTGAAGATAATATATGGTTATTACAAATGGCAGGCTCTCTGAGAAACAGAACTCATTGGAATGTGTGGAATGGTAGAAATGGCATTCTTCAACATCTCTTTGAATTTATATTAGGAAATTGGACAAAGATTGATATAAAAGACAATATCGATGTGAACTGCATTTATATTTAATTCATTCATATTAAAAATTCCAGGTTTAACCAGTTGGAGCTTAAAATCATCAAAAAACATTTGTGCAGCAATTGCATTGATCTTGTTGATAGTCTGAGAATGCAGCATAAAAATCACTTATTTCAGTAGTATGGGAAGGAGTTCTTACTTTATATGCAGAAGGTTCAGTAAAGTACCGTAGTACTAATCTCAATTTGAAAAAATTATTACACATACATGAGCCAAGCTGTCATTAATGTCTTTGGAAAAATGTGAGCCTCAGGAGACACCTGAACATCAGACTATCTGGATTTTATTAACATGGTTATATTTACATTTATGTGTCAAATAAAGTATCTTTGCTTATAGAAGTAAGAAGATTTTTCAAATTATATAATAAGGAAGACAAAAAAGAAAACTTAAGGGAAAAAGATACAGGAAAACATGGAAATGAAAATATGAGAAGAAAACTGGAAGGAAAGTCCTGCAAAATAAATTTAAATTTATGGGAAGGATAAGTAATGTGATAATCACAATAATTCATAGTTAAATTTTGGCCTCTTTAATTTTTCATTATTGTCAAGTAGATACTTTTCGTGAACATATAGAAATGCTGGCTTGACCATTCAGGTGTATGTTTTTTAGTCTGATTGATGTGCTGAAAATGTTACTGCACTTTGCAAATGTCAATAGTGCTTTAAAACAAACTTCGGGTGATGGGACAGGCAGTAGATTAAAGAAAAATCTTAGCAAAGCAATGTAAGCCAAACAAGGATGAGGATCCGAGTTTGATTCCTCAGAACCTCTGTTAAAAGATAAAATAAAATAAATATACTGAAAGAAAGAAAAAAGAAAAAAGGAAAGAAAGAAACAAAGATAGAAGGAAAGAAGGAATATGGAAGGAAGGAAGGAAGGAAGGAAGGAAGGAAGGAAGGAAGGAAGGAAGGAAGGCAGGAAAGGGAAAAATACATGAGTGACAGCATGGAAATGTTGTCCCAACACTAGCAGCCACATGTAATTCTAATGCCAGTGCCGGGGTAGGGGAGACAGGCATATTTTTGGGGATCATTGGCCAGCCAACCTAACCTAATAGATGAGATTCAGGGAACTGAGAGGCCTTGTCTCACAAAATGAGATGGATGCTTTTCTGGAGGAATTACACACAAGGACATGCTACGGTAGCAACAAGCACAGGCACACAAGTACAGGGGCAACCCACAGTGTTGACTGAGCTTTCTGTTCCACCTGGTTCCCACAGTTGTTAAGTCCCAAAGAAATCACACAGAGATCTATATTAATTATAAACTGATTGGCCTAGTATCTCTGGCTTCTTATTAGCTCATATAACATATATTAGCCCATAATTCTTGTCTGTGTTAGCCACATGGCTTGGTAACATTTTCAGCGAGGCAGTCATGTGTTGCATCCTCTGCATCTGGGTCATGACTGCAGACTGAAACTTTCCTCTTCCCAGAATTCTCGTTTCCCCACCTCTACTTCTTGCCTGGTCGCAGTACCTATACTTCCTGCCTGGCTATTGGCCAATTGGCATCTTATTAAAATTAATACAAGTGACAGGATAAAAATCAATTGTCCCACAGCACTGCAGAAACAAGCACATTTACAGAAGTACCTGAGCACCCCACACATGTATTCCCAACACAATAACACAGAGAGAGGGGGGAGAGATACAATACACTCACAACTAAGGCATGACATATTGATTTGAAAGGGTAAGAGTCAAAAATAGACAGATACAAAATGTTTCATTTGTTCCTACATCTCCTCACATAGTCATCAAATTTAGGTAGACATAGTGTCTTTCCTCACACAATTGTTTAGTGGAATAATTCCTAATCAGTAGCATTTAGGTATGTAAAAGGCAATGACCTGCATCACAATGGGGAAAAGCCATGCAAAGAGTTGGAAAATGCTGTTTTCTCAAAACTTCAGTGAAAACCTGACTACCTCGGATATTGCTATGTTCTCAGCACAAGACCTCATGGTGGAATCAAATGTCAAAACCACAATATTTGGCAACCGTGAGTAAGACAGGCAGTGCCAAAAGAAAACAGCAAGAGATTTCTCTCAGACTTAGATTTCAGAGCATAACAGCTTGATTCCTCGTTCAAAATATATCAACCGAATTCCTTCAGCCTTGAAATAACTTGAATTCTTAAGAATACATAAATTACAAATATGGTGGAATCAAACCCACTTAGCTTTAGAAATTAAGTGAATCACTGGGCAATACAACTAGCTGGAAAATTTGAAAGCAATAGTTTCTCATGGAAGCGGAACTCCAATTTGGATAAAAGAAAGGAGGCAGAATGAAGACAAGGTCCCTGTCTTTGAGTAATTGTTTTTGTTACTAATGGGCAAGAACTGTGTCTTGTTATCCTGCAGTAGCATTACAATATGTGGCCGCCTCTAACTAAATCAGAAAGGAGTAGTTAGAGGGTATGCAACCATTTGATATATTGTCTTCTGAAACACCATTGTACCCAAGGAAGCCAAATAAATAACATTGTGAGAGGTGAGGATACGTATAATTAAATTCAACTGAAAAGATAAAATAACCACTTCTCATGCTGCCCTATCTAAACTTTCAACCTTGCATCTATAAATATGAAAGAGAGTCTGGGTGTTTATGCAGGTGTCAAAGTTTCCTGAAGGATAGGTTTTAGTTATTTATAAATCATAACACATGAGAGGGATATAATGTAATATCTAGGCTAAGAAATTTTACAGCCATAAGGAGAACTCTCACCTGCCCAGGGAGGTAAATAGTTCTGGAGAACTCAAGAGTCACAAGAAACCACAGTGTCCTTACTTTGGACTTAATTTCAGCATTTAACCTTGCTTTGGTTGATCTATTCTTGTGTGTGCCTTTTATCTACATCATACCGTGAGTGTAGGAAGAGTAACAACTATATCTTTTCCACGCTCCCATCTATAGCTCACAACACTTAGCAACCTGCAGGTACCTAAATGATATTGATAGCTATATCACACTGTGGTATGTTGTACTTTCATGCCTTGGATAAATCAAAACGTTATGTTGTTGTTTCTGTTTTGTGATCATCTTCTCTACTCATAATGCTTTGTAAATTTTCTTCAGGATTATGATGTTGTCTTTCTGTATAAAAATAATTCTAAGGGTAAAACACTGCTTGCCAATGCTTTGGTGTGAGAAAGTGGGAAGAGATGCTGACCACAGGGAGTGCTAAAACGAAAAAGATAAGATAGTTACTAACCCCATGGTCCTTAATTTAGAAGACTTTATATCATAGATAGATAAAGTTCAAAAAATATTCCAGGCGGCTGTATGACAAAGCAGATAAAAGACTTGAAAGCATCAACTTCTGGGACAAGGTGATTATCACATTTGGATGAACTGTGGAGGCACATCAACTATTACATTGGAGTTCTGACGGTCTGACATGTATTTGCTGACTTAGATGTCTATGAGCAAATGAAAGTAGTTTGAACAAAAATCACAGATTGCTGTGGGCATGTATATAGGAACTGGAGTATAGCATTCAGCTATCAGTCCTTTTAATCCAAAAGTGTACTGATTTATTGGCCGATGGTGAGTAAGTAAAGGTATCTCTTCCACTGCAGTCTTATTCTTGCATGTCTGACTAGGAAGAAAGTAGAAAAAACTGGATAACACTATCATAACTTCAAAGTTAAGGGATTTAAAAGCATTTACTGTTCTTACAGAAGACTTAGGTTTGAATCCAAGCTCACACATGTTGGCTGATTCCAGTGGTAACTCTTGTTCCAGGGCTCCTATGCCCTTTTTTAAACTTTGCATGCACCCGGTAAATGCATGGTGCACTTACAAACATACAGGAAAAAGGCTAACACACACACACACACACACACACACACACACACCTAAGAAAAAAAAAACCTTTCCAAGTTACTGGGAGGTAAAAATATGGCATTTAAAATAAAGGGTAATGGTGGGTATATGGTTCAGTTAGTAAAGCATTTTCTTGAAGCATGAGCTCTGAGTTTAAATTCCCACAAACCTCCTAAACCGGTTTTGGGAGGATTTTTTATAATCTCAGTTCCCCTAAAGCCAAAAAGAGTCTAAAAGAAAAGAATTGCCAGATACTCACAGTTCAGCTAACGTAACTCATACATTACATCAAAAGACAAAGAAAACCTTTTTCAAACAAGCTTAGAGGCAATTAATTACATGAATGACATGTGATATTATTCTTTGAATTTCACTTGTAGGCTACGGGCCTATATTTACACTCAAGTGCACACACACACACACACACACACACACGCACACACGTGCATGTATGCAGACAAAACATCAGGAGAACAAACTTGGAAGACACCCGAAGATGATTTTATGCTAACACAAACACACACACACACACACACACACACACACACACACACACACACGTACTTGTGCATATATCCACACAAACACATATATACACTGAACATGAAAAAGAAGAAATAATTATTAGTTAAAGCTTGCCTGGGTAGTAATTTATTTGTACGTTATGATCTTTATTTACAGGGAGAAAAGAGAATATTTAGGAAACAGCTAGGTATATAGACTTAATATTAAGATGCACAGAAGGAGATGATTTGAAAGTTTCCTATATAAAGGTGAAAGTTGGAAGTTAATATTGAATATCATGACAGAGTATAAAACTTTTTACATAAAGGAAAGAAAGGCAGACCAAAGGTGAGGCTTTTGCCAGCATTCATGTGCTGGGTGTGTCAAATGAAACAAAATCAGAAAAAGCTGTTAAATTTTTCAATGAAGAATTTTAAGAAAGTACCAGTAAATATGATGATATTAAAGAAAGTAGAAATTCCAAATATTTATATATACTAGCCTACTTTCAATGGTTGTACTATTCAATAATTAATAAACTAATTACATGAGGAATGTAGTTGACTAAGAGGCATAATGTATTAGACAATGCCATGATTTAGACATACATTTTTATGTGAGTAGCTATGTACCCATGGTTAACACTTTAATAATATCATTAAACATGATGATATGAGAAACATATTGAGAACTGAATTTGATGTCTAAGAAGGTGGTATATGTCTTTCATAAAATAAAAGCAAATTCTCAAAGGGAAAATTAAAAAGGTGAAGTGATGATGTAAACAGAGATAAAAATATCTTTGTTAAGACAAGAATATGCAAGCAATATTTTGTAAGTAACAAAGAAAACAGATTTAAATGGTGTCAACATAGTTGGATAAAAATTAAATACAAATCTCTCCTGTAATAGTGTATTCTGTCTTAATGACAAGGCAGGAATAAGACTAAAGATATTCAAAATAAAGTATGTTCACACTTTACTTGGAGTCATGATTTGCATGGGTTCATGTCCTGATTATGTTACAGTCTAGTCTTTGACCCAAAGAACCTTATTCCTCTGTTCTTAATGCAATCATCTATAAAGTGCTAATAGTTTATTAGGCTTCATTGCATAAGCTTCTTGTAAACAGAGCATGTCAATCAAGGCATAAAAACTTTTCTCTGATGTCACTATTAGACATAATCCAAGGTTATAGAAAACATTTTGCTTAAGATGCAAATAATTAAACAGACTATTGAAACTGATAATAATACAGACAAAATGCTAAGGAAAAAAGCCATGAGAAGCATAGTAGGAATCACCTATTAAGGATTTTGCTGAAGCTGTTTTGTTTATCTCCCAAGAGACAGATTATCCATTTGCTCTGCCATTGTGATGGCTATTCTTGCTGGTCAACTTGATAACATTTGGAAGTGGCTAAAACCCAAGCAACTGGGTACATGTGTAGGGGATTTTTCTATAATTAAATCATTTGAAGTGGGAAGACCTTCACCACCCATTAATCTGGGCCTGCAACTTACATAGAGAGCATGGAAGAAGCAAGATTCCTCTCTTCACCTGCCTGCTTTTGCTATCACTGGCAAGACCATTCCTTCACTGTCATTAGAGCCTAGTTCTTCAGGATTCTTGCATACACTGAAAACAAGCAGAGACATCCAGTCTCGTGAACTAAAAACTACTAGATTCTTGGACTTTCCATTGGTAGACAGCCATTGTTGGACAAGCTAACTACAGTTTTTAAGCCTCTCTACTCTCTAAAAAGTTCATATATATATATGTATATATATATACATATATATATGTTAAATTCAATAAATCAGCATGTATTGATATTCATTATATCAATTCTGTTCTCTAATACTATCAAGATCTGGTTCAAGAGTATTACTACCAGTATTATTACTGGACACCAAAGATAAATTGAATTCTGTAAACATTCTCTTCCATTTGTTATTCTGAACAAGAGCTGTTATATAGACTCACAGCCTATATACAGGACTTCGGCTAGTCTCTTTTACTTCTTTATTCTCTACCAGCTTCCTTTATAGGGCAATAAAAGAGAAAGAATGTGAGATTGAAAAGGACGTCGGTGCAGGACAATGGCCCATTTTACTCTTCTTTCCTTGCTGAGTTTTCCAAAGAAAAAAGTAATTGTATAAAAATTGAGCACAGGTCCCACTACAGATTTATTGATAAGTTTTTTTTCCTTTCAGTGTTCCATCGAATTTGGATTCTGTCATGATGACAATAATTTGAGAATGCGTTTATCCTTCTTTGTCGATGGTGCCATCAATAATGTAACCCTTGAGGTCCTTGTTCATTGGTATCTTTCTCTTGAGCTAATACCATAAAAATCTCAGGAAGAAAACGGATATATAGACAGGTGTTTCTGAAAATAAGATATGAGAAATTTATAATTGAGAGCAAGAACAACCATGTTCAAATATGAGGTTGGTTGGGTAGTAGCTACTAGAAGCCAACTGAGATTTACTGGAATAAATTATAGGATTACCTGTTTGTATCCAGCAGCACTGTTCACGCTGATAGAAAGTGAGATGAGAATTGATGCTGGTGAATCAAGACCTTGCTTTCATTATGAATATGGTTCTCCAGGCCCAATACAAACTTGTAGAAGAGAAGGTCACCGTGAATGTCTCCTCTCCAGTGTGGCTCACTCCAATCCTCTCCAAGTATAAGCATCCATCTATGGGATATATCCACTTGAATTTCTAAGGCATTTGAAACTCAGCGTTACTAAAGAAACACTGTTGATAATCTCCTCACCTCCCCTGGTCTCCTATTTTTGCAGTTTTAGTAGTTTTTTTACATCCGTTTTAAAGTTAGCTGAACAGTCCAGGATTCTTTACTTCTCAAATTTTCATAATATCTATAATTTCTACCTATAGCATTTTATTTCTATTTGTCTATGTTGTTATATCTTCTTCCATAGATTCTCACACACTTTTGATATCCACTTTGACATCTAACCTGATTTAGCAATGTATACTACATGCTACATTTTTGCATACCTCAGTGTCTCCTTTTTATGGATAATAAACATCATTATTTCTGTTATGGATGTTTTATGGATGAGCACATTAGCTTTCAACTTTACAGCCTCCTTCCTCACTTGGCTACTATCTTCTACATAGTACAAATCTGAGAAACTTTAAATATAGCACTATCTCACTTCTGTGATGGAAAGAGCTCCCATCTGGCTCAGAGAAAAGCCTCAATCCTTTGAATAATTTTGCATGACTCAGGCTTTTCGAAAGTAGTACTGGTGGGTAACAAATTACTGTAGAACTTGGTAGCTTCAAGCAAGGCAGCAGGAGTCTGACATCTTGTCTAGACTCAGCAGACTTGGAAATAATTTAGGTGTGGTTTGTTTCTGTTTCACATCTTCTTTTGTTCTCTGTAATTTGTTCTACATTGTCAAGTTCTTCTCATGATGATGGTAGAAAAACCATCTTTTCTCAGAAAACAAAACCTTCAAACATCCTTATTTCCAAATATAGTTTATTTTCAAATTCTATATATTTTCTACTTTTAGACTCAGTCATATGACTATATCTAAGTCTTAGAACTTTAAATAAATTTGATCTCATGAAATAGTATGAAATTATGATTGTTTATGATAGTGTGATAATATCATTATTTTAAATGTATTTTCTGCTATGATTAATGATAAGCACTATTAAATATAGGGGAAAATTAATATACCCATAATCTCAATTAGGAAACACAAGTTTATCGGAAATGACAAAGTTTAAAGATGTGACACTGTTTTCCTCATTTATTTTGCTATAGTGTTATCAGAGATGTGTTTGTAGTTCAAGTTGTGTACAACTCTTTTGAATCTCTCTTGTAAACTATTTTACTGACTGATTTTGTGTGCCAACTTGACACAAGCTAGCATCATCAGATATAAGGGCGTCTCCTTGAGAAAAGGCCTCTATGAGATTCAGCTGTAAGATATTTTTTCAATTAGTGATCATTGGGAAGAGGCCAGCCCATAGTGGGTGATTCCATTACTGAGCTGGTAGTCCTGGGTTTTGTAAGAAAGCAGACTGAGCCAGGCAGGGCAAGAAAGCCAGTAAGCCGTACCTGTCCATGGTTTCTGCGTTATCTTCTGCCTCCAGCATCATGCCCTACTTGACTTCCTTTTCTGACTTTGATCAGTGATGAAGAGCAATATGAACTGTAAGCCAAATAAACCCTTTCCTCTACAACTTGCCTATTGTTTCTGGTGTTTTCTTGAAGCAGTAGAAACTGAAACTAAGATATCTGTTAATTTCCTGCTGAAAAAATATATTTCATAATAAAATTTGTATCTTTTATGAGCTTCTTATAAAAACTTGTACACAACATAATATTAATAAATCCATTATTTTTTTGGTTTTGGGGGGACAGGGTTTTCCTGTAGCTTTGGAGCCTGTCTGTCCTGGAACTAACTGTTGTAGACCAACCTGGCCTCGAACTCATAGAGATCCACCTGCCTCTGCCTCCCAAGTGCTGGAATTAAAGGTCTATGCCACCACCACAAGGTCTAATAAATCCACTTTTAAAGTCTACTTAATACATACCATTCAGATAGCTTCCCTATTTGTAGTTTGATTTAATATTGTAACACTATTTAAAAGTATTCCATTGTGGTTTATTGAATACCACAATTATTCAAGCCACTTCAACTACTACTTGAAGCAAATTTAATGCATTTGCTTTCTGATATCATTTATTTTGTAAATATTTATTGTTTACCAGGCTCTGGAATTCCCACGACAAATTCTCCAGTTTCCTGAGTCTCAGCTGGAACTTTACTAGTTGTGTTAATAACTTACTAAATACTTCAGATTTCTACATGTGTGAAGAAAGGTTTTTTTGTTCTTCTATTGGTACCACATCACAACTGTACATTGTTTCATTGAGGTTACTTGTGAGATCACATTTTATAAAATTGTTTTTTTCAACTGCTAAACACTCTATTTTATATTAATAATGTCTTATTGGTCTATGAGTCCTCATGCTTTGGTAATTAATGGTCTCATTAAGTGAAAATTGTACTACTCTTTAAGTCTTTTCCTGATTGAAAACTACCTGGTATTGGGCTGGCCATAGGGGTGGCTAATCTTAGTTGTCAACTTGACACAAAGGAAGAAAAAACTTAGATGTGGTGGAAGATTTTCCATCAGATTCGTTGGTAGGTAAGTCTGTGGAATCATTATATTGATTGCTGACTGAAGCAGTTACCAGAATATGATGGGAAGAGCCTTCTCTAGGAAAGTGTGCCTGGACTCTATAGGACCAAGCCCATGTCTTTTACTTTACCAAGCCAGTAAAAGACATTGTTTTCAGGTTGCTGTCTATGTTCCTGATTGAATTCTTGCCGTGAATCCTCAGTAATGGAAGGTGAACTGGTCATAAAAGTCAAAGGCACGATTTCTTCATTATGTTGTCTTTGGTTATCACAGGAAATAATGTAGTTTGAGAGAATGTGGTATTTCTTTGACAGACCTGACCATGCTGTTTTTGAATCTTTTTGGAGCACTGGGA
Organism: Microtus ochrogaster; assembly: GCF_000317375.1. Lineage (NCBI taxonomy): Eukaryota > Metazoa > Chordata > Mammalia > Rodentia > Cricetidae > Microtus > Microtus ochrogaster. The sequence continues at coordinate 4,533,918 of NW_004949104.1, forward strand.
AGGAAAAAAATAGTTAACTATTCAAACCTTAATGGAATTGTCTTGGGGAAGATTGGGAGACAAGTATGTTTAAAGAAATGTCGACAATGGAAGCCTAGATTGTGAATTTCAGAGGGAAACAATGACTTTTAGGGGTATACTTGTGAATAACTCAATTAAGAATATGTGGAAGTGAAATCTTTGCTTTAGTAGGACAGTGGATGTTGGTTAACTGGAGCTGATAAACCAGCTGTGATTAATAATAAACCATCACAACTTAGGCAAGAGTCTCCTGGGGAGTATTTTGTCAAGGAAAATAGAGAAACACACAGAAGTTGTGATCCAGGGGAGACCAGGATGCATTTCAAGGTATCATCTGAACATGGCAGTGTGTAAGAGTGTCTCACAAGGTACTTGTTTAGAGACATAAGAACTGAGGATTGAAGGGTCTCTGGAGGGAAGCTGTGGCTTTGCATCTTGTGACAGGTTTGGAGTTCCTGCAGACATGACAGGAGGGTCTACTGGTAAAGATAAAACCTAGGTCACTTTCTGAACCACAAAATATTGAGCATCCCAGCCATGTGGGACAAATATAAAGAAGTGTGGCAGGCATAGAATGGAGCTAGTATTGTCCTACAAGACAAGCTATGTGTGCAGCGGACAGCACAACAGAAGAGGATCTGCCATAGCCCATTGGAGACCAGAAGATCATGAGTGAGCTCCAGACATTGAACACCAAGCTACTAACATTGTGTTTTTATTTTGTTTTGATCTAATCATAGCTGTGTCCTTATTTTTACCTCTTAAGAAAAAAAAATATCATCACTCATTTTGGATTTTGCAGGAGCCCATGGTTAGTTAAGAAGCATCTTTATATTTTAAACATAATTTTCTTTTAAGTTATGGGATTTGTAAAGGCTGTAGTACTTTTAAAGCTTCACTGCATTTTTTGTTATGATAGTATGATGAGATGTGAAAGACAAAGAAAAATATATACTTCAAAGTAACATTTGTTTTTAAAAGTTGACAAAGTGTAGACCTGTAATGGCTCATGTTTGGCAACCAGACATGCAAGAGAAAAGGGAAATATCAGTTGAGGAATTGCCTCCATCAGATTGGTCTAGGCCATGTCCATGGAGCATTGCCTTGAATAGAAATTGATGGAGGAGAGCCCATCCCTAATTGGGAATGTTATCCTTGGGCGGAAGTACCTAGGATATACAGGAAAGGTAGATGAAGGTGAGTCTTGAAGTAAGCAAGCAAGAAGCATTCCCCCAAGGTTTATAATTCTGCTATGCAAGAGTTTCTGCCCAGACATCCCTCAATAAGATGTGATTGAGATGTATAAGCCAAATAAACCCCTTTCATCCATAAGTTTCTTTTAGTCTAACAGTACAAAGTGGTACATTAATAAAACATTTTATCTTTTTTTTTTTTTTTTTTTTTTTTTTTTTTTTTTTGGTTTTTCGAGACAGGGTTTCTCTGTGGCTTTGGAGCCTGTCCTGGAACTAGCTCTGTAGACCAGGCTGGTCTGGAACTCACAGAGATCCGCCTGCCTCTGCCTCCCGAGTGCTGGGATTAAAGGCGTGCGCCACCATCGCCCGGCTACATTTTATCTTTTTTGATGCCATCAACTGACACAAGACTCTACAAATGGAGTGGATAGAGAAGACCATAATTTAGGAAGGGTAAAACTGATCTTCTAGTAATCTCTATGGCACTTTGGCAGGTGTGTTCTCATCTGGTGGTGCTGCCTTGTGATTTTTGTAGTTTGGTCAAAGGATACACCTGATTCAAACGGAGTGTAATTACCTCCCTGCAAAATTTGCAATGTGAGTGAGATATACCTTACTAACTTATCAATGGCATAGACGCTAAAGCTACAAAACTTCCCAGGGCTGTAGTTGTAAGTCATCTCTAACTCAACTTGAAAACAAAGCAGTCCATTAAAACTTTCATCTAACATTGAGCCAGAAGGCTATTGCTGTAAGTATTATTACCAATTTCTCAAGCAAATTTTTAGGGTCTAGGTAGATTACCTTTCTAAACTCTTACAGGCAGAAGTGTGTTTACAACTAGGCATCGATGCAACAGCTCACTGTTTCTGGAGAGACAGTTTTCCCATAGACTACAGTCCTCTCAAATTTTAAGCTCGTGTTTTATGCCCTTTGTTTAAATAATTGTGCCTCCTTGTCAAAACCAAGAAATATTCAGGAGTCACTGTATTCTAGACTTATTAATATTACTTTCTACACATTGACTTTTATAAACAGCTACAACACCAATATTTTTTGTCAGATCTAAGGACCAAATTTTTTTAGTTAGACATATGGTCTTGGTTTCACCAACAATGATTGTGTGAAGAAAATCTGCAACCATTTATATGCTGGCACACATTATATACAATGTCTTAAAATGTTGTTTGTTCTGATCATTTTATAATGTATGGTTCTTACAAACCACATACCTCATGTGTTACATATTTTATAAGGTTTATTTTACTTTAATTTTTATTCATGGGGAAAAGTGTAATGATTTAACATGTTTATTTGTGGAATGGTAAAATTAGGTTAATTAGTTTAACTATTACCACAAATATGTATTAAATCTTTGTGGTAAGAAACATTTAAATTCTAATCCAATCTTTTGACCATTCGCATTTAATCTTACCAACTATACTCATCGTATTTTGAAAATGCACAATCCTAATGCATATGTTGAACACAAATGCTGATTATCTCCACTATGCTATTAAGTCCTGATTGCTGAATCATCTACCCAAATAGTCCTAAACTAGGTAGACACAAATCTTAAAATACCCTTAACTTTAAAAGTACATTCCAAGCTTCAAACATGTAGGAAAATAAGCCTCTAATTCCTCCCAATCAAATGTAATTTTATATTTATCTTCTGTGTTGCTTCTAGTCATTTTGCCCAGAATTGTTTTTCTATTATTGTATGCCACTGTCAATTGAAAATATGTCCCTGGAGAATTAGCTTTTTATTCTGTGTGTCAGCTACAGTGACCTAACATCTTTTATATCCATGTCTATACAATTTAACTGGAACTAGAACTGACCATCAGTGTCTGTGTATTCAGTTCAGGGCAGCCTGTCACCAGTGTTATACAAAGATTGTGGCTTGTATTTTAAGAATAGTGCCAGTCACACAAACCACAATTGAATCTTCCTGACAGCTACTTCTAAAGTTGTTTTGGAAGAGGTCTACACTGCATCTTGGTGATTATACATGGTTCCAAGTTCTCATTTTGAGACAGAAACATGGGCAGTGCTCTATGATTCATTATTATTCATGATGGCAATAATAGTGCTACCATCCTTGGAACAATAGCAATCATGACTCTAGTTTATTTTTTGCAACTTAAAATGACTCATTAAAGTCTCTGAATAGCTAATAAATACTTGTATAATACATACAAATTCAGTTTTGTATTGCAAGTGTTAGATAAGTATACAATAATTATTAACTATATAAAACTATGTTTACAAGTTAATGAATAATGAACTACTTCTAATGACTTCAATCTTATTTTCAATTATATTAAAAGATATTCATTTCTAAAAATTTTTATGTAAGACAGGACAAAGCTGAAAAAGGGTTTATAATCAAGTTCATTCTCATGCCTTCCAATTGAAGACATAACTACTACTTAAGATGGCATTACTAGGCCAATTATATATTTGAAAAAGGATTTTCATTCTTCATTTTTTCTAGACTGAGAAAACATGGTTTCTTTACTTTTCCTCCTCTCTGGTAAGTAGACAATACAAAATATTCCACTGAATTATTGCTTCACTATACTTTTCTAAATATATTATAAACTAAACCAATCACTGCAAATGTATGACTAGATATACAATATCGTTTGTGTTTCTGGGAGAAACACAAACAAAGCTAACTTTGTAGAGAAAGTCATGTGAGGTCTTTCAAATACACATTACTTGATCCCTTCCACCAGAGAGGGTACATATTTATTTATTTATTTATTTATTTATTTATTTATTAAAATTTTCCACCTCCTCCCATTTCCCTCCCCCACCCTCCAACTACCCATACCCCTCCCTCTCCAGTCCAAAGAGCCGTCAGGATTCCCTGCCCTGTGTGAAATCCAAGGTCCTCCCCTCTCCATCCAGGTCTAGGAAGGTGGACATCCAAACAGATTAGGCTCCCACAAAGCCAGTACATGCAGTAGGATCAAAACCCAGTGCCATTGTCCTTGGCTTCTCAGTCAGCACTCATTGTCAGCCACATTCAGCTGGTCTTGGTGAGCTCCCATTAGATCAGCCCCACTGTCTCAGTGGGTGGGTGCACCCCTCGCGGTCCTGACTTCTTCGCTCATGTTCTCCGAGAGGGTACGTTTTTAAATTGACCCGTTTTATATGTTATTTTACTTCTTCTGAAGTCACTCAGGCCTAGGCTTCTCTGGAATTTTGTTGTCCAGACAGGGCCCTTGTCCTCTGTGATTTTCTCCTCATCTTACCACTCTTACATTTCTGAAATTGAGCCAGCTATGCACTTAGGATGCAATAGTCCCTTTTCAGGAAACCAAAGTGCTGAGAACATTGTTGGACTAATGAGTCTTTTGAAGATAGATGATAAAAAGATAAGACATTCTTTGCGTGATACTACTAAGTCATTCATAACAACTGTAATATAGTGTTTAAAAATAAATATTCTGAAGCCTGCAATGCCTGAATCAACAAGTTGTTTCACCTATCACTGAATAATGTTGGACAAGTTAGTATATCAATGTTTTTACATTGAAGTATTTAAAATGAATTTTTGCTGTGCATTCCAAATATTTCTCAGGAATGTTAAGCATGTATTTTCTTAGTTCATTTGTCCAAGGTATTCAAGAGTTAGCAGTTGGTGGGCTGTGATCAATGCTATATTCATTGTCTACTAGATATACATAAGGGTAGATGAATTTAAGGCAACCATAACAGCATTTTGTTGTGGTTAAACCTTGTTATATCATCACCACTAATTTTTCCCCAAACTAGGTTACTAAAATTATTATTCTCTATAATCATTTCTAAAATTTTTATTCATTACTTTTGTCTCCCCTTTCCTCTCTCTACTTCTTTGATTCTCTTATTTCTTCTACTTCTTGTACCCCAATCCAATTAATGACTGTTATTTATTTGATTACTCTAGTTCCATATATATATATATATATATATATATATATATATGAAAACACATGAATATATAAATATAAATTTTATAGTGTTGCTTTTGTGTGTATGTTTTCAAGGTTGAAAATTTGTATTAGATAGTCATCTATGGGACTATCCACTGGCAGAAACTAACTCTTCCTCTCTCAACAGTCATTAGTTATCTATCTATAGTTCTTTGTCTTGGAATGAGACCCCTAGAGATTTCCCTCTTCTACATAAGAATATCTATATGATCGTAGCAGCTATGTTGTTAATGTATCCTAATAGTTGCTTCTCTGCTTTCCCTGTCCTTTCCAGGAGACACAATATGACACAGACTTTTGGTCCTCTGGCTCTTACAATTATTTTGCCCCTACTTCCATGATGTTTTACAATGTGTTGTTGATTTATCTGTTGGTTTGGATTTTCCATGTCAGCTGATCTTTATCTTATGATAAGTTGTCTTTTTCTGTAATAGCTTTGGTCTGTTGCAAACAGAAGCTTCTTTGATGTTGGGAGAGGGCTACACCATTGGCATAGAGAAAAAGAGTTACTCTTTCATATAATAACTGAAAGTCAGAAATCAAGTGGAGGACTATCTGGTTGATTTTTTTCTCCAGGTTCTTAAATATGCTATTTTTGTTGATTATTTAGAAGTTTTCACAGAATACACCCTGATCATTCTTATTTCCCAATCCTCTTATGTCTGTCCCCAACCCTTGTGACCTCCCTTCTTCCAGGAAGAAAGAAAGAAGAGAGAAAACAGAAAGCAAAATCCCACAAGTCCTAATATTGTTACATACATAGTCACTGAAGCATGGTCAACCCCCCCCCCCCCCAGTGTCTAACCCCTTGAAATCTGAGTCCTTTGATAACCACATACCTGCCAGAGACCATCCATTGTGGAGAGCTACACATCAGAATCCTTATCAGAATTATTAAGAGTTTACTTTGATGGCTTTCTGCTAGGCTGTTACTTTTTGTTGCAGGTGGGTGGGGGTCTATAGGGGTAATGGTTGTCACAGAATCCTTCTGTGACTCTTAATTGTGAGGCTTTAGTCATTGATACCACTGAAAAAGTAACTTCCTTGCCATTTACAGTCAGTGCGAGCACGGATCTTGGACATGGCTTCTCCTGACATCTGCATTGTCTCCATCATTAGCACATGCCACAGATTTCAGCATGTCCTCCAGTGGCAGCACAGACCAAAGACATCTAAACAGCCTCTGGTGCAGGGGCAGTGAATACCAATATGGTCCCTGGTAGCAGTCTGGCCCATGGATACCAACATGCTTTCAGGGGAAAGCACAGATCACTGATATTCACATGGCCTTTGGTGGTAACACCGAAGCAAATGATATCAAATATGGTCTTTTCCAGAAGCTAAGACCACAGACATCCTCATGGCCTCAATAGGCAGCATGAGCCACAGACCTTAACACTGTCTTCAATAACAGTTCATACCACAGACATCAATATGGCCCTGTCCACAGCATGGAACCCAGATATCCTCATGGCCTTCAGCAGCAGCAGCAGCAGCAGCACAGGCTAGGGACACCAGCAAGGCCTTTGGAGCAGCATGAGCCATGGACATTAACTCGGCTCCTGATTGTAGCACTTCTCATGGACATCAATATGGCTTTAGGTAGCAGCACAGACCAGGGATATTCCTCTGATCTTTGGTGGTAACCAAGCCACAGGCATCAACACAGTACCAGCTTAGGCAGTACCACAAATTTCAACATTCCTCTTAGTGGCAGCAAGGCCCAAAGAAATCATCGTGGCTTCAGGTGGCTGCACAGGCCACTCACATGAACATGGACCCTGGTGGCAGGTCAAGACCACAGACATCAAGAGTGCCTCAGGCTATGACACAATTCAGAGGCATCCTTCTAGCCTTCTGTGGCAACACAGGCAACAGAATTGCTGTCTTGAGCCATGTTGATGTAAGTTATCTGTGCTGTAACCTGAGGCCATATCATTATCAACAATTTATGCTGTCGCTACGTGCCATGATGGGTTCCGTGGTCCTGCTGAAGCCTGATGTTGTGTTTATGTCTCTGACCCACACATATTACCACTGAAGTGATGTGGGAGTGATTTCTTATTAATAAAGAAACTGCCTAGGCCCATTTGATAGGCCCACCCTTAGGTGGGTGGAGTAAACAGAACAGAATGCTGGGAGAAAGAAGCTGAGTCAGGGAGTCGCCATGATTCTCCCACTTCAGGCAGACGCAGGTTAAGATCATTTCTGGTAAGCCAGCTCGTGGGCTACAGCAGATTATTAGAAATGGGCTAGTCCAGGTGCGAGAGCTAGCGTAGAAGAGGCTAGATAAAAATGTGCCAAGCGGTGTTTGAAAGAATACAGTTTTTGTGTAATTATTTCAGGTAAAGCTAGCCGTGCGGGCGGCCGGGTGCCAGGGAAGCGCCCTCTGCTCCTATTTCAACACTAAAGTCTATGTAAATGCCCACAGTCTGTGCAGCCCCTTAATCCATTTTGGTGTCCTATGGGCCAAACAGTCATGTGGGACCACGTTGATGTTGGTGGCCTGTACTGCCACCCAAGGCCATGTCGATGTCTGTGGTCCATGGTGTTACTGAGGGTCATCGTGGAGTTGGTGGTCCTGCTGCAGTCAGGGTTCATGTTAATGTCAACTGTTTTTGAACCAGCTCATTGTTTTTGAACCAGCTATCTTATTGCCTTGTCATGTGAGACTCTTTATAAGGTCATGTCATAGTATATCCTTCTCTGAAAAGAAATGGTCCTAGATTGACAATACTTAGGGTTAAAGAACAACAACAACAGAAAAAAAAACAAGCAAGCAAGCAAACAAACAAAAATCAAACCTTTAATATATTGATTTATTTTCACTTATATTATAGTGTGGAAATTAAAGGAAACATCAAACTTTAGCTGACCCTCACAGGAAACAGGATCAAGCTCAGTTTCATTAGACATGGATGGAAACTATTTGATCACATAATTTTAGAACCAACATGCAGTGTTGTGTGTTTCACTGACAAAAATTGTTCTCATGTACACACTGATTCACTCTATTTTTCATGCGTGCATATTTCCAGAAGAGTACTGGGATCTTTTTGATTCAAAGATTTCTTAGTTTTCTTTCCTTTATAGTATCATTTCAGTCACACAGTGACAGTCACACATGTTTACTGTTATCCAAGATGCAAACAAAACTCTTGAGACAGTCACATGCACGCTATTCTTAACATGACCTTAACCTGACATCCTAGACAGCAGCATTCAGTCACACTTTGGGTAATGGCATACTCACGACACACAGTTCTATCATCTGCTTCATTAAAAAGTTATTATGTACCCCTCAAAAAATTAATTGCCTTAAAATAATAGATCACAGCTTTTAATCAAACTTCAGAAATATAAAATGAAGGTATACTTGATACAAACAAACAAGTTATTGCTCTAGATTAAAGTAATTTATGGCTAATTGATTATAAGAAAGAAATTTACATGTGGTGTGTTATAACATCCTATCGCCCCTTTTCTTCCATATGACTTCTCAGGCAACTTCAAGTATGTTTGTCGCTAGTTTGACAATTACCTAGATAATCTGAAACACCTCATGGAAAATGAATCAAACAAGTCAGTCCAATACCAGTGAATCTACCTTGGAAAATACTATGTATTTACATGCTATTGAGAGTTTTTCTATGTTTTTTTTTTTTTGGTCTAAAATTTCGTGTTTCTTTGTTTCCAGTTATCAACAGTTAATGATTTATCAAGTGCAGACCAAGCTACCAATGGAGCCAACGTAAGTTAAACTGATGAGTATGTTATTCTCCACATTTATTATCTAATTAGCTCACAAAATCAAACAGTAAGTCTTAACAGATGGGTAATAAAAATATATTTTTGGAAAAAAATTAGTATGAATTAACTTTCAGAAATTAAGAGTTTTAGACATCTTAAGGACAAATTAATTAATAAAAACTCTTATCTGCAGCTGGAGAGACGGCTCAGAGGTTAAGAGAACTGCCTGCTCTCCCAGAGGTCCTGAGTTCAATTCCCAGCAACCACATAGTGGCTCTGGTCTGGTGGCATCCATGCAGATAGAACACTGTATCCATAATAAATAAATAAATCTTTTTAAAAAAACCTCTCATCTGTCTTGAAGACTTAACTTTTTCTTCAAAGTAAATCCTAAAGTCTATTTTCTAAAAAAAAAAAAAAATTCATTTCAAGATTTTTTTTGGTTTTTCACATTTCAATAATTTTGCATGTCATTATCATTGAGATATATACAACCAAAGACACAAAACCACACACATAATATAAATGAATAAACAAATGCAAAAGAAAAATGGCCTCATTAAATACATAAGCCAACAATTCCAAAAGCTTATGAAATACTGGAATGAAATGAAAGATAGGAACTTAAGGTATCACTGACTTTCTCCCTGACACCTACTGTCATACATTCTTAGAAGAATGCAAAGTTCAGGCAGGTTAGAAGACAGTGCATCCACTATCTAAATTTTCTCTAGCAAGTTTTAAGTATTATAACTTTTAAGTCCTTTAAATAAAAGGGAATCAACATTCATACATTTGTACATACCCACACACACATGCACATACCCCCACACACCCACCCCACACATTCCTTTATATTCTCTGCTTACTCTGTATAATTTTACCTGTATATAGGTTTTTCAGTGGCAACAATTTAGTATTGGAAAACCAACTGGTTGATTTTTCCCTGAGTGTCTTAGTGTTTCTATTGCAGTGAAGAGTCACTGTGCCTGGGGCAACTCTTATAAAGGAAAACAGTTATTTGGGTCTGGTTTAAATTTTCAGAGGTTTAGTCCATTGTTGTTATGGTGGCAAGCAAGGCAGCTTGCAGGCAGACATGGTGCTGGTGAGGCAGCTGTGTGTTCTACATCTTGATCCATATGCAACAGGAAGTGAACTATGTCCCACACTGGTCATAGCTTGAGCATATAAGACCTCGATGCCTAGCCCACAGTGATACACTTGTTCCAACATGGCCACACCCACTCCAACAAGGCCACAACTCCGACGGCTGCAATGCCCTATAGGCCAAGCATTCAAACACATGTGTTTATAGGGGCCACATCTGTTCAAATCACCACACTGGGAAAGATCATTTCTTCCCCTCTAAGCATTCCTTAGTTCCCTATAGTTCCTTGTGTAGGGTTGAGACCTTGCAGACCTCCCCCTGTCCACTTTAGCATATATATTTCATTCTCCTTTTTTGGACATTTTTTGTGAGACTGTGAGTGTAGCTTTTGATATTACTATTAGATGCAGTCTCACAGCAAATTTCTTAATCCTCTGGATCTTATAATATTTCTGAACTCCTCTCCACCTGAAATGATGACTATGCACCACATCAATGACAACATGGCACAATAACCCTATTGGTGCTATAGTGGCTCCCATAACTTGGCAGTAATAAGCAGCTTTCTAATCGGATTTAAGATAAAGAAAACCATACCTAGCACTGGAGACTTAAATAAGTACTCCTTGCTAATGAAGCCATAGCTTCTACAACCTCTAATTTACTAAACAATCATTATCCCTTGCAACAATCTGAAAACATTTTTCCAAATACCCACACATAAAATGGAGTTCTCACTACCTCAGCAGGGAATCTTCACTTTACAGCAGACATAAACAACTACAGAAAACTGTAACCAATCAAAATCAAAATTCAGAATTGTAGAGCCCAGTCCCATTGGATACATCCCAAAGCATTGTCTGGCATCTTTGGCTCAGGAAACATTTCAGAAGAGAGGACTTTAGAGCCAGAGTACCAGAGAATTTTCAATGCGGATGTGTCTCCTAGGAATAGCAGAAGGTACATCCATAAAATCTCACCTACATTATCTTTTTCAAGTATGTAATTATGCAGCATAATCCTTAAGTATGAAATACTTATTATTTGGTCCCATAAAATCAAGAAAACAAAGTTCCATGATGAAGACTAAGGCAAAAGTTGCTACTTGGGAACAGTGTTTCCCATTAAATCTCATAATGTCTGGCATTATTTTAAATTATTACAATGTAGGCTATATGCATTTGTGGCCAAAGTATCTTAATATGCTAAGCATACAGAAGTATACACTCTCAGAAATAGAGAATATCCATTTCAAAATGATAGTTAGTGCAAGTGAGAAAGTTTTTCTAAAGGAGATGTGAAAATATGGTTAATTGTTTCAATCAGGTGATGCAAGCTTAAGCACATAATATTTTGATATATAACTATAGTAAAACATGAATATTATCCCCTCATTTTCTCAATGGACTAAGGAGTCTCTGCCCCATCTAAATGGCTTGTATCAAATTATTGAACTAAATTGCATATGAGAATATTGCTGCAAAGGTAGTGTCCCTACAGTTCCATCCAGCTGCATGCTTGTTAAATTGTCCTCTTGCCAATACCTTATTTGATAGTCAAACAAGAATCTGTTTTTAGCTTTTAGTTCCCTGCCAACAATAATGTCTTGATTAAGCTAGCAGCTATATATATATTTCTTTCTCTCTTCAAGAAAAGACTGGATGTTTTCGTGCTGTCTAGAGTGAATCACCTTAGAGATTAGTCACCAAAAAATACATATTATAAGCTCTTTAACGTTAAAGAGTACTGTTAAATATATAGCAGCTTTCAGTGCCACCCACCTTGTTGTGAATAAAGATAGAAAGACATTTGAAAGCAAGAGGCAATAAACACCACCTGCTTTTAAAGTGCAAGGATCCTGACATTTGTATTTCTGTTTATATTTAAAGTCTGATATTCACAGAGAATTATGTTGGTATTTGGAAACAGATTGACTTTTAATATGGCATATTAACTACAAAAATGTAAAGAAATAAGATATTATCTATGTACATTCATATACTTAGTAAAAGACTGGAAAATTAAATAGCAGCATGTTAAAATTTCCTGAAAATGATAGAATAATAGATGCTTCCTTAAACATAAAATTTTTGAATACTCACAAAATATTTTATGTCAATTAATAAACATGAAGCATCTTTTGAAATATACAATTAACCCAATAAGCCTAGAGCACTAAGGCTATCTAAATGAAATATTTTTTTCCAGTGACATTTCCATTTCTTAATTATTAAATAGGAAATTATGATAGATAAGTATCATCTAATGTTATTTATTAAAAGTCAAATTCTCTGGGCTTACACGCCAAGTTATTGGATCATTATAATAGATAACTACTACCCTGGTAAATTAATGCTGTGCTCTTCTATATACTTCCTATATTAGGAGAGAAAAAGAAGTATAATTAATTTCCTAAAGTCTCATGATCATGGTTATTGATGTTATAGTACAACCTACCATAAATTTTCTGCTTATATAAGTGGAATTTTGTTTAGTTTACTCCCCTATAGAACATTATAAATAAAGTCTATATTACAACTTTCAGTTAATACTTTATTTTGCATAAATAATTTACATATATAAAAAATAATATGCAAGGTGATTGTTCTTAATATTTGAATACATGAATTAACTCAACCATTTATTACCACTATTTGCACTTCTAACATTATATATAGCTATAATAGTTAAATATGGCATAAGACATCACATAAATGAAGAAGTCTTGTCATAATCATCTGACAGGAAATTGATCTAACAAGTTGATGATTACTTTATTCTGAGAAGCTCTGAGAGCAAAGTATTTATATTTTCTTTCATGGCTGACATCAGTATGATTAATGACATCAATGTGATTCATTGTTTCATCAATGTAATGTAAAGGAATTGATTCAGTGCTGAAAAGATCAAAAGGAGCCACACTACTTTTTAAAATCAACTATCCCCATCAAGCATTTCAGTGTCCCTATATGCTTAGGATATAAAACAAGTACTTTGAAATCATGTAGGACATAACTAATTTGTCTTTATTTTATTGGAAGTAGCCTTTATGGATATACAATGTAAAGGTATGTTTTGATTAATCTTATAATGCCAAATGTTATTAATATAAGTTCACACAATGTACAAATAAACATTTTTAATTATATGCACATCATATATCTAGGAACATTTCTTTTCGCCAGGAGTATTACATTTTCATGAATAAAAATTATGTCCATACATATTAATATTTAAATTCATAAACATGTATCCTTTATATTTGAAAGAAAGTATAGGTAATTTACCTATCATGTATATTTAAATACATATATATATTTATATAAAAATCTTAAATATACATACCAGTAACACCAATAGGACTCAGCTTGTCTTTACAAACTTGTATGTTATGGGTGTGCGTTTGTGTGTGTGTAACAATAAAAAGAGAAAAAAAAGCCATGAATCTGAGAGGAAATGGGCATATATTAGATATGTTGACGTGAAAAATGAAAGGGGGAGATATAATTATATTTTAATTTAGAAATATAAAATAATTTTAGATTAAACAAATAAATGTACCAAGTCAAAGCTCACACTCACAAACAAGAGCAAATACATTGCTTTTGTCCTTTTGGACTTCAGTCACGATGGTTTTTCCAGCTTTATCTGCTTACCTGAGAATTTTTCATTTCATTTATCTTAGTTACTAAATAATATGACATTACCACTTTTAATCATCTGTTCATCAGTGATGAACAGGCCGTTTCCTGCCGGAAATAGAGCACAGTGAATTATGATGAGCAAGTATCTTCGTAGTCATACAGAATTATTTGGAATATGCACAAATATGGTATAACCGGATCATGTGGAGAATCTATTTTCAGTATTTTGGGACTTCTCTGATATCTAAAGTGACTGTACAAATTTGTACTCCCACCAGCAGTGAGTTAGGTACTCTGTTTCTCAGTTCACACCAGCATTTCTTGTCATTAATTTTTTGGATCTTAGCCATTCTGACTGGGGTAAAATGTAACTCAAAGTACTTTAAATTTCTATTTCCCTGCTGGTTAAAAATGTTTAACAATTTTTTAACTTATTTCTCAGTCACTTGTGATTTAACTTTTAAGAACTTTTTCTTTGGTTTCATGTCCCAGTCTTAACTGAATTGCTTATTTTCTTGATTTTATGTTTTATTTTAGTTATTTATATTTTCTAACTCTCTGTCCAATGTTTATCTAGTGAAGACTTCTTCCCATTTTGTAGGCTTCCTCATCACTTGAGTAACAGTATCATTTGCTATACAGAAAGTTTTAAATATAAGAAGCCATTTTACTAATTGCTAGTCTTAGTTCCTGAGCTAGTAGAGTCCTTTTCAAAAAAGCCTTTCTTGTGCCAATGGGTTCAAGGGCATATCCTGTTTTCTCTTCTATCAAATTCATATTAATATATGGTCAAAACAAATTGCCTTTGATTGGCCTTGATTGGAGTAATCTATATATAAAGCTTTATTGAACAGAAGAGGGAGTATATTTAAGAAGAGTTAGAAGATGGAGGGGTAAATATGATCAAAACTTATTGTGTGAAATTATTAAATTACTAATATAGAGATGCATAATTTCAAACTATCAGGCATATCAAGATTTCTAAAGGAGGAAATAGTATTTTTGTCTAATTATTAGCTGCTTATTAGAATATGGACAATCTTTGAACAATAAGAAAATATATGTAAAAATATCCATTTGTAAAAAAATTCGAATTTTGTAGAAAAAGCGTAATCATAGCTGTTCACATGTGCTCTATGTACAAATGTACATCAGCATTGCATTTTTTCATCTTCACTGACTTTGGTAAACAGAAAGCTCATTTGAGTTGAAACTAAGAAAGCATAAAGCCATGGATATAAGAAAGATTGTTCAATAATTATAATTACAATTATGGAGAGCATAATGTTTCAAGCCATTTGAATACACACATGAGTAAAACGTGTTAAATATCTATTTGTATTTATGTATAGATGTACATTTTAATTTTTTTTATTTCTCAGTATGGGTGTTTTGCCTGAAAAACATAACTGTGCAACATGTATGTTACTTGTGCCTTCAGGTACTGGGGGAGAGTGTCATATCTCTTAGGACTGGAGTTACAGATGATTGTGAGCCATGATATGGATGCTAAGAATTGAATCCAAGTCCTCTAGAAGAGCAACCAGTGCTTTTGACTGCTGAAACACTTCTCCAGTCTCATAAATATGTACATTTAAGACTATTGTTGCATATGTATAATTCATTCATATCTGAAATACATATCCTACCATATTTATTGATTTAATTTTCATAACATGTGCAATGCCAATGCTGTAAAGATGTTTTTTGTAGTGAGGGCAAATCATGGTTCATTCAAATACACCCACCATCATAGCTAGTTCATTCTACTGGTTTAAAGTTCAATGTCCTTAAAATTGTACTGCACTAAAATGTGGTTAATATGTGTAATATAGTTGATACTTTTTGATAAGCCTACCATGGACTTTTAGAAAGATAAATGAATGACATTTGCCAAAGGAACAAACAAAAAGAGTATGACTTGAGAGATATTACAAGTTACCATGTAATGTAAATAGAAGTCTTAATTAGGGTTTCTATTATTGTGATGAAATATAATGACCAAAAATCAAGATGTGGAGGAATGGGTTTATTCACCTTATACTTCCACAGCGCTGTTCATCATTGAAGGAAGTCAGGACAGGAACTGAAACAGGGCAGAATCCTAGATTTGGGAGCAGATGCAGAAGCCATGGAGGGTTGCTGCTTAATGGCTTGCTCTCTGGGGCTGATCAGCCTTCTTTCTTACAGAACCCAGGAATACCAGCCCAGTGATAGCCCCACCCACCATGGGCTGATCCTTTCTCACTGGTCACTAATTGAGAAAGTGCTTCATAGCTGGATCTCATAGAGGCATTTTTTTTTTCAATTGAGACTCCTTCCCTGATGACGCAATTTCTTGTCAAATGGACATAAAACCAACTAGTAAACAGATAATGATTTTAAATGTGTAGACTAATACTGGATTGTCCAATTAATCATTTTTATATCATTTAAAAATCACAAGTAGTACTATCACTGTGATAGTCTCAGTGTATACAAGTATGTTCAGACAGTTCTGTCATTTCTACATGCTTTAAGAACTGGAAGAATTGATTTCATCACTTAGAGTGTGATTACTCAATGTTCTTCTTTGTCATATTTTCAGTGTTCCTTTCTGACAGAATGCTGACAGTCACTACCTGTATAATTCACTTTGCTGTGCAGTGAGCACAAAGAGATGCTAAATAGTGAATAATTCAACCTAAAACCATTTTATATTGCCTTGTTCACAAGAAAATGTGTAGGAAGATGATCGTGTGATCTGCTGAAATTGCACTCAATCAATGATTATTCTATTACACCGCTGACAAATACACACAGAATCTAAAGTGTTGGAACACCTAAGATTGCATTTTGAGAGTGTGTTTATATTTCTGCAAATAGTTCAGAGTGTTCCAAAGGATTTGTTTGTCTTTCTAATTTAAAAAAAGATTATTCTGTGCTGTAACAAAACAGAAACTACTGAGATTTATTAGAGAAGTGACTACTCTGTACTGGAAACATGAAAGCATTACAGATATGCAGGTTTGTGTCTTCTTAAAGAAAGCAAACTTTGTAAAGTGGAGACCTTATGAACTATCAGAGGCCACACTGGCCACCAGAAATACGGGTAGGCTTCCTGCCAGAAGACTCCCCGTTTTGGTCTTCTGCATTTTATCCCCATTCATCCCCTCTGCACCCTGTCCCAGTCCTCAACTTGGACAGATACCTCCTGATATGGAAGAGACCACACCAACCAAACAAGAGAAGAACTAAATAAACCAGGAACAAAACACTGGTCCAACACAGAAGAACTCAGAAGTTGGCATCTGGACCTATAATCACCAAAACACAGATTCTTAGATTCAAGTGTAACAAAACAATCAACAATATCTAAGGAAATATATAACACCAATGTCCAGTTATGTTACCACAGCAATCCATGAATATCTAGAACAGCTGAAACAAAATAAAACAACTTTAAAACAAATTTAGTTAAGATGATAGAGGTTATTAAAGAGAATATGAATAATTCCCTCAATGTAATCAAAAAAGAAAGATAAAAATGGAGAAAAAGAATCAATATCTAAAAGAAAGTCAAGAAAAACAAATAATTGAAGTAAAAGAATAAAACAAGTCAAGACCTGAAAATGAAAATATAGCAAAAGTAAACACAAATTGAGGAAATTCTGGAAATGTAGAATCTAGGTAAGCAAATAGAAGCTAAAGAGGCAAACTCCACTAGATGAATATAAGAGATGGAAGAGACTCTTAGGCATTGAAGATAACATAGAAGAAGTAGGTACTTTGGCCACAGAAAATGTTAAATCTAAAAAAATCCTGACACAAAACATCCAGGAAATATGGAACACCATGATAAGACCAAACCTAAGAAAAATAGAAATAGAACAAAAATGTCAGCTCAAAGGCCACAAAAATATTTTAACAAATTCATAGAAGAAAATTTTCCTCACTGATGTGGGGATTTCCCTTTGGGTGCTGTGAGTATCATCAATGAATAAAGAAATGTTTTGAGCCTATAGCAGAGCAGGACAGGGTGGAGCAGACATAGGCTGGATGACTGGACTGAATCCTGGGAGAAAAAAAGGTGAAGTCAGAGAGAAGCCATGTAGCTGGAGACCAGATGCCTGAACTTTAGCTGGTAAGCCACAGCCATATGGTGATACACACATTAATAGAAACGGATTAAATTAAAATGTAAATGTTAGCCAATAAGAAGCTAGAGCTAATGGTCCAAGCAGTAATTTAATTAATACAGTATCTGTGTGATTATTTTGGGGCTAAGTGGCTGGGCCACTACACCTAACCTAAAACAGACACCTATAAGGGTACAAGAAGCTTACAGAACACCAAATAGACTAGACCAGAAAAGAAAGATTCATTGCCACATAATAATAAAAAAGACTAAACTTGAAGAACAAAGAATACTAAAAGGTGCAAAGGAAAAAGACAATGTAACATATAAAGTCATTCCTATTAGAATTAAACTTTATTTCTCAGTGGAGACGCTAGAAGCCAGAAGAGTTTGAGCAGATGTGCTGCAGACAAGGGAACACAGAAGCCAGTACAGGCTATACACAGAAAAACTAATCTAACATCAGGAAAACATAAAGAAGGGAACTACACACATACACACACGCACTCCATCACCACCACCACCATCACCAGAACCACCACCAACAACAGCAAATAGCAGGAATTAACAATTATTGATCATTGATATCAATAAAATAGAAACAAAGAGAACAATACAAAGAATCAAGGAAACAAAGAATTGGTCTATGAAAAAATCAAGATAGATAAACCTTTACCCAAACTAACCAAACCTGAAGAGAGAATATCCTCATTAACAAAATCAGAGATGAAAATGGGGATGAAGTAATAGAAAAGAAAGAAATCCAAATAATCACTAGGTCATATTTTAAAAAACTACTTTTAAAGGGGCACTTTTCTGCTGCTTCTCTCTCCTCTTCAAATAAACCATTCATGTGAACCCTCTTGTATGGCATGACTTCTTTTCATAGTGTTTTTAAATAAATTATATCATTGTTTCCCTGACCATGAATTGAAATTGGAAAATCTAAAGGAAATGGATAATTTTCTCTATAGAGACAATTTACCAAAGATAAATCAAGATCAGATAAACAATTTAAGTAGACCTATAACAACAAGGGAGTAAAGCCCCCTGGAAACAAAAAAAGGCCAGAACCAGATGGATTTAATGAAGAATTCTACTAGACATTCAAAGAAAGGCTAATACAATATATCTCAAATTATTAAACAAAATATTAAGAGTAAGAATTTCACCAAATTCATTTTATGGGGCCACAGTTATCCCGATTAAAAATAAAACACAATGTTTCAAAACAGAGAATTATGGACTAATTTCTTTCATCAATATTAATCAATATTAATGCAAAAACATTTAATAAAATACTAGCAAACTAAAACCAAAAACATATAAAAATGTTTATCCATCTTATCCAGTAGGTTTTATTACAAGAATGCAGGGATGGTTCAATATATGAAAACCAGTCCACGTAATCCACCCCTAAACCCACTGAAATAAAATCACATGATCATCTCATTTGATGATTAAAAAAACTTTTGAGAGAATCCAACATCCCTTCATAATTAAAGGTTTGGAGAGATTGTGGATACAATGGACAGGACATAACATAATAAAGTCAATTTATGGAAAACCTATAGCCAAAATCTGACTAAGTGAAAAGAAACTCAAACCAACTCCACTGAAATCAGGAACAAGAAGAAGTTGTGTACTATCTCCATATCTATTCAATAGAGTGCTTGAATTTTAGCTGGTGCAATAAGACAATTGAAGGAGACCAAGGAAATACAAATTGGGAAGGAAGAAGTCAAAACATAGTTTTTTTTTTCAAATAATATGATAGTATACAAAAGCAATCCTATTAATTCTACCAGGGAACTCTTACAACTAATAAAAAAAAACCTTCAACAGAGAAGCTGACTCCTGAAGTGAATGAGACCAGATACAGAGACCCATAGCCAAACATTAGGCAGAGAAAAAGACCAAGTTGGAGGTCTCCAATGGGTCCCTCACATCAGAGCTTGGAGAACCCTTCAGAAGTGGGGTAGAGGGAATTTTGGGAGCTAGAGGAGTCCAGGACACTTGGAGAGTGTGGCCCATGGAATCAACTAAACAAGGCTCATGAGGGATCACTGAAACTGAAGTTATAATCACAGAGCCTGTGTTTATCTTCACTAAGTTCTCCACATATATGCTAGGGTTGTTGGTTTGGTGTTTTGGGGGGCTCCTGACAGTAGAAGTGGGGGATAGCTCTTGTTCTTTTGCCAGCTCATTAACACTTTCCTATCTACCAGGTTGTCTTGACCAGGCTTGCTGTGATAGTTTGTGTCTGGTCTTAGTGTATCTTGTTGTGCCATGTTCAGTTTATATCCCTGGGGGGCCAGCTCATTTCTTGGGGTAGATGAGAGGAGAAGTGGATATGGGAGAGAGGGCAGGTGAGGGAGAAATGAGGGGAATTGAGAGAGGGGAAACAAAAGTTGGGATGCATTATATGAAGGAAGAATAAATAGAAATGAAAAGAAAAAGAAAAAAGAAAGCAAAGTAAATAACTACACAGAAAACAATATATGCAGCAGTGGCCAATGCAAAAATATAAACAACAAAACTCATGCAAAATTGCACAGCATGTTAAAACCATACTGACTATGATATACTGGCTTATAGCTTCTTGCTTATCAAAGATGATTTACAAAGTATAGTACATGCTGACAGATACAAAATTAATTAAAGTCTGCATTGCTTCACTACAGTGTAGCAGGTAGTTTTGTCTTCCTATTTGTGACATGCAAAACTAGAATATTCATTGTGAAATTCAAAAATTGAATCTAAACAAGCAAACCTAAATTCACATGTAGGCTCTGTCTTCTTTGCAAAAATCTATGCCCACTTTTCATCTTTAACTGATTCAGTTTTATTCTGAGTCAAAGGAATATGATTATGGTGCTCCAGTAAATGACAAGCTTGAGAAGAAAATTAACAAACAAATGCTGTAGGGAATTCCAAGGATCCTATTTGTAAAACTGTTACTTCGCTGTTAAGACTCAGAAATAATGGATTTGTTCAGCATGCCTCAACAGAATGTAATATTAAAATCCAATAATTTTTACAGTAGTTCTAAATGATAATATGATACTTTTAAGAAGATATTCCAAGGAACATGAGCTAGGTGAATTATGAGTTTTAGACCAGCATGGGATAGCAGCAAAACTTTCTTATAGTTTAAAAAAAAAAAAAAAACAAAACAAAACCAGATCAAAAGAGAAAAACAGAACATTTTCGTGTACCACATAATTTAAGGCAATTAAATACATATTTTATATTTTAATTTAGAATTTAAATGATGACCTTACTCAATCAATGTAGAAAATCTGACAAATAGAATAACTACCAATGAAGTGTGCTCTTTTTACATTTTATTTTGATTGAAAAAAGATAATGTACATTTTTCTTTCAGAATTGTGTTTTCTGAAGACAGACAATTAAGTATTATATTTGAGTGTACAGCCAGGATAATCTTAGAAAAAAAGTGTGAATAATTGTTAAATGTTTAAAAATAAATGAGATCAAGGTGGATGATGTTTTCACAATTATGCAGAAATTCTTTGCCCGCTAAAGCCTTATTTTTATTCAGGAAATGTTAACCGGAGTGGAGAATGAGAGGACATGGGAGAGGAGGAATAAAGCAGAGGGATTACCAATACTAAATACCCTTGATAATATGAAAACCTACTAACGTAGAGGCTTTGTAAAATACAAATACACACGGAGAAGGATGGAGAGATAAAAAGAGGCAGAGACCGATAGTTTAAATAGTTACGTAATAGTGGGGACAATGCGTTTCCCAGATAACATAAGCTGTCAAAAAAGAAATGCAATGTCAGGAATGTTTATTATTATTATTATTATTAATTATTTTGATATTTGGTCAGTGATTTCACAGAGAATGCCACATATGACAGGCTATTATCTTTGACTTTACCTACCCTTCATAAGATTATAGTAAGAATCTATCATGTGCTTGTGCCAAAGGAAAGAAAAAAAGTCATTCCGCTGCCAATGTAAAAGTTTCATCTTTGAGATAAACTTTCATAGTGCTAGAAGGTTCTATGCATACTACCCGGGGCAAGGAAGTAAATACTGCAACTTCAAAAGCAATTTGTAAGGCAAGATATGTCCACTGGCGCAATAGTGGCATGAATATAATGGGGATAACCAACCCACTTTCTGATTAGGCTTAAGGACTACTTCACAAATAAGAATTCACGTTGATTATCGTTAACTCTGCCCAAAACTCATTTCTGGCTAGGTAATGGGTTTGAGGGGAGAAGCTAGTATCATTTGACTATATAGAAATAACTTATAATTCTTTACCTTTTAAATATTAATGTAGCTCTCATTCTTCACCAAAACAGCTTCCTTTTATAGTTGATGACAATTAACACAGAGGCTCATGACTGGACAATGTGTAAGAGACTGGCACACTCACATCTCAAAGGGACATCATTACAAAACCCCTCTTCAATGATCATCATAGAAGATAAAGAGTAAAGAATGTACACCTTTAGACACAATTATACAATATAGAAAATAAAATAAATAGCATAACTATAAATTGAATTTGCTATTTTCTGATATCATTCTGATAGAAACAATATTTCGTGTTATTTTTAAGAATTGAGTTTAGTATATGCTCTAAACAGAAAATTAAGTATTAGACTCAAGTTTATAGCTAGAGACAGTAAATATCTGTGATCCAATAGTATTTTGCAGACATGGCAGGGCATTTGTAAAAATGAACTCACAGAGGCTGTGACTACCTCCATCAGACCTGCATGCGATCTAGGTTTTTAAAACCCCAGCAAGTGAGAGAGCAGAACTCAAGTTCCATCATTGTCTAAAGACTCATTGACAACTTTTGGCTTTGGGGGGAAGGAAATTTGGGTTTCATCAAAGATGTGGTCCCTGAATAGTCACTCTCGCTTCAGTAGATGATCCTAGTTTTATTCACATCTAAGGATACTAAGTAGGATAAAAACAGGGCAAGGAAAATTCAGAGAGAAAGCTGGGGATGTAGGGTAGAAATTTGAGGAGGTAGAATGAAGCTAGGTTTGACTAAAACACATTTACTGTCCTTCTCAATCTCATTTACAAGAGAGTTAACATATTTTGAACTATTACCGTGTCTCTCATATAAAACCAATTTTATATAGGTTTATGACTTTTTTGGTATATGTCTGTATTTAGCTTGTTAGCATTTCTGAAAAAGGATATTGTTTTCCTGTTCATCAGAAATAGTGGTTTTTAACTTTTCTTATCATTTCTAACATCCACCAGAAGCTATACATTTGTAACTTTGCTCCATTTCTTAATGCCCCTTTTTGACCCCACCCATCTTTGAGTTTGTATTTTACAGATTCACTTCTCCTGCCTAATATGTGGCAAGATCAACCCACAGGGGACCTCTCGATATGACAGCCCCTGCTTCAACTTTGTGGTCACTAACCTGATGAGAACAGGTAGACATCACCCACATGCACACTCATAAAAAAACAAACAAACAAACAAACAAACAGAAAAAAAAAACCAAATACCTCTCCGTTATTTCCTAACTATTTTTTGACATTTTTACAAGATGGATAGACACATTTCCCACCTCCAAGTAAATAGTAGATGTCGTGGCTCAGTGTTATGACTGTACTACATCATTCCTCATTTTGGTATGCCATGGAAATGCTGAACAGATTAACAGATTATCACAAAGATTGGCATACTTTTGCCATCATAATTTCTGACAGAAACCAAGGAAAGGCCAATTGAGAGGAAAATCAGAACTGCTTCAAAATACCTTTTGAAAAATTAATGTTTGAAAATTTATCAAGTGCAAAGAATTATACTAATTTACTCAAAGCATTATTAAATCACATACATCCAAGCATCGGGCAAATCTTCTAGAAAAAACTATGGTGCAATTTAATTTTTTGTGAACATTACTGTCACTTCAAGCTACATTAAATTCACTGAATTTTCAATCTTTAAAAAAGTTTGTATTCTGCCAAGTCAAGTCATTTATTTCTCTTTGATTTTCAAATATAGTAGTAAAACATAGTTTAAAATATTTGTGACAGAAACTGAACAAATTGCCAACTTTTTATATAGTCTTAATGGACTGAATTACCATTGGGTTTTGAAACAATAAATAAGCATTTGCCCACCTAGTGTTAAAGTGATGAGTGCTTTAATGCTATTATATATA
>NW_004949104.1:4558026-4565764 GCF_000317375.1 Microtus ochrogaster
TATATATATTGTTTTTAAAATATATTTTTAATTAAAATAAAACTCCTGAACCTAATTTTCATCTCCCAAGTACTTACCGTCCAAACCCTCCCATTTCTCCCCCTTACTCCGAATAGCATCTTTTAATTTGATTTTTAGTGGTGTGTGTGTGTGTGTGTGTGTGTGTGTGTGCTTGTGTGTTTGAGTTTGAAAAACATTCTTTGAAAAATACACTTTTCTGAGGATATATTTTTTTTTAACCTTAAAACAACTCTACATTATTTAGGGATAACTATAAGCAAATGTTCACTTCCACATTTGATATTTAAAAATAAACAGAATCTATCCCCTGAAAGGGGAAAAAAAAAAAAAAACCATGAAACAGATAAAAGGAAAAGCAAGCGCAGCAATGGAATTTCTAATGGGCCTCAAAGCCCATAGGTGCAATGCATAATGGCCATGGTGTCAGCAGCTCCCAACCCTCCATTCTGATGAATAGAAAAAGCTGGTTCCATACTGTTTCCCAAAGCGATCCCAAGCAGTGTACATGGAGCAATAGCTGTAAAATGGTGTCCCAACAGACTTAGTCAAACATGCAAATTAACAACATCGAGAAAGCAATGTACAGTAATCAGGGCCCATTTAGTATTGTAATATCAGCTGGGACACAATGGCTGTCTGTGTATCCTGTCGACAGTTTGTATTGGTAATTGCCACCACGTGAGTAATTAAGCGCTTTAAACAAGTCAACCATTTCAGCTGTCCTACAAGTTAGGAGTGAAAAGCAAAGCTGGGAGAAAGAGCAATAACAAGGAGACATTAGCCTTGATAACAGGGTCCACCCAAAAGCATATGTTCTCCCAAAGGAGCAGATTTCCAGTCTCATCTGAACCTTAGATATTCTCTTTATTAGCATTTTATATACTGAAATAGTTACATTTCTTGAGATTTTGTGATCCATATTTGGATATAAGTGTTATCTTTCTCTAATTTCCTAATTTCCCCTTAAGACATTTAAAAGAATCCTTAATAAGTATCAAAAGTCAAGTTCTAGGCATCATTCAATTATTCAATCTTCATAGCTAATATTTAAGGTGTATATCCTAATATTCTCCTTCAAACAAGTAACAAGTTCAGGTTTGGGGAATCTGTGCTTTTTATTTACGGTACATGTTAAGATTTAGGAAATCAGACATAGTTAGATGTCTGGGGTTTCTAACTGGAATATGTGATTAAAATACGTTCTTTTTTTTTTTTTTTAACTTATAGGGTCTGTATTTAAAATGGTTGCTTATCTCATGCCTCTTTCCCAGGGAAGAGATTATTAGAAAATGACATATTTTCTAATTTCTCCTTCATGTTGAATGTATAAACTCTTTATTGAAGAGAACCTTCTTCTAACTTATGCATAATTTGGAGCTTAGAAGACAGAAAGAATGAAGTATTTAAAAACATACTAATGTAATAATATAGACATTTAAATAATTCAGCCTTGAGGGATATACCTGATGATAGTTAGATCTTCAAAAGGTACAGCACTTACACCTTCTTTTTCTTCTCTGCAATGAAGAGTTTATACATTCAACATGAAGGAGAAATTAAAAAAAATATGTCATTAACATGGCCTTTGGCAGTCAATGATCCTTTTAGGCCACTATAGTCAGTATTTATTCTATTTTTTTCTAACCTTGTATAGACTGGGGTGACAAGGGAGGATGCTAATTGTTCAGAGGATAAGGTTACTTCAGTGTGTTAGCAAGGTCAGCAGTATTAGCAGGGATAAAGAAACACCTGTATCTGAAGTTGACCCAAGAATCTGGAGTAGAAGAAATTCTGAAGTATTCAGACTTTTTATAAATGATACATGAGATTTTTATAGACATTTCCTAGTTGCTCCCATGTGAGGGAAACTTCCCACAATGGCTGAATGATTGACTCAATGGTTATAATTAACCCAGAGGACTTCACACATTTCAACCATCACAAAAGTATTTAATATATCCTTAACTTCACTCAAATGCTCAGCTTCCTCTAACCAGCAAGAGATTTAGCTTTGATAATTTTACTTGAAATACATAAAAAACTCTCAAGGCCTTTTAGGTGTCTCTCTGCAGAAGAACTAAGATGCTTGCTAATTTTAGTCCCTCTAAGAGGAACAGCTTTCACATCATTTCTCTCAAAGCCCTTGAGCTTTAATATTGGTTCTCTCCTTACCTTTAATAATAGTATAAGATACTTATATAAATAGTATTAAAGCAATGGTCTGTTTTTTCATTATGGTGGGAAAAGATAAAAGTATGCATAATTAATTTTTTACATGAAGGGAAAGAACGCAGAAGTCATTGACCAAGTTGAGTTAAAAAAATGTATGTTTAAGAATAATACTAAAACTATGTGGGAAAAACATGTAGCAATAGTCTAATAAAGATGAATCCAAGAGATCAGGCAAGAGATAATTTGCACCTAAGTAAGCAGAGGGACTTAGGGATACTACTTATATGAAATACAACTTTTAAGGGGAAATAAGCATAGTACAGCATTAGTGAAGAAAATTAAATTGAAGTATTTGGTGTGGGACCCATTGGGACCTGGTTTGCCTGCTCAACATTGTTAACAAGCACTATATATGAAATCATGAGCACATTGTTCATATATCCCCAACATGGATTGGAGATTGATTGAAGTAGCTCTACAAAATCGTTACAACATTCAGGTTTTTCTCCTTCTGCTCAGAAGACAAAGGAGAAATCTGACAGAGAGTGAGGAAAAAATTGCAGTTCACCTAATATGCAAAAGTTTGTTTGAAGTTTATGTACACCTAGAGAAAAACACATTTGCTAAATGCAAGGTGGATGAGTGTTAGTTTTCAGTGAGACCCAGGCAGGAAATGAGTCCAAGCACCGTGTATACTCAGAAACTGGAGAGGAGATTAAGTGGTATTCACTATGTAACAACTGTTTACATTGACAATTTACTTTCATATTTTATTGCATTAGGCATTATAATGAAAGATGAATTTTGATATACTATATATGTGAATGTGTCATTCTTTCCTATAGTGTCTACTATCCTCAACTTCCAATAAATTCAGCCATTTCATCTTTGATTTTTCTGTGTTAGTAGAACTAATTCTCAGATTAATGTTATTCCCAAATCATTGAGAATTCATTTCCTTTTTACACTATCAGATTTAGGAAAATAAATTTTACTTAACAATAATAACACAGCATTATTTTGTATAGAAATATACTAGTCAAATGAGCCATTCCCTATGGTGGGATCCATTGCTCAGCCTTAATATGGATGGGGAAAGGCTTGGTTATTCCTCAAATTGACATGCCAGACTTTGTTGACTCCCCAAGGAAAAGTCTTACCCTTTCTGAAGAGTGGATTGGGAGGGGGAAGGCAGAGAGGTGGGGGGCAAGAAAAAAGGAGAAGAGAAATTGGGGTTGATGTGTAAAAGGAAAATTAAATTTTTAATAAAAAATATAAAAAAATAATTTAAAAGGAAATACTTTTCATCTAATTAATATCCTAGCTCCTAAACGTGTCCCATGTTCTTATCAGACTTACTCAGCTAACTTGCTCTTTGTAACATTTTTATATGCACTTAGACTTTCATTCAGAAAATTTCTCTAGCAACTGGCAGCCTGGTTTTCAATAGTGTCAATTCCTTTGTCTTAATACTAATGTTTTACTTAAATTTGTCAAGAGTTGATACCATATTTACCTAATGAAAGGTTTAGGTGATTTATTATGAAATAAACTCTGAAACTTTAATTAACTTATATAACTTTAATATGTGGATCACTCTGGGATATTTTTCATTTTGTATATCATAAATCACTAATCAAATTTTAAAAAGATATTTACATACTTGGCAAACATGAAGGATGTGTGTATCATTCATTGCTATGCTAGTCTAATTAGGAGGGTTCCTTATCTGAAAGTAAGTTTGTTTTGTGGCTGCACAGGTTTAAGTGTGTAGCCAATGATAAAGGCAAAAACCAAACATGACAGATGCTAAAAATCACTTCCATCACTCCCCTTCCTGCACATGGCAGTCTCTGACTAGTGAGAAAAGTATCCTGTTTGAATGTGAATGTATCCACCTGCTTAAATTGTAGTGCCTAGGGATTAGTTTATCAGCTCTGCAATTTAGCTTATCACTTCTGAAAAAATTGTCCACCAAGAAGTATGCCTGGGATTGTCCCTAAATACGTCTCTGAGTAATAATATACCGGACTTTTTGCTGAGATTTTTGAAGATTTCTAGCTCCATAAATCATGCCATTTGCTCAACGTCTTTACTTTTATTATGCCACATGAAAATATACTGGCAAATATAACCTACTTATTGTTTTCATGGTTTATTTCTAAAATAATATCTTACATTCCAATTTTTGTTCTTTTCAGGTACATATATCAAAGATAATTGTTTCTGTATCTGCAGTATATCTAACATATACTCTCATTAATGTCAATGTAATATGTTCCATTTAATACATATCCTAATTCCTTCATCTCCTGAAGATGTGGTTTTAATGGACATATGTGTTTCTTTCTGACCACTAATAATGACATCATAAATATTTATTCAAATGTATCCTTGAAGTTTGTGTGTTTTTTATGGGTTTTTTGAAGGTAATGAATAGCTGGTACATGTTAGCAGTACCTCTGACCATATACAACAATAGGAGAAGATACATTGATTAGAGCCAACTTAAAATTACGGAAGAGCTTTACAAGAATGGGGTTCAGCACCAAAAGACATATACTTATTATTTTGATAATTATTTCCAAGCTGATAGAAATATACTTAAAGTAATAAGTGGTATATGTTTGGTTAAGAATGAAAGTTCAAGCTAATGACTTTAGTGAATGCTATTGGTGTGCTGTGTCATGGATCTCCTTGGTGATCACATTGGACTTGATGTGTGTGAAGTTAAACATTGAGTCTCTTTGTTTCACCCCAACTCTTTTCCTATTCTTTCTTCCCTCCCTTTACTCTCTGTCCCATTTTCTTTTCTGTTTGTTGACTACCTGCATTGCCTCTTTTGAATACACATTCCCACATTTAACTGCTTACAATACTACATTCTTCTAAACATTTTGTTCTTACAAGAAATAATTTGTTTCACACCACCATTATGCTTTGATTGTAATAATTTTTTGACATATAAATTTATCATGTATAACTTTTTTGCTGTACTCTGACATACATACCCATTTAAAATATTTTGGAGAGGTGTCGGTTTCAAATGATGGTAGGTTACTATGAATTCCACTAGGCATCCACTGGAAATTGGATTTTCTTAAGCAAAGCTTGGCCTGCTACTTTTTCTTGTCTAGCTAACAAGCGACTTGACCATTAAGGAAGGTAGAGGAACAAGTCCAAATAGAATTCCCCTTCAACATTTCATATTCTTTCCTTTCTTCTAACCAGAGAGCATCTAGACAGCATCTCTAAATAGAGCAGGTAGGTGGAACTCCGATGATGAAAAGACTTTCGTCTTGACTACCAATCTGCAGGGTATCGTCAGGACTCGACATATTCAGTCAATGAGAGACATTTTTGGTATTTATGAATACTAAGCTTACTAATACAGGGGTATGAATATACAAAAAAAAAAGGTCAACTAAGAAACTACAGAATATTTGGTAAGTATCCTAGAAGAAATGGTTGAAGGTTGAGCGAAGGATGAAGGATTAGGGAAATTAATATATTAGTGTACAGGGGTGTGTTTAGTTTTTTTGGCCCGACAAACCTCTTCACCGAAGCAATAATCCAAATCAGACCAATTCAAATTAGAAGAAGCCCAGGTTTAGTGGATTCCAGAGCTCCCAGGTGGCCCTCTGGGAAAACAAGGAGAGGGAGAGGGGAACTGGAGAACCGGGGAGACCAGGTGTTCATTATCTAGCGGGGTAGGGGGAGAGCAGTTTAAATAGCCTGTGGGAGTGGTCTTGACCCTCCCTGTGGAAGGGGTCACCATTTGGTGGACTTTCTAGGAGGTGGAGTCTGTACTGAGGCAACTCCCAGGGGAGCGGTCTTGGAACTTTCCACCAAACATTCCAGACTCCATGTATATATGGATGCCAGGGGCTGGGGTGACACTTCCAAGCAAACATTCCAGACTCCTTGGATAAAGGGGGTGTCAGGGAACTGAGGTGAGACTTCCAACCAAACAGGGTGTGTTAGCCGTCCAAGCACTAGAAAAGATGAAGACCAGAAGATTATGATTCTGAGGACAGCCTATACAGAAAGAGCCAGACAACAAATACACAAAAGAACAAGAAAAAAAGCAAGTTTTATTCCTTTCCATTCAAAGCAAGTTCAACAAGTGCTTCCTTAAAATTACTTACTTTAGTAACTGTAAATTCATTAGCATATAGTTTAACATTTTTTGAATTTAAAAAAAAAATCCACGTTTTATATTACTAATGTGTTCTTTTATACTGCTGGTTGTTTTCACTGGCTTTGGGAGACATTTAGTGCAATGGACTCTTTAGAGTTCTTATGTAAAAAATCCAATCTGGGTGCACCCCTCGCGGTCCTGAGTTCCTTGCTCGTGCTCTCTCTCCTTCTGCTCCTGATTTGGACCTTGAGATTTCTGTCCGGTGCTCCAATGTGAGTCTCTGTCTCCGTCTCCTTTCATCGCCTGATGAAAGTTAATATTCAGGAGGATGCCTATATGTTTTTCTTTGGGTTCTCCTTATTTAGCTTCTCTAGGACCACTAATTATAGGCTCAATGTCCTTTGTTTATGGCTAGAAACCAAATATGAGTGAGTACATCCCATGTTCCTCTTTTTGGGTCTGGCTTACCTCACTCAGGATAGTGTTTTCTATTTCCATCCATTTGTATGCAAAATTCAAGAAGTCCTTGTTTTTTACTGCTGAGTAGTACTCTAATATGTATATATTTGGGGATGTTCTACTGGGAACTCACCAAGGCCAGCTGGCTTGGGTTTGGAAAAGCCTGGGATAAAACTGGACTCTCAGAACATAGCGGACAATGAGGACTTCTGAGAACTCAAGAACAATGGCAATGGGTTTCTGATCCTACTGCACGCACTGGCTTTGTGGGAGCCTAGGCAGTTTGGATGCTCAACTTGCTAGACCTGGATGGAGGTGGGGGTTCCTTGGACTTCCCACAGGACAGGGAACCCTGATTGTTTTTCGGGCTGGGGGGGGGAATTAATTGGGGGAGGGGGAGGAAAATGGGAGGCGGTGGCCGGGAAGAGACAGAAATCTTTAATAAATAAATAAATTAAAAAAAAGCCAATCTGGAAATAAGGATACTTTGAATTCTTTCCTGAATTCTTTATATCCTTCATTTTTCTTATTGCTGCAGATAATCCTTCAATTACTGTATAAAACAGGAAGTGAGAGACGGAGCAATCTTGTCTTCTTCCTGATTTTATTGGAAATGCTTTGAGTTTTTCTCAGTTCACCCGAAGGGGGAAAAATAGGTAGGCAAGAGATGATATAAAGATGTAATTAATATGAATCTGTGGTTTCAGTGCCAGTTAATGTTAGCCTAAAGTAAGCCTGAATACATTAGAATTTCTTTTCAGTGTATCTTCTAGGTATAAGAGGACATGGAACATCACTGTAAGACATTCCCCCAAATGTGTCAGAGGATTAAGTGGCTAAAGGTGATTTAAAAAATATATAAAGAACTCAAGAAACTAGACTTTAAAATGCTAATTAACCCAATTGAAAAATGGGGCACTGACCTGAACAGAGAATTTTCAACAG
>NW_004949104.1:4567324-4568767 GCF_000317375.1 Microtus ochrogaster
AAAAAAAAAAAAAGAATTAACAAAAGGCTGCAAGCCATGCTGCCGCCCACTAGATCTTGTGAATTTATGTGTGGACATTTTTTAAATTATCAACAATGGGAGATCCTGTCTCTGAATACAACACTAAAATTAATATTTCATCAGTTGGAGGAATTTATATGAGGCTCTTCATGCTAAAGAGGACAGACTTTATTTGAAGAAACTTGGAAAAGAGAAACAGAGGCATTTCCCTCTGCAGCTCTGTCGTGGCATGCACACACTAGGATTTGCATGTGAATTAGTGTTCTATGTCTGTGCGAGATCCCCCAAGAACATGATGTTCAAACTTATATGTAAAATTTCCCTTTTCATTTTACTATGGATTGTTTTCTTTAGAAAATTTCATAAAATAAGGTAGAAATTTATTTAGAAATACTATTAAAAAAGCAAGGGGAACTAAGCATTTTTCAGAGTTATTCACAAGAAGGGATGATAAATAACATCAAAGTAAGTAATAGTTTTTCAATATGATAATATGATTGGTCCTAATTTCTTTTAGATTTATTCTCTTTAATAGGTATTAATACATTTCAAATATTATGTGATTACATTCCTTGCCAACCATTCTTGTCATTTTCTTAGACAAACTGGGTAACCTATGATTTATCTGTATTTCAGGCAGCTCATAAATATATATGTGGATACTAAGCTCTCAAGGAGAAAATTTAACTAATTTGAAATTAGTTAATTTCCCCTTTTAACAATGCTTATACCTTGATTTTACCAAGCTGACTGCTCATTAAAATTATTTAGGGAATTTCTTAGAACTAAGTGGCCCAAACTCCAGATTATGTATGTAACAGATTTTGGATAGGGTAAGGAGAATGAATTTTTGATGAACTCTGGTGTTCAGAAGCTGTGACTGCCAGATCAGAGTTTCTGTGACAGTATGACTATGGTTTTTCCTTAGAGCACATTCTACTATATTAAAGACCCTTCCGGCAGTCTTGAAAAGTAATCTACTTTTTAAAATTTAAGTAGACATCCAAATTGTTTTCAGTATGCTTGGAAGAGTAGAACGATAGGTGTTGGAATAAAAGAACATGGACTTCAGGATAGTCTAGTTCTGCCAGCATGGGGCATGGAGAGGACATGAAACAGTTCTGGAATATACCATAATATGGAAGGAGGGGGAGGAGGGGTGAAGAGTGGAGATAAGGTACAAAGGAAATAAAAACTAAGGTGCAACAGTTGAGATTTAGAATGAAATAAGCATCACTGAAGGCAGATATCAGATGTGAGTGCGAAAATGTAAGAGTAGAATCAACTTCTTAAGAATACTAGAAACCAATTATGAGTGAGTACATCCCATTTTCGTCTTTTTGGGTCTGGGGTACCTCACTCAGGATAGTGTTTTCTATTTCCATCCATTTGCATGCAAAATTAGAGAAAGCATTGGTATTT
>NW_004949104.1:4572668-4599852 GCF_000317375.1 Microtus ochrogaster
CCTGAATATTAACCTTCATCAGGCAATGAAAGGAGACAGAGACGGAGACCCACATTGGAGCACCGGACAGAAACCTCAAGGTCCAAATCAGGAGCAGAAGAAGAGGGAGCACGAGCAAGGAACTCACACACGAGACAATGGGGATGTTCTTTCGGGAACTCACCAAGGCCAGCTGGCCTGGGTCTGAAAAGGCATGGGATAAAACTGGACTTGCTGAACATAGCGGACAATGAGGACTACTGAGAACCCAAGAACAATGGCAATGGGTTTTTTTTTTCCTACTGCATGTACTGGCTTTGGGGGAGCCTAGGCAATTTGGATGCTCACCTTACTAAACTTGGATGGAGGTGGGCGGTCCTTGAACTTCCTACAGGTCAGGGAACCCTGATTGCTCTTTGAGCTGATGAGGGAGAGGGACTTGCTTGGGGGAGGGGGAGGGAAATGGGAGGCGGTGGCGGGGAGGAGGCAGAAATCCTTAATAATTAAATAAATTTAAAAAAATAAAAAAAAGAATACTAGAGTCATTATCTTAAACTAAACCCTACTTTAAAAATTTCTTCCCTAATTTTTGTTTAACATCTATGATTTTAAAAGTTTTCTTGTGTGAGAAAAGTTGTGTCTCTCTTTGCTTTGATACTCTTTGTGCTCCTATTGTATCTTATTTCTGATTAATGACAAATACTCAGATTTTAGGTGCTGGAGCTGATTGCATGAATGTCATCCTACATACAATCACATCAACTTCTGTAGAAATTCCATTGTCACAATCATTTTCCTTTATAATTTATGCAACCATGCACCGTTTTATTCTCCGAGGCTCAAAGTGTGTATCATATTTGAGTCTTAGAACTTTGAAAGGAATCAATGAGAATATTTTAAAAGGTTTTTAAAAATTATTTGCAGCGATTTTAAATTTTTTAAAAAATATTCCAAGTGTAATAGTAACTATTTTATAACAATACAAAGGAAAAGAAGTCTGTGATTTTATAAACCCAACACACAAAATGCTCAAAGACATGACTACATTCTGTTGACACTTTGATCCTCCAGCTTTGTGTAACATAAATCTTGCAGTCACTGGAAAGCCAGAAAAGTGTTCTTGAAGGCTGAGGGCTGGAGCCAGAAGACCAAAACAAGTGAGAACAAATCAGAAAACATAGCCACTAAATGAAAGGAGCTATTCTTATAATGTGTATGCTCCTGGTAGCGCAGAAGAAATGATTTCAGCTACCCATTCATGCATAAGGCAAGGATACCAGGAAAATAAACTGGCTCTCCAATTAACAAATTCATACATGGCTTTTGTTAAAATACTTCAAAGTAGTTTTGATGACAGAATCAAAATTTGTCCCTTCTATAAAAAAAGGCAATAATTTCTACTCATTAAATACATATACATTAAGTATGTTTTAAAAATCACATGGAAAATACTCACATGAAAATAATAAATTGAAGAAGTGTTAAAATATGACTACTAGAAAGTTGATTTTCATTTGTAAAAGAAAGCACACAAGAAACAGGAAATAGAAAGCATCAAAAGGAGGTTCATATAAGATTAACAAATGAGACAGAAACAAGAGTTCAGAATTACTATTGTGCAGAATAAAATAATAGAATATCATTTCAAGTTGTAACTTAAGAGAAATTGAAAGTACTCTTAATACCTAAATTGTGTAGGATTGAAAAACTGCAGAAGTATAATGAAAATATTTGTGCATTATAAAATGCTACCTTGTGTTTTGCAATTGCTCACCATTTTACATGACTGGATTTTATTTCTATAAAATCTTATGACATGAACTTTCTGTGCCTTAGAATAGTTTATATTCAAAGTATGCATTGTTTCAAACTTATTTATTCTTCTGTATCTTCTGATTACTCTTTTTCAGATATATGTACATTTTAAAGATAAATATTACGCCCACCAGCAACAAGCAAATCATTTGAATTTTAAATTCAGAAATTAAAAATACTATCATATGAAAATAACTTTTTTTCAAACACCTAGGAAAATCAAGTTATTTTCTACCATGAATAAAGAAAATCATTTGATATGCACCAATTATTATGGACAAAGGCTTTCTCTTCAGAACACTTGGATCATAAGCATCTTCCTTCACACATGTCCGCATGGTGTTAGTGAGCCTTGACGTGCTGCAGCTCACGAAGTGAGTGACAGATGTGAGAATATAATTGGTCTTTATTCAAAGTCACAAGTAAGAGAGTGAGACACACACGTAAGAGGACTTGGTTAATTTGCTAATGACTAACTCCACTTCAGTATTTGAACATAATGAACAAGCAGATTTAAGCTATGTAGGCCAGAAAATAAATCTAAGGTAAAACCTTTTTAATCACACACCTTGAAAACCTGTTAAATTTGTGAAAAAGTTTATGTCCAAACTTCAAGAGTAAGAAAAATCACTCAATATTAGCAGTTTTATTAGAATATTTTTAGTGAATACTAATAAGGTTGGCTTTTTTCATTGCCTTTGTGTTCTCTATTGTCTTGTTTATTTTTATTTTCTGAAAGATCTGTTTCAGAGACTAGCAATGTAATAAATTTACTGTTTTACCTCTTGATAATAATATCTTGATATTAAGATCATGCTATGTTTTCATTTCTTTCCAAAAAGTGCATATTAGGAAAAAGAAAAAAAAGAAATTTTAGTGTGGGAAAAGAAGTTTCAGTTAATGACATTTTAGATACCTTAGGTTAGCTATAAAGTAAATAGCTAAAAATAAATGTATTGACTCCTTTAATAGTTCTGCTTCCTTGTTGTTATTCTACTTCTTCTTCCCAATATAAAAAACCTGTTATTAGTATTTCCAATGCCTTGTAACCTAGATATAACGAAGCCACCCAACATCTCTCATTATTGCATAAAATAAGAACTCAAGTGATACTAATTTTACCTTTCAAATATTTTCAACTAATCCTACTTACTCTACTTTACCTAGACTATGTATATTCTCTGGAGTGACAGTCTAAATAAATTTTAACTATTTGCATGAACAAATATGGGCCTCTTCATCATAAGAGAATGAAGCAATTCCTTATAGAAATAAATCAAATCCTGAAAGATATGAGGAGTTGATATTTCCAAACCCAGTACATGACATGTTCAACTTTCTTGCAAGAGTTAAACTCTAAACAGAAGCCTTCATTTTTTTAATGCCTCAAAAGGGGAGAAAAAGGTCAATATGTAGTTTGATAAATCCAATAAAATTGAGATTTCTTTTGTGTGAGTGTTTGACTTCCTAATTAGGAGTCCTTTATTTTTTATTTAATATAATTAAGTTTGCTTGAAGCCTTCTAAGAGATTTTATGATCCAGAAAATATTTGCCTAGTGGCATGCAATTTGGCCACATTTCTTATTGTTTTCCAAAGACTCTTCTATCTAACTGATTAAGGAATGTTTTATTTGTTACACTACTCCTATTACTTGCCAGGTGTAGTAATGTCTGATCTGAAAGCTTTTGGATTAATCATATTTTTGGTCAGAGAATAAGTGCAGCTAAGTCCTAGAATTACAATTTCCTCAGAGTAATACCACTGAAGAAAATATTATTTGATTATAATTTCATATAATGCATGTGTAAATTTCTGTATATAAGAATATACTCCGCCGGGCAGTGGTGGCGCACGCCTTTAATCCCAGTACTCGGGAGGCAGAGGCAGGCTGATCTCTGTGAGTTCGAGGCCAGCCTGGTCTACAAGAGCTAGTTCCAGGACAGGAACCAGAAACCCTGTCTCGAAAATCAAAAAAAAAAAAAATAGACTATACTTTTCAAATTCTGTGTGTATATGTAAGCATCATTTGTACGTAAATCATTTATCTCAACCATCTATGTATATATCTATATCTAGTATCTGTCTATGTATCTGTCACCTGTTTCTCTTTGATCACAGTTGTAGCTCTCTGTAATAGACATTAGAATGGTTGAAATTGTTACAGCTTCAAATTTATATATGAAATGTTTAAGATAAAAAGTATTTTGTGCTGTCCTACATTTTAGAGTATGTAAGAGAAATAATAAGTACCTGAAAAGAAAGAGCCAAATGAGTAGCCCTGTTAACAAAATTAAAAATTAGAAAATTCTCAGAGATTAATGATTCTGGAAACAGCTCAATTTCTAGGATCTAAAAATCCAAGGACTCTAACTATTAACAGAAAAAGTCAATGAAACATATGCTTTGCTCTTTAGAAAAGATTTTCAAATGTCTTTTTCTGTATGTAGCTCGCTTTGGTTTGTGAATGTCGAAAGTCACAGACCTAGCTGAATAGTCATTAAGTTAGAATCTAGAAATCTTGAATGTCCTTAATAAGCTCTTACCATTTAATTATGCCTCTGTGCTTGGTATTCATTTGCACCAATGCTTTCTATAGTTAGTTTCTTGAACAAGTCTAAGAGTATAAAACCAGCATACCATTTATGGGAAGAAAAAGCAAGGTAATCCAAGTTACATCTAAAATTAATTATTTTAGTTCAACTTCATTTGATCAAATACGCAAAGTTTTTTGAGGTGCCACGAGGTTAAAGGATGCGTAAAATATAATTGTTTCCTTTAGTAAATTATATCACACTAGGAAGACAGACAAGTATAAGATAAAAAAGGGTTCAGCAGCATGACAGTTTAAAAATTAATGGAAATTTTAAAATAAATGAAAAATTAATGAAGAAAGCAAATAAATTCTAACTCAGAAAGCAGAGGTCAGGAAAGCATTTGAATTTTTCTAAAGAGGAACCAGAGAGATGGTTCAGCAGGGAGAGGTGCAACCCAACAAATGTGACCACCTGAGCTCAGTTTGTAGAAATTACACAGGGTAAGGGGAAAAAGCAACTCCCGAATTCACCTAGAACATGTGCATAGATTGTTCCAAATGATAAAACAAATGACGGAAGATTTCTAAATTAAGAGATTTTTAATCAGCAAGTATTTAATTACTTCTAACCCTTTTCAATGGCATGGTTTTAGGGTCAGCATGATTTTGTTAGAAACTGCAATTGGGAAGTTATTTGGGGGCAAGATTTAATCTGATCCTAAAAGGATGAGATCAGTCAGCAGCTGGGGAAGGGTTGGGGACTGCGCGCTAGTGCCGAGGACTCAGAGACTACTTAATGCTGCTGTGGAATGGCTTGCCTGAGCTCTGGCTTAAGACGAGAGAAGTGTTTGATCCAGAAAGCAGTGTGGAGAAGGAATTTGTGCCATGTCTAATCAATTAATTTATTACAAAGCTTGAATTAGGCGGCAACAAGCATGAAGCAGCTTTGTTTTTACGCCATCAGTGTCTTCAACAATTCCGTATCCATCCCCCACCACACTACTCTAAATGACATCTGACAAAACTGCAGAGTTTTGCAGTCACATTTTGTGATATCACACACTGTGATATTTTCTTTTAATTTAAATTTTAAAAAGTCAATTCTGGGTCATATACAAAATGGAGTTATGAAAATGAAAGAGAGACATCCAGGGAAGAAAGTTTTCAGCAGGACCGGATGTGAGTGAGCGGGGAATAAATGACTAACCTCCATTATATAAATGTTGGAAAGGAAAACAGTGATCCAAAAATTATGAAGTGGATAGAAATCAATTCTAAGCAAAACTGGCACTTATATTTTATATCCAATTTAGCATATTTCTTCTATCCTGCTCTTTCTCCTATCTGATGATGGATAATCTTCTGGTTGTTTTGTGCAGACTGTTCAGAAACACGAGCCTTGCTTGAAATTTCTTTACACAGTTTATGATCCGCAGCAGACTGATATGTATCTGTGACAATCAATACTTAGTTGTACAGATTGTCCGACGCCTGCCTCCCCTCTCATAAACACTCATCTCTTCGGGATTTACTTAACACTTTTGCTTAAATAAAACGAAGATAATCTGTTTGCTCACTGATAATCTTGCTGAGTTTGAGGTGCTTAATTGGTAGCCTTCACAAAGGATCTCAGAGCAAATAGACGAGCTAAGGAGATGGAGGTGTAGTCTATTAAGAAAGTGAAAGACGCAATGCCATGAAGGAGAGGGAGCTGATAATAGACACTTTGTTGTGTCTGCAGTCATTGTGGACAAGGAGCCTATTCTCTCCAGACCTGTGTAAACTCACATCTCAATTTTCCTCCAGATACTGGGCCTAGAAACGAACACATTTCAATACCAAATCACATCAGTTACTCTTGAGAATAGTTTCTGGTGAAGGAAACTTAATTTATAAAAAACATCTCACTGATAACATAATGAGGAAAGAAGTTCCAAAAACAAGAAAAAAAATGACAGATCAATGCATATGCTAACAACTGGTAACACAGTGGATGTTCAATGAAGAGAGAATGGGAAGTGTATAGAGCAGGAGGACCAGCAACATCTGGACCTTTGTCAAGCAAAGAACTCAAAGTTTGTACAGGACTCCCTTGGGACATTTTTCCTTGATGAAATGGTTGTGCAGGACACTTTTAGTCACATTATAGAAAGCCCTAAGAACTAAATGGAGATTTGCTATGCTGTATTACAACACTTAGCATCTATAAAATGTGTATTTATGGAACATGCTGTCACACTCACCAAATACATAGGTAATTCTTTGTATTTTATTGTTTTTTTCAAATGTGGTTTTGATTCATATACACTGTCAAACATTGTGGCTTTGAAAAAACAATTCCATTTTTAAGAACTTGCAAGATTTTAAAATGATCAACAGACATTTCAGGCAGAAGAAATACAGTTATAAGAATAAGAAAGGCTGGGCGACGGTGGCGCACGCCTTTAATCCCAGCACTCGGGAGGCAGAGGCAGGCGGATCTCTGTGAGTTCGAGACCAGCCTGGTCTACAAAGCTAGTTCCAGGACAAGCTCCAAAGCTACAGTGAAACCCTGTCTCAAAACAACAACAACAAAAAAAAAGAACAAGAAAGGCAAATATCAAACAAAAAATTTTGAAATATCTAATGGTGCTTGATATTTCACCCAAAGTGACATTTATGTAAAACAATAGAACTTCCTTTAATTATCTTGATTTTCAATAACCACAACACTTATGGAAACTTAAGTAGAAAATTAAAACGTTATTAACACAATACTATTTGCATTTTAAAAACAGATATTGAATTCAGAAAATCTTTACTTCAATATCTCAGCGTATCAAGGATTGTTAACAAAGGGATTGTGTGGGATATACAAGTTCATCTCTAATCCCAACAATAGCACATTTAACTGTAAATGACCAGTAAGTTGATAATGACTAAGGTAGGCTTATTTTCTGATATCTATATCAGCTTCTTAGTCCAAACATGTCTCCGATCTAATGTTCTCCTCAAAGGAAAGAAGATCCTTCATTTAGGTTGATATTCTGTGCATTTTCCATCTAATATGGATAATTGTATGAATGGTGTGACCATAATCTCATAGGCACATAATGGCACAGGAAAGCCAAAGCTCCCAGGCTAGTCCCGAACTCATGTACACCAATCTGTCTTAATATTCTAAGTTGCTAGGATTATATGCATGTACTACCACATTGGACCAGTTCACATTATTTTTTGAGACAAGGTATCTAATAGAATCTGAGTCACCAGTTCTGATGGATAGAATGTTAGTCTCTGATTCCCCAAGACTATGAATAAAGGCAGCCACTGATACACTGGGTCATTTACATAGCTGATGTGGGAAGTACTTGTGTATATGTGTTGCTTTTATTGGTTAATGAATAAAGAAGCTCCTTTGGCCTATGATAAGGCAGAATAGAGCTAGGCAGGAAAACTAAACTAAATTCTGGGTGAAAGTAGGCAGAGACAGTAAGATGCCACGTAGCTGCCACAGGAGACAATAAGCCACAGCCATGTGGTGATATACAGAATAATAGAAATGGGTTCACTTAAGACGTAAGGGCTAGACAATAAGAAGCTAGAGCTAATAGCCCAAGAAGTGATTTAATTAATACAGTTTCTTTGTTATTTCAAGTCTGGATGCTTGGGAATGAACAAACAGCCTTCACAAACACATGGATACTCAGGATCTATACTTTGGCCCTCAAGCTAATGCACCAAGCACTTTGTCAATTCAGACAGCCAAAAGGTCCATCTGTGTCTATTTCTAGCTATAATTAAGTTGAATGTACAATAGCTATGTTACAAATCTATGATAAATATTTTAATACCCCAATGTTTGTTTAGCTTTATGTTGAACTATAATGGCTTTTACTGATAATTCAAAGATAGTGGCCTGTGATGTCGAAGACAAATCTGATGTTTCGTTGCTCAGACTGTGAACATAAAACTGTATGAGGCATTGTTGCCTAATCTTAAGAGTTGTTTTTAAGATGGTCGTTTGCTGAAGCTATGTGGTACTTACCTAACCTATTGAATATTCAATTAAGCTGCTGCAAAGCTTTGGAACATTGTACAATGCCTCCAAACTGTAAACAACAATCAAAACACAGTGTTAGTATATTAAAATTGTCTGCGCATCTTTCTTCCTATAAGAAAATCATTGCTGTCTTCAGAGACAACCA
This sequence comes from Microtus ochrogaster, assembly GCF_000317375.1. NCBI lineage: Eukaryota > Metazoa > Chordata > Mammalia > Rodentia > Cricetidae > Microtus > Microtus ochrogaster. Next base: position 4,581,185 of record NW_004949104.1, read on the forward strand.
TCTCAATTTTCCTTTGTTTTCTGTTTCTCTCTTAGAGCGTTATTCTCAATGTTCTTTTGACCATTGTCTACTCTTTCTGTTTCCTTTCTTTCTATTTCTGTGTTCCTAAGCACTCTTCCTTGGGAATTGCTAAGCTGTTAGCCTCTTTATTTGTCATGAGCTGGGAAGGAGAACTGCACAAAACTTGTCCTCCCAGAGTTGGGAGAGGAGCTCACAAGGCCATCTCCATCCTCAAATACATACAGGTCATCCTTTCCTAGAGAGAAAGAGATGCCTTCCTCAAGGGTATAACCACCCATGAGTGGCCTATGCTTCTGCACATAACCCTACAATTGGATTGCTGTAAGTCTGTCTAATTAAATTCAAGTTTCACTAGGAGATTTCAGTGCAGTAATTTACTTGGTTTGCCATTGATTACCTATCTGTGGACACTAGACAAAGGTGTGTTTCCATAGAAAAAGTTCACACAATACGTAGCATCTATGTGTGTGTTTTTTTCATTTATTTCTCTTCACTTACTCTCTGGTATCATTCAGTCATTCTTTCTCCTTTAAGAACAAGATAATAGAACACTCCTTTTTGTCTCTAGATAAAGAAAAAAAACCACAAATTTCAGAACATCTATTTTTGTACTTATGTTGGTAAAATTCATTGAAAATTAGATCTCAGAGTAGAAAAATACTTTACAATTGAATAAAAGAAAGAAAAATGAAAGAAAAAGAACATAGCTCCTCCTCGGCATGGCAGAGGAAAAAGTTTATTATAGATATGTGAAAGAGCATAGCCATAGGCAGGGACATCTGGAAGAGTTCATAATGGATACGACCAGACTTAGCCATGTGAGGAAAGGGGGAAAGGGAAGGGAGAGAGGAGAGAGAAGGTTTCCATGCATAGCAGCCAGGGGTCCCAAAGGTGCAAAGAGAGTAGGTAACTAAAGTATCTGGATTGTATAATATAGGGAAAGTCTCTGGGGGAAGGGCAGTCTAGTGTCTGTGCCAGACAGTTTAGGGTAGAGGCAAAGTATGCCAGCCATACCCTGTAAGAGTTCGAAACTGAGGGATTCTGGGAGCACCTGACAGCCAGGTCACTTTGATATGTAAATAACCAGCGCAGCCATTTGTCCTGATTTAAACCTTAACAGCCCAGCCTTCTCGATGATAATAAATAGATGATGAGATACAACATAATCTCTTAAGACTCCTTAATGCAGATGTTAGTGCATCATTGATAGGGACCCAGAAACCTGGAATGCTGACCAACTCTGGGAAGAACAGGCAGGCTGTTTCACTCACTGTCCTGGCTCTGCAGGACCCTGTGGCCTAGGGACAGGGAGGTTACACGTGTATCAGTTTGTAGTCTTTAATTGCTTGGGAATCAACTGGAACACACACACACACACACACACACACACACACACATATATATTACATAAAGAACATAGAGTTAAGTAGTTTAGAAATTTTTTTTTCCTTAAGTATACTTTTGAAACTTTTAGGACCAAGGTTTTGGTAGTTGGCGGAGGGAACTCCCCAGTCCAGGGGAAGGGAGAGCAATCCTACCCACAAGAATAGGCAGTAGGTGGGAAAACGTAGGCTGGAGTCTGTCTGACCTTTAAAAAATGGATTCAAGTTGATTCCATGAAGATTACAATAACTTTTTAAGTTTAAAAAAGTGATAGAAGTTTTAGATGTGTTACATCACCACTGTTTGTAATCTGTACTGAAATCCACACTGCAGAAAAAGAAAGTATACTCACACCTCTGTGTCATAGTAAGAGGTTTTTAGAGTTAAAAGCATAATCTCTCTTCCCAGAAGGCTAGATGTGTACGGAGTGGGCAGATGTTTTCAGCACAATGAGGAGCACCTTTCATTCTATACTTAGTAGACCACAGAAGGATATTTGAAAGTTAAGTTTGAACTCATGACTGTGAGTATATTAGTAGAACTTTAGAAAAGCTGTGTTAGGGCTGGAGAGATAGCTCAGTGATTAAGAACACTGGCTGTTCTTCCAGAGGACCCAGGTTCAATTCCCAGTACCCACATAGCAGCTCACACGTGTCTGCAATTCTGTTTTAGATAATCTGATACCCTCAAACTAATGCACATAAAATAAAATTTGTTATAAAAATAATAATAAAAAAATACAAAAGCTGTACTAATAGCTTATCAGAACTCCATTGACTGTTAAAATGCTGAACTTCTGAAGTCTTGGAATAACAATAGCACAGCAAAGTAAGGAAATTATTTTTCAAATTGTTTCCCTAAGTCACTTTCTTATACCTTTAAAAACTGCATTTACACACCCAAAACACCATCTTAGATATTTTTAACTTAAGGTTCTGCATCCTCAGACCTTTGTAACTTGCCTTTACATACCAAAAACACTTTCTTCGACCCTTAGAATTTACATAAAATTCAAATTATTTTGAATCTGATTATTTACCATGGAATACAAGTGGCTGACTACGGACAGAAGGCATTGTAAAGCAAGTTCATCCACATGAAGGAACAGTAAAAAGCTATTTTGAGCACTGTTTTGTGAGTTCATCTCATTTTAGAGTCTGGAAGATAGAAGACTGTCTGTCTTGGGTAGAGGCCTAGAAGCTCTAGGTGAGGCCTGAGGCCTGACTTTCGCAAGTGAATGGAACTAAGAAGGCAGCTGCAGCCCTGGGGAAAGAGCTGGTAATACTTGATGTTGTTAAACCCGACAAGCCTGCAGTTAGTCACTCAATATCATCAGAGATGTGAGGAGAATAAATTATAGCTAGAAGTATAATCAAATGGTCTATGTATCAATTAAAATGACAGAGACTTCCTCATTACATAGGATGGGTAACCTTAGACTCAGGCGATCTCCATGATTCAGTGGAGGCAGTGGTCGCTCTTTGACTGTTCTACAGGACACCGTTCAATCTTCAGCTGCCCTACAGAGCAGTGCACTGTTGGCTGGGAGACCCAGGTCTCAGAGAGTTTTCCACTGATTAGCTATAATCGGCCTTTTTCTGTCCCTACAACCAGCTCCCAAATCACCACATTGAGACTTCTTATTAATGGTGAAATCTCAGCTGATAGATCATGCTTGTCTCTACCTAGCTTTTAAAAACTTAACTTAACCCATTTCTATTACTTTCTGCATCGTGGATTTCTTATCTTTACTTTGTATGACCCATGTTGCTTTCCTGCCTCCTCCACCTCTGCCCTTCTTCCTAGTGTCTTCTCTGGCCGGAAACTCTTACCTAGCTATTGGACATTCAGTTTTTTTATTAAACAGATCCAATTCTTCACAGTGTACAAAAAGATTATTCCACGACAATTAGAATTCCCACAATTCTTGTGGAGCTGTTGTGCCCCATTTATCTTCTTTGGAGAACTTAAGGGTTCTCTCTGGGAGGGGTGGTTCTGTCTATTATAGGAAGCTTAAACATTTTAATTACCATATTCAGCAGATCTCTGATGAATTTGTGGACCATTTACTTATTATGTAGACCTGATTTTAGGCTTAAGTTTAAAAACACTAGCAGGAGGCTAAATAAAGCTGGTTACTAAATGAATAGTTCACAAGTCACTAGCCTATATTAGATTTATGCTGTTAAGTTTGAGCCTTAAAGTCGAACATGTAATTGAACTACTGTTAGCATCAAAATGGAATATCACATTTTTATGACTTATATTATCCAAATAGCTAAAGTTTAACAAAGCTACCAAAGACAAAGGAGCCAGACAAATATTACTGTGAACCTGAGTAGAACTCAGGTATTTATGAACCTTGTTTATCAAACATACCTTATTTGTATAACTATCAAATATATGTTGCTACTTATCTAAATTTTTGAGAAGCTTGTCGTAGGATAGGTAGCAAAGATATAAGTAGTTAGACATATGTCTTAAGTTAGCTTTTGCTCAACTGAGTAGATTTTTATAACCTTAAATTTTTAGCATCATACAAAAATCTATACCAACCCAAAATATTTTGGAGATTTGTTGTTTCTTTGTCAAAAACAGAAAGACAACAATAAACTAAGGACTCAGTAGGGCTGAGAAGTCTTAAAATTTTGATTTATGCCATACCAGATGGTCATCTTAAAATGTGAAGTCACCTGGAATGCACACTTTAATCTTAGTAAAGAAGGCTGCTTGCATCTTGATGAGGTCATAGCCCAAGTTGGAACAAAGCCACATGGTAGCTATTTTAATCATCTGTTTTCCTCATAGACCTATTTTTAAAACAAGAATAGAATCTAAGTTATATATACAACATTATTCTTGACAAGAGTTGAAAACATATATACCCATTATAGATTTAGATTTTAACTGTAAGTCTTTTGTTATGAGATTTAAGACAGAATTTGTTACAGATTCATTAACCACAGCCAATGAGCAGACAATCCTGAGATAAAGTCTACTTAAACAATAGTCTTAAAAGATTTCTTGAGAGCAGAGCACAGAGAAATCATATGGATAAAAGATTTAAGAGTGAAAAGATGTTGAACTTTAGAGATAAGAAACTCCAGGATCATTTTCTTGTGCCGGCAGAAATTGTTACAATCTGCAAAACTTTGGACAATGAGTGTACCATCTTCAGCTACTAAGTTTTGATTTCTGGATTAAATAGGGAACGATCTTTGAGGGGCAGGCGGTGCAGCCAGTAGGCCAGAGAGTTCAGGGTAGAGGGTAGAATATCCCAGTCATATCCTGTAACAAGTACGGACTGGTGGATGTTGAAAGAATCTGGTTGCCAGGTCCACGTTGGTATGTTAAATAGACCTCAGCCATTTGTCCAGGGTTTGAAACTTAACACCATCCTCTATTTATATTTTCCATACATATTTGATACTTTGTTTTATACTAATTTTATGTGACATGTAAAAGTTTGAAAGTGCTAAAGAGCAGATGTCAGTAAGACATGTTAAAATGGGCCATGTGCGAATGTGTCACAATTACGCATGTCACACTATAAGTAGCATTTAATATAAAAATTATTATTGCTTTTGTTTTAAATGTTCTAGCATTTTGTAGATGACAAGCACATGCAAAGTGTTTCGCTAGACTTTAGAAAATTACTGAAAATGCTAATAGCTTTACTCTTTTCAACTTACATATATGTTTGCTGGCTTCTGCCAAGTGGGAGGTATCTTCTTCCACATTGATTTCTTTAGGAAACATCTCCTTATGGTCTCTCAAAACTAATTAGCATAGTGGCTGAAAACAAGAGTGGTCATGTACATATTGTATCAAGAAGAAACATTGGCACTTACGGTCTACCCACAGAAGGACTCATTGATCCCTCTTACCCCGAAGTTTTTGTGAATTTTATCATAATTATTGTACAAGTTCAAGGAGAGAACAAATAGATCATATTCTTCAAATGAAATGGCAAGGTTTCAGAGGAGAAAAAGAGTCAGGAAAGTCTGTTGTGCCCTGTTTGGAAAATATACTCTGTCGAAGATTGTTTTCTGTTCGTTGCTTTAAAATAAATTATGTATCGCAACATTTTAATAATGTTTTACACACACAAAGTGTATACTTATGTTCTATTTTTCATAGTATTTTACTTTACAAAAGGTTCATGGATGATAACGAATTGCCATACAAATTGAAAAGCAGAAAGAAAATGGCACTGCTTTCCTCTTCTCTTGAAAATACTGACCAGCAGAGAAATACAAAGAGGGTTCAGGCACAAGAAGCTGTTCTGAGAAGGACTACATTCACTGCCCCACTGCCGCCTCATCCGTTCTTGGTCTCATTCCTCAAGAGTTAGCCAGAGTCTTTGGACTACAAACAGTCCCAACCTTACATGCCACACCTGTGAACCTACCTCAGTCTCCATCATTCAGAGCGTGAAAGAAGGGATGCTCTAAACCTGAGTCTGAGATCTAAGTATGTAATGCAAGCTGGCTCTTGACAGCTTCCACATCTACAAAAGTTTCTTTTATATTTCGAAAAGCAGTTAAAAAGTAAATGTATCAATAATAAAACAAAATAAAAATGTGTTCATGCAGATTTGCACTATATTTAGTCATCCTATATAACTGTATTTTCTTCTCTACTGTTTTTAAAATTTTATATGACTGAAATTAAAAATTTGACAAATTTATATAAAGTCATTCAATCATATCTCCCCATTTTCTTTTTTTTTAAGTGTTCATAGAAGATTTATTCATAGTAACCACAAACAGAAAATTCCTAATATCCATCAAACAAAACAAATAATAGACTATGATTCTGCAGTAAAAAAGGGATGCCTGTATTGATTACAGGTGACAATAATTTATATGATTGCATTTATGAAATTGACCAGGGGTTCTCAACTTTCCTAATGCTGTGACCATTGATTGGTTCCTCATGTTGTGATGACTCCCAGCCATAAAATTATTTCATTGTTACTTCCTAACTGTGATTTTGCTACTGTTATGATCATAATATAAAATCCATTAAGCAATCTCCCCATTTTCTTAACTTGAAATTGATAATCCCATTAGAATTATGCTTGGTATATCTAGATTACTCAATAGAAAGAAAGAAATAAAGGTTTTGGTTTTTTCTTTGTTTGTTTTATTTTGTTTTCATCTTTAAACTCCAAGAAAACAGTACTAGATTGCAGTTCTTCATCTTCAGAGAAGAAAAGACCAGAAATGACTTGCTCAGGTTATAACTAAATGATGCTGAAAAATTATTCAGGAAACAAATTTCTCTCAAAGTGCTGAAAAATACTATTTTGTGTTTAAAAGTTTCCCTTTTTGTTCAAGCAGTAATGGCCAACAATGAATATAAACAAGATAGCACATGTACTCTCTATGCAGGGAGCTCCCACCCAGGAATAAGTAACCCCGAGATTGTGTAAAACAAAACATGTTATGTAATTTCATCCCCAGTAAAGTCTGAGTTTTCTAGTAACTTGCTTGATTGATTCAAAACACCTTGGAGTGTGGATTCGCGTCATGTAACTGCCTAGCTGCCTCCCAATTCTACTCTGAATTTTGATACAAAGTGGGTTTTTCTTTTCCATATTAAGGAAGACTAGCTCAGGGAAGTGTTCCTGGTGGAAATTGACTAGATTGTGCTCGAACTACCTCTCACCTTCAATTCCCCTTGCCTGCAGCGTGGCACACTTGGATCACTAATTAGCCATAATCACTATTAGTGCCGCTACTGCTTTAAGACTATTTCGAAGCTCACCAGTTATTTTCAGGTTCTGTGTTCCCCTTCTCCTGCCCACTTGATTGGTTTTAAATTGCAACTGTCGACTCCTGCTTTCTATTGCACTTACTCATGACTGCTCCATCTTTCAACTTTCTCTTTCCATTCAAACTGCTAAATTGGAAGTGTATAGCGTTTGATTTATATTTAGATGTACTTTTTAAATGAAGAGTTAAAAGTTAAAAGTCTGCACAGCTGCAGGAAACATTATTGAAAGTCCTTTAAAACCATTATGTCGACTCCCCGAAATGGCTGCTGCTACAAATGTACATTATAAAATCGGCCTTTTAGCTGCTAGCATTTCATTTGAATTTGTACCATTTCCCCCTTCCTATTGTCCGTGTTTAATGGTAATCATTCGGTATCATAAAGCTAGACATGTTTCTCTACATAAGGATAATAATGGCACATGTAGAAAAATAAGTTTGCAAGGAAGGGATTTCTAAAGTGTGGAAGATTGAGGGTGAAGAAGTGCATTCAAATTAGTATGCAGCAATACCGGCATAAACTGGCTTAAACAACATGTACTTTTATCATTTGCAGGGATTTCAAGTCCAGATGTACCATGGGTTTTATTCTTGACCACTACGGTTTGTGAGGAACAACATCATAGACCCAAGTTTCTCCTCTGTCAGTTCTGTCACTGTTAACATTTGCTTCATCCTGGGCTGACTCTGTCTCTGGCAGAAAAAAGAAAAAGATGGCAGACATCTGCAAACTTGACAGCAGGGCTCACTGCTTCCTTCATTCTCATCAGTAGAGTGAAGATTCACATGTGAGCTGAAAGAACAGAAGGTTCTAGGGAAAGAAAGGTCTAGGGCACAGTGAGGAGAAAAATAAAGGAATACGACCTAAAAGAAAAATGAGGATAGAAAAGAATAAGACCTTCCCCAGCAACTGCAAATGAAGTTTTCCAGTGACTTTCTAGTTCCGGGGAGCTTTGTAGTTCCGGGGAGCACAGAGGATTCCTCAACTTCTGGAATGTGTTTAACACTCCTTTGGAAAGTGACAAGGAAGTAGAAACTGCAGAGTCAGCCACCGGTGTCTGCTCTGTGCATGAAGGGTTAGAAGTCATAAAGTAAAAGTGGGCTTGACCTTTGCTTTAAATGTCCAGCTCATATTTCATTCATAGTATCACAATGGAAAGTGTTAAAATCAATCATAGGATTATATATTAAAGTGAGTGTTTCTTAAGTCATTGCAGCAAGTTTTCTGATTGTTCCTGTCCCTTTTATTTGAAATCCTTGGACGGATGGCTCTAATTTATTTCCTTTACTTGAAGTGAATGAGAATGTTTCCTTTTTATCTGAGAAGAGTTGAAGCTACGTTATTAAAATATTTTCCATTTCTATTATAAATACAATTCCAATATCATCATAAATGTATTTATCCATTAACCTACTCTTATCAAACAGACAAGAGAGTATAATAAGTGGTGTATATAAAACTGAAACAGAGAGTTTTGATCCCCAACCTGTTTATGGGACAATCAAAGAGATAAAATACAGGTATAAATAACTCCAGTCCAAGCTAGAAAAGGAGTCCCTCAAAGTATAAAGAGCAATGCAAAGTGAGTCTGTTTCACTGGAAGATTATCTCTTAGGTGAATTTTTCAAAGCAAATCTCAGTTTCCAGTTCTTGGGGGAAATTATGAGCCACCTTTCTTATTTTATCATCATCGGCAGCACTGCTTTTTCTTACCACGTGCCAGTTTTACCTGCTTAGGAATCACAATAGAAGGACTTCTCCGACAAAGCATTTAATTACTTCTTTGCCTCTGGGGATGTTATAAGCCAAGATATTAAGCTAAGATGGTGCTGTGTGCTCAGCCTGTCAACAGTCCTCATCCCCCACTCTAGCCGTAACCTCCAGAGTAAACAATGCAATCTGCTAACATGGCAAAGGGACCCAGTCCCTATTTTAGGACTTAGCTGGCAATATATAGTTTTGTGTAATCCACAGATGTCCTCAATAACCGAAAATTCAGAGTAAACTAACTCAAACTTTTCAATGAAATTATTCATAAGATGTATCTCTGTATGCTGCTTTAAACTAGTGTGGGCAATTAAAAAAGAGATAACCACAGGGGGAAAAAAAGCCTGTCATTCAGAGGTAATGATGACACACACTTTTTCAGCTACTTTGGATTGACAGATCCAATTTTAAATAATTTTTGAGTAATGAAAAATAATCATAGAACAGGGAGAGAAAGGTTTGGTTTGGGGTCACCCTAACAACGTAGAGTATATTTATACTTGTTTTTGTTATCTCTATGTAAATTTTTCACATGTATAATGAACAGATTTTCTAATCGCTACGTAAAATACTCTTTTCATGTTTTGCTTTCATATAGACATATTTATTTAAAAATTATAAAATATGAAAATAGATTAAGAATCCAAATGTGAAAAATCATGCTCATGTTTTTTTTTTCCACTCACAGGGATTCACATATATTAATATGAGCAGTTGAGAATTGGCTGCTCACAATTTGGCAATAATGATATGTATAAGTAGAATAAAATTAACGATTTTTAGCCTTTTCAGTGTCAGATCCTGGGAACCTTGCCTGAATGATGTCATTAAAATTTCAAGTCACCCTTTAAGAAAAACAATATAATAATACACAAAAAGATAAAGAATATATAGCACAGAACTTAAAGTATTTATCCAAGATGGTGAAGCTAACTCGTAAATGGTGGAGGTGGGGCAAGAAGCTAGGCCACTCTGTTGTGTCCGTGCATTCATGGGATTCTGCATGGTGAATTGGCAAAACCTTGTTGAGCATTCAATATCCTCCAATCAACCTTTTAAAATAATAGTCCATTTTATTTTTTTCAGAATCATGTAGTCATTCATCATGAAATGTAGATATGCCATGAAAGGTTTGGATTAAGTTGATAAAATATTGTATTAGGGCTGGTCTTTAGACAGTGTGCACTAGCCAGCTCCTCCTTTGGTAGACATGATGGGGAGAATTTCTCTGTGTTAAGACTCTCAACGGTGCTTTGAAGTGCTCTACTGGGGATAATGGGGAAAATCTGGCCATAGCTTCCATTTATATAAAGAGAGTTTTTATTTCAAAAGCACTTTCCCATGCATTATGTAAATATTCGGTAATGAATATTTAATCCCAAGGCATCTGAGCCTCATCTATATTTTTATGGGGCATCATTTAAGCAACTTTTAGTCTCCCAGTATCTCTGCCCTTGGAAGAACCCCACTTATGACAGCATGTTAAAAACTAGATTTAATAAATGTCCAATATCAGTTCATCTTGCATATAAATAAAACACTTCAATCTGAAATGCAACTCATTACAGACAGTTTTGTTTTTATGGAGTCAGTGGGCAGCCATTGCTGGGACAATGGAAGAGAGGCTCCGCAGGACATGTAGAGCAACTTACTCTGTGGGGCTGAAATTGCTCAAGATTAAAATTAAAACAATAAACTTCAGCTCCTGAGTGTCTTCATTACTAAAGCATTGGGTCATTTACTTTAACAATGCCAACTTACTCTCAGTTTTGCATTCCCTTTAATTAGTTAAGGAAGTAATATGCAAGAGCACACCTCATGGTGTCCCATTACCTTGGAGAGATGCTTTTTCTGTTTCTAAAAATAACACGTCTCAGCTCCTAAACTCTCTGTAGAAGGAAAGCATCACAGCAGAAATATGCCATGAAATGCCAGACTATGAACTTCTAAAAAAAAAAATGTGCACATGATAGCTATAAAACGTGTATGATATATATTATATGTATGATAGTACAGAAACAAAAGTACATAGAATCAAAAAATAACCTAGAAATAAAAGGTAGAAATATGAACCACAGTGACAGGAGCCTGAAGACTAATGCCCAGCTATTTCACCTAAAATGAAAATCACCTAAGACAGAATATGTTTTGTTGAAATTCCCATGTAGTAACTATAACTCTTTTAAATTATTTAGTTATTGTAGTCTAATCTTTGGCTTTCCCTGAAACTAAGAGAAATAGTACATAATCATTCTGGTAAATTGTCAAATTAGTTTATGCCAGTGGATTTAACAATTTAACTTGTACAAAACTACAAAGTGTTTTGAAAGAATAGTTGAAAGGAAGTCTAACACCTATAAGATCTGTTTACCCAACTCCTGGCACCACCCTGAAGATTGGCAGTCATTACACTCAACTAAAAGATAATAATCCTAAAGGATTTAACTTCATTAACACAATTGAGAATTTAAATATTACCTTGTATAAATAGGACTCATTAGGTGTAATTATGAAGCAAACATATTTTATCTCTTTTATATTTATCCAGAGGTAGCTGCCATGGTGTGTCCCTTGGTGACAATACAGATAAGACCTTAACATTTTGTTTATACATTGATAATAGAGACGCTGTGGTCATACTAAGTCAGTAAGCAATCTCTCCTTTGTAGAATTTGGGATGTCCATTCCAATTTAGTTTAACCTTTCCCGTTTGCTCTCAGCTAGAGCCTAAGTTGCACAGAAAGTATATGATCAGAGATGGAACTTCTTTGACTTCTGGGATTGCTTCCTCCTGGATCTGCTAACACAATTTCCCGGTCCCTTGGGTTTTGGAGGAAGAAATAATCTAAAGGAAATGGAATTGGAGAGTGCTGAATATAAACAGTTGTCTGATGGCTTTGTACTATCTGGATCTCACAAGTGTTTAAAGACAATCAGAAGAGATCCACTCCAGTTGCAGCTGCCGCCTTTATGTCGAGTTCCCTGTGACTTTTGATGCTTCTGTACTGCAGCACTGTTTGAAAGCTTTTTGTAGTTCTTTCAAAAACACAGGTCCTGGAGACTCAGTCGTCATAGTGACAGCTTCTTGCCACGCACACATCTTCCCTTATCGCATCGTAACACCATTCCAGTCTGTTGCTTAAATTTTCTGTTCTTCAATTACACTCAGATCCCCCTGTATTGTATTCCTGTCCTTTACAAATATTAGGAGAAACATATTACATCTCCCCAAATATTTCCTTGTAGCTGTGCTTTTTATTTCAAGAAGAAGAAATGAAATCTCATCACTCCCCATGAAGGCAAGTAGGAGACTAAATATTATACAATAACTTGGGAATAAGAAAAAGGGAAATTCCCATTTAAAAGTGAAACCAAAAGTCTATTTTTCTGAATAATTTTATAATCTACATGATGGTCAATATCGATTGAAATTTGATATGATCTAGAATCACCTGGAAAACACGCCTCTAGGCTTACCTGTGAGGGATGGTTTTGATTAGGTGGAGGTGAGAGACATCATCTTGAAAGTCATCAACACCATTTTCTGGGCTTTGGTTTGAGAGGAGATCAAAACCTTAAAGCTCGCAGACCACTAATATTCGTCATCTTCTGCTATCTTCCTGATGTGTGTGCAGTGGGATCAGATGCTTCTGTTTCCCACAGTCAGGAGTTCTTCACCATGATGGATGTACACAGAAAGTGAGGCAACCGAGATCTTTTCCCCTGCATTGGTTTTGTAAAATTGTTTTGTCACAGAAAAATAAAAAATAACTAAGTATACATCATTAGAGTAAAGGTTTAGGAGTTGCATGATTGGGTTTTGGCCTCCTGCTTTCAGGTTTAACAGGGTACACTCATAGGCAATCATCTTCCATGTTCTCAAGTCTGAACCAAAAGTCAGATAGGAATACCACCTAATGGTGCTGTGTACATAGCAAAATATGGAGAAGTTACCTGGAAAACATGATGCAGATTTATTTTATCTCTGACCTACTGGGTGGGAGAGATAATTTGAAACTAGCTGCAGTAATCATTTAAGTAATCATTTCACCATCTGTATTTTCTTATATAAACCAGCAGTATTAATTAATTTAACCATTATTCTACCCTTTGCCTTAATGACATTCAACTACCATCATCTAATTAGTTACCCAAACTAGAAAGAATATGTGTTTCCACCAACACACACATAAGCAATTATACATACATAATGCATTTTACACAGATACCTTTAAGATATCTAAGATTCAAATGGAATAAATCTAACCAAGAATGAAAAAGATCTCCAAACTGGAAATGTTTGGACATTGGAAAAATAATAATTTTAATTTTTATATTAATTAGCAGCCATCAAAGAAATTGAAAAAAAATGCCAATGATATGTTAAGTAGAAATTTCTATTATAAGAAAATACTTTGTAATTTTACCAAGGGTGTAATCTCCAGTAAATAATAGAGGTGGGGAACAGCAACGATCTCACAGAAAATGATAAAAGAAACATCAAGGTAGAGAATATTTAGAGCGTATTTACATTGTCTCTTTCAAAATTGAACATAGGTTAATAAGGATGAAAGGAGTTTGGAGAGTAAGGAAACAGAATGCTTCTCTTTTTTTTTTTTTTTTAAAGGACTTTATCCTTTTTCTTTTCTTTCCCAAACGTATGTGTATTTTAAACATATTGTAAATTCTTTAGAGTTTTCTTCCATCTGAATCAGTCTTTAATGTATATCTCTATCTTTCTCTGACCACATGAGTCTTTAATTTTCGAAGTGATATGCTAGAATTAAAACTGCAGATTTGGCAGCTAGCTCCACCCCATTCCTTAGCTTTTTGATCATCTAGCTTCATGATGGAGGTATTGGCGGGAGTTAAATTTATTGCCAGAACTCTTTGGAATTTCTAGGTCCATGCCACCACCAAGAAGCTTGCTGCTGGCTGCTCATAAATACCATTTAAGTGTTTGGTGGCAGAGCCTTTAAAAAGAGCTATGAGGTTGTTGCTGCTAAAGCTGAGTCAGGAAGCCTCTCTTAAAGGAGCAGCGCCTCTGCTTGCTACTGCAAGAAGAGCCTACCAGTTTCAATACGATTACCATAAAGCTGTGTTTGACTTCATTCTTGTCTGTCTAGAATCCTTTTACTAAAGCTTTCCTAGGCTTTAGGTGGAAATACTTGTCAAGCGTTTCGGTATCAAATATAGCACAGTCAATAATGTAGATGAATGTTTCTGTCTCCTCTGGTCCCACAGCCACACAGTCCCAAAGAAACACACAGAGGCTTATATTAATAGAACTGTTTGGTTCATTAGCTCAGGATTATTATTAACTAGCTCTCACAACGTAAAATAACCCATAATTCTTGTTTATGTTTATCCGCGCGTGGCTTGGTTCCTTTCAGCAATGCATTCTCATCTTGCTTCCTCTGTTTCTGACTTACAACTGCATCTCTTACTTTCCTCTTCCCAGAATTCCCTTAGTCTGGTCACCCCACCTATATTCCTTGTCTGGCTACTGGCCAATCAGTGTTTTATTAAAACAATATGAGTAACAAATATTTATAAATATACAAAAGTATTAGCACATAGCAGAAAAGCCCCACTTGGCCAATATGATCTAGGAAATTCTCCTTTGACTCACCTCCCTGGTTACTCCGTACAATGTCAAATTGACAATTAAAAGTCATTGTCATACCGAGGTTCACTTTCTTGTCAGATCTAAATTATTATGGGATTCAGAGACACTCACTAGCTCACTTGCTCCAGATTATCTTAACCCCACACTCAACACCATAAAGAAAATTAAACAGTGCTAAAACGGCCTTTGCTAATATAATGCCCCATGATCACAAAGATTATCTTATTCTTGACTTTTAATTTCATTCAGCCTGACACTAGCAAAAGCCACTAAAAAGTTGGTCTGTATGATATACTAAGCACCACACGGCTTAATGTGTCCTTTCTCATTTAGGTTCAGTTAACCTATTTAGGAACAAAATTAAATCACCCATTACCCATTAATATACCAGGGAACACAGAAGTTTTTTTCCTCTCCTCTAAGTTATTACATTCCATAAGCAAAGGAGTCAGTCAAGAGTCAAATTACAAAGAGAAAGTGACTCTAGTGTCCTGGTATACAGTATGATTCCACCTCTCTAAGTGACCACATATAATTTGCTGATGTATTGGAAGTATTGTCATGACAGCATTCACACAGTTCAGAAGCACAACACCTACTTCTGTTCCTTGGAGTTAGATTTGCTTTTTAGTTATGTGATCTAATGAGAAGCAGGATCCAAAGAGCTGCTCTACTCTGTGTGTCAAATTATGGGTGTGGGGGTATAAGTATAAGTGTTCATCATGTTTAGGGCAGAGGATAGGTAATTCAAGTGTTATTACTAAGGTGCCATCCATTTGGTTATTTGGGACATGGTCTCTCACTTGCACTTATAATTCAAAGAATAGGAGATTTAGGCTAGTTGCCCAATGAACTCCAGGGAGCCACCTGTCTCCACATTCCCAGAACTGGAATTTCAACATACACAATCATGTCTTACATTTTTAAATGGATGCTGGGGATGGAACTCATGTCTTGATAATTATGCAGCAAAAACATCCCCTACTAAGTCATTTCTCAAATACTATATATAGAGAGAATATATAGTTATATATTATATATCGTATATCATATGCTAAGCATCATACAGCAGTTTAATGCCATATATATACATAGATGGAATGGTATGTGTGTGACACACATAGAAAGAGAAAAAGAGAGAATGCATACTCTAAAATAGCTTTTTTTTTTGTTGATACCTATACACACATGGCTAATAATCTACTCTTGAAAGCCCTTGATACTAAGAATATAAATATGAGTAAGAAACGAAAGACAGGATTCATGTTCCTGGAACCTCTGGTTTTATCCTTAAATATAAAATGTTTTGTAACAGAACTACTAAGTGCTGAGGTAATGCGATAAAACCAAAAATTTGGTGGCACAGCTTTAGAATGACTGCCCCCCCCCATCTGAAGGGATCAGAAAACAGTGTCAGATCCCAGAGAACCTTCTTCCTCAAATTGTAATTTTTATCACAAATGGCTACATTCATTCATTATTCTTATTACTTACTCAAGTAATTCAGTCATTTCAACAGCTACATAAGTGAAGCGTTTGCGTTCTTGGAAGCATCTAATCAATATGCCTCAAATGACTCAGCAGATGGGCTGGATTAGGGCTTGCTCCTGTTTTAGTAGAAGAAGCCAAGATGACACAGAAGCAGCAGAATCCAAATTTCAAGGCTTTGTAATTATCTAGTTACTAGTCTTAAGAATTTATGGTAGGTTGGAGTATTATACCAGGAAAAACAATTAAAAGGTGATAATGTGTGTCCTGTTTTAGGTCAGAATGGATTTTACTAGATGAGCAAGGCAGAGCTGCACTATGCAGCCCTCTTACGGGTTTTTTTTTTGTGTCATAATTAATGATACCACAATCTTATTGTTATTCAGATAGGTAACAGATATTAACATTTGGGATCACAGTCATTTCTCAAAGGAGATGGAAAGAGGTTTGTAAAGGCCATTACCTCATCAACATTTAGTGTCTCTGTTGAAGGACGGGAGAGTGTGGAAGAAAAAAATCAGATTTAGGAAGAGGGGGGATAAAAGAAAAGCCAAAGGAAAGGATTTTTTTTTTTCATTACACTGTGGACTTTAATGGATCTGTGTTGTCAGCCTAATTTGTAAAGATCAATAGCTTCTGTTAAACTACAGTCTAGGCATCCCTATCTCCTTTGAATTCATTTACTCAGCACATGATTTTCATACTGAAAGATAAGAACATAAAGAGTTTTCAGATATTTTTACTAGTTTTACATTTCTTTAAGCTATCGAATAACCTAAAATATGTATGGCAATGGAAACCTTTTATAACGGGATAAAATGTGAAGACGCACATTTGAAATATTGTCAAAATACAAGCAGACTGCATTTTATCAGAGTGGATTTAAGCTGTGTTTACAAGTTGCCAAATATATGAAAAAAAATGAGAAGTGTAGTCAGGGTTTAGACATTTCTTAGTGTCTATCTATAAAAACCCAGCAATGAAACTGGCTCAATTTTCTAATTTGTTTCAGTAGATCCTGTGTCTAAAAGAATTTCAATATTCTTTATGAAAACACTTATTTCAGTAATTTTACCCATCAACATAGGTAATATTCTTCCTTATATTTTGTTTTCTCTCACGTTATTTATAACATTTTGGCTGAGGCTCAACACTGATGAGGTCATCTTATTGTTATCTCAATAACATGTTATGATATACTTCAAGAGGAGACAAAAATAAAATATTCTTCATCAAAACATGAAGAATCAAAACATTGATGAATTATAATTTAAATAAAATTACTATACACTTTCAGTGTGTACATAATTTTATACATCATAACATAGGTCAAGATTTATAATGCTTTGTCCATGATGGTAGAAGGCTGGATATATTGTCTTTTCAGATTTTATATTCCACTTATGTTTATTGAAATTTAACTCAATATTAAGTCCAGGAGCATTGTATATACATCTATACTAAGTAAATTAATATGTAATCACAGCCTTCTCTTCCTCCAGTTCCAATTATGTAGTTTCAATGTAGTCTCACCCCCAACTCTACAATGGAACGCATGCTCCAGCCTCTTCTGATCCCCAGCCCCAACTCTTGTATATCCCACAGATATTCCTGTCCTAACCACCCTCTGAGCATTTAGTGCTTCATCCCTTCCCAAAATGCCAGCAGGCAATCTCTGCAAAACCATAGGTCACTCCTGCCAGGGAAATAGGTAAGCTAACTGCAGATATTCCCCTCTCCTTTTTCTTCTCCAGTTGCCCGACTCAATCCAGCTCTATAGCAGAAAACCTGCTGAGGTGTCCCTTTGCTTTCTGACTCCATCCACTACAGATCAGGAAGATCTTCTCCAACCTTTCTTTACCCAACTTATCCCATGATACCAGTCTCCAACACCAGCAGCCATTCCATGGGAATACACCAGATGCACAGACGAGGAAAACAGGTAAGTTAATCAAAGCCTTCACTACTCCCTCCTCTGCAAATCTCACCCTTCAGCCTCATCCATAGCCCTGCAACAGACCACCTGGGGCAGCCTTCCTTTCCCACCTGCCCACATCTCCTGACGATAACAATTAGAAAATTCTCTTAAGTAATAAGCCTTAAAAAGCAATAAGTAATTATTTGAAAGTACAAAAGAAGTCACAGTGAGTGCTCGAATAGTTCACGTTATTCTAAAAATTTACAAGAGCTATGACCTTTGAGAACAAGCTTAGACCCATGAAATTTAAATTCAATGAAGTAATTATAAGAAAAAGGAATGCAAGGAAATCAACCTTCACCTACCGAGAAGAAACCTGAAAAAATAGAAGTGAAGATATTACAAGGATGCAAACAGCATTCTATGGCGAAAACATATAAAAAAATTATTGACATCATCACTGAGTGTGTCAGCATGAAACGACTGACTGGGGAAGGAAAACGGCATGGCAATTAATGGACGGTAGAAAGACTGGTTACCAAGATAAAGCCTATATTTTACTAATTTTTTTAAAGTTAGATTTTCTAATATGTGATGGGACATTTGTCTGTAAGAAGTAAAAGTGACAATAATATAGGTAAGAAAAGGCTGATGTGGGAGTGTCATATATCAATCTGTTGA
>NW_004949104.1:4600297-4600764 GCF_000317375.1 Microtus ochrogaster
TATTTAAAATGCAGGATTAATAAATATGGTAAAAAATGAGTCATTCATATAATGTGAAACAAAGATAGTGAGAGAAACAGCAGTTGTGGGAATGTTCATTCAGGATCAAACCCAAGGAAAAACAAAAGAAATTGTGATAATGTATGTAAGCATAAAAACAAAAATCAAAAGTTTGAGTGGTTTTGAAGAAAGAAAAGTTTTGGGTGACAGGAAATGAAGGAGATTACCTAACCTCAAGAATAGAAAATCTGTACTAAATGAACTCATAAAGCAAAACAAGTTTATTTAAATATTTCATATTAAACAAACATAGCAAGTAGTACATATAACATATATGTTATATTATTCTTACCAAAAAATATTATTATTTTGTTGCAAGGATTTTGCTAATGGGTAGGGGTTGTAGTCTCCTCATGGCCTGGCAGATGATCTCAATAGCTAGGCAACACAGTGTTCCCTGCCTCTAG
>NW_004949104.1:4601040-4606923 GCF_000317375.1 Microtus ochrogaster
AATATCAAGAGCTGATTAGGACACTGGGTTTGAGTAAAAATCACAAGATGTTCCAAGATGCTCCTGGCAGTTAGTCACCTGTCATTATCCAGCTTTGTGGTCTATTAGGAAACAAACAGAGGCAGAAACAACTGTTCAGGGGAGGGGAGGGTCATGTACAAAAGCAGGAGTATCTGCTTTAAAAAGGAAGGGGGTATGCAAGAAGTAGTCCACACCTTTTGTTTAGCAAGACCTGCCTGACCCAAAATGAACCTGGCTCATGGTTTTTGCCTATATTTGTCAACCTCAAATGAGGAATGGGAGATCTGCCTACTGCGCTGAGTTGTGAATGATGATTGAGCTCCCAGCTTGTTGGATTTAGAGCTCTGAATAAACCTTGATTTTGCATTCTGGACTTGACTGGATTCAGGTGTTCTCTCTGGCGGTTGCAACTTCGGCACAACACCTCTATGATTTCCTCACACTCAGGGTTTGAAAGAATTCATCATATTTTATATATTATGGAATTCTTTTTGGAACATGAAGGGCACATATATCTAGTATTAGTTAAAAATGCAAATCCTAGCTGTGTGGTGGTGGCACTTGCCTTTAATCCCAGCACTCAGGAGGCAGAAGCAGGCAGATCTCTTTGAGTTCAAGGCCAGGCTGGTCTACAAGAGCTAGTTCCAGGACAGGCTTCAAAACTATTTAGCCATTGCACATGACTTTACATTGCATAAAAAGATTTTTCTTACAACTATACACTATCCCCTCAGCATCTTCTTCCCATTTTCTGTTATATTTCCTTTTGGATTATAATAAATCAGTAAAAGTATGATACTCTTCCCAATACCCTAAGCCACTAAAATTGGAGTTCTCTAACTCTCATTTTGGAAAATTTGCTATTATTGTGTTGTTTTGTCATTTTGGATCACTTTGTAAGAGGAATCGTTTTAAAGAAATATATAAGAAACTAAATTTCAGTTTGAGTGCTATTCCAAACTACAAAATCCTGGAATTTGACGTTTTATGTTTAGGAATACACTATGTTCAAACCACAGTAAAAGTTCATTGCAATTATCCAGTTACAGTTTTCTTAAACACATGTAGATTTGTCTGCTGTCAGTCACAAATCTAAAGCTGAGTCACACAGGATGTTTCCCATGCTTTCTGGAGTTTGTATTGACTCTTATATGTGATATTTATATTTTTCTTCTTGAAATAATAATGGTATAAAAACATCATTTGTATTCCAAGGAACCTGTTGATTCTTGAGTACTGAATTAATGTGGCATACAAATCTGGTACATTTGCTGATACCTCTAGACATCATGCATTTAGGCATATAGGAGATTCAGATATTGGCAATGTTTATATTACAAAATGCCATTTTTTATCTACTATGTAAATGATAACTATCAAATAAATTACTACTAAGTAATATCAGAAAATAGGAGAGTTTTTTTTTGTTTTCCTTCTATGATGCCCAACAATGACGTCACTGTCTCTTTTCCCACTATGCGTCATTCTTAACACACCATTTATTACATGTAGTCTACTAACTCTATTGCTGTTCACCAAGGCAGTTAGATAGTTCTGATTACTGTGCTATGCTGAGGAAGTTCCATTGAAAAGCAAGGAAAAGTCAAATTTCACATCTCTATTATGCTATCAAATATGATCTACAGGGAAAAATAAAAGCTATAAACATATTTGAAAAATACTTCAAACCCTGAACAAGGGCTTTTTAAATGAGAGCTGAAGCTAGAGTGAATCCAAAACAGATGCTGAAGGTGTAATGTGACAATACATAGGGGAAAATCACTCCATTTTTAAACTACTTACTAGGTAATAGATTTCTCTAAAAGCAGGGGATCTTATTGAATTTCAACGAGTTCACAATACCACTGACAGCCTAGTATCAAGGGCATCATAGTTTCTGCTCCTTTCTCTTGTTTCTTATTTTCCCTTTTTCTTACACTCAGTCAGTATCTATATGGATTGTAATTTTATAACATTTGATTTGTGTGAAGGATATGTATGACAACATATAGTGATTAACAAATTTAGCCTATACTGATGAATAGTGCCTCAAAGAGCTTTGACCTTCATTCACCCTTGCCACAGTAGTAGAAGTGGTTTTTGGTGTTTGTTTTTGTTTTTTAGTGTTGTTTTGTTTTCACTTTCTCTTCAGTCCCTAGAATTGTCAAAGCTGTGCTTTTGCTGTCCTTTTAATCTTTGTTAGTTGTATCTTCTTCTGACATTCAAACATTTTTGGGGCCCTTAGCATAACCTTTCTAGTGAATTACGAACATTTATTTTACTGTTTCTAGTTGCAATCTATCATTTTATCACCACTTTAAAAAAATTCTTTTTTTTTTTTAAAGAATTGTAGTGTATTTTAATTGGACAAAGGCAAGGGACTCATTGTGACCTGTGTTCATGGGTTATTATCATGCTAGCTTTATTTATTACCATTTTGTGCTCTCTCTACAAATTCCTCTCCATAACTAACAGCTCTCTTTTCATTTTTATCATTCACTACTCTTCTAGATTCCAAAATTGAAAGCAAATATAAATTTATTATATGAGCCTTTTGTTTAGTAATATATATTTTTACCCATTTCGCTGAAAAGACACCACTTTATTTTTCCTAAGGTTGTTGTGTGACAAAACTTTTCATTTGAAGATGTAACACACACACACACACACACACACACACACACACACACACACACACACCTACTCATCTCAGATAGCGAACCCATTGCAAACCAAAGTATGGAAACTACGAAAATCCAGCAGGAATATGGATGTGGGGTTACTTACAGGAACAGAAAGAACTCAATGACAGCTGGATCGCCAAAACACACCTCATGTCACAAATCTGGAAATTTGTCACAGCACACAACCTTCAGACAACACGATTTGACAAGGGTCCTTTCCAGGTGGCTCAGGAGCTCTAAACTCTTCCAAGCAGCTCAGCTGCTTCCCCCAGTCTCTTTTGAATCTGTTTGCTCTTAGTGTTTTCTTTGCAGTTTAACTCTGCTTGTCTGTCAAAGGGCTCTCAACTTATTGTTGCTTCCTCTAATGTGCAGGGGCCATGTGAATCTTGTCAGTTTCATGTACTTCCTGAAGCTATTTTGAGTTGTTTACCTTCCTCTTTAAAGAGCTCCCCTATACCATGGAGCATTTTCTATCTCGAAAGGAACTGCTACAAAGCAATGGTTGAGTAAAAATCTGTTGTGCATGTAAACTCACTTTTGTCCATTCATCCTTTATTAGACATCAAGGCTAATTAATCTGGCTATCATGAATAATGAATCAATGAATGTGGGTTTGCGGGATATTGTACGGTAGACGGACTATGTTTTCTTCAGCCGTACATGTATTCAGATGTGCTACAGCTTGATCATATGAAATTTCTATTTTTAATTATTTCTCAGCAAATCAACTCCACACTTCTTTTTGAAGTGGCTGGACTAACTCATATTTATATATAAGCAGTATGGGAGGGGTCCTTTTCACTGCAATTTCACCCACATTTGTTGTTTTGGTTTGTGTCTTGAGATTCATTCTGATTTGGTAAGAAATGAACAGTTGCTCTTTTGATACACTAAAGATGAAGAGTTTTCCTTTTATTTAGTGGCTATTTTATTACTTCTTCACTCAAAAAATTATACGCTCAGTTCATTTGTCCATTATTGATTCTTGCTCTTTTGGTGTTTATTATTTTCAGTTCTTTTATATAATGCATATTCTTATATAATCTTTTGCCATACAATTTCATAGCAAAGAATTTCTGGTTTTTGGCAAACTAGATCTTTACTTTATTTACATTTATGGGCTGGAACTGTTTAACTTAATGCATGCCAATTCTTGATGCTATTCTTAGAGCTTGAGAGTCTCCAAACAGTGTTTGCAATTTTCCTTTCTTACTAGTTCCTTTTTATTTGTCCTCAAAACATCTTTAACCAACCAATATCATAAAGACAGCTTCCGATGTGCTGATGACACTTCATTGATATAACTTCCCAATTCAGGTTTGCAATACATCTGTGGTAGACGAAGTTTATTTTCCAGCAATAACCAGTTACCTGTCAGTGCACGTTCATGAACTACACTGTATCTACTACACTTCTGTATCACATTATCGCAGTACAATTGTAAATACCTGAGACCTTCTATATGTGATTTTCATTCCTTGGTACATATAATCTATTTGTTTTCACTTGTTCAATGAATGATTTGGGCAATTGTTAAGTGTCATTCATTGCATGTATTGGCATTTAACTACCCATATTCTCACCACCTGGCTTATTTCTATTGTCTGTTTGTGTGTTATGATTGAATCAGTTTCAACATTGTGCCTGTGAATGCTAAAAGTTCTATTTTTTTATCTATAAATTTTGTCCAATTACTTGTGCATGATTTTCCTAGATAGTTTGAGAATCAGGCTTGGAGAGATAGTAGTTAAAAAACACTGCCCTTTCAGAGAAGCATATGTGGGTTCCTAGTGCCCACATTAAGTGGTTTAAATGTTGTATAACTCCAGATCCAGGGGCTCCAAAGACTCTTCTAATATCCATGAGCATCCATAAAGTCACACACAAACACACAAGTGCACATATAAATAAATAGCAAAGTAAATATTTTTGAAGAAAAATTTAAAATATTTATGAGAGAAAGTTAAATAGCACCCTCAGCAATTGCCCTATGAGTAATTCTAAGTACATCTAAATTTATTTTTAAGTTCACTATAGGCATGTCATGATACTACTCAAGATAGAGAAATTTCTGTTAACATTTCAGCTTGCTTTCATCACATGGGATTTTTACAGGTTTCTGAAAAATACAAGTTTAATGTTGGTAAATAATGCTTGAATTTGTGAATTTTCCTATAGTTTCCTCTTTATTCCTGCCAATGTTAAAATAATTTGTCAGTTTTAAACTTTAGTTTATTTACAAAAGTTTATTTAAAGGATCGTAATAATACATCCAAAATTTCTATATAAAATTAAGAGCTTTGAACCACAGAAATTGTAACATTTTGATTCTTATATTTCTTAGGTTTTACTTATGTTGCTGTTTTAAGATCAGTACTGATGTGGCACTGTTCTTCTTATTGGAAAACTTTGTACTGTATTGTGAGCCACCTCTTCCCTGATTTATTACTTTTGTAAGCATTCTAAATCAAAGTGCTTTCTATTTTGAAATCTGTTTCAATGGTTTTCCTAATGGTTTCACAGTTCTCATTTATTTAAAAGTAGTTTTGATAATTTGTAAGTCCTTATGTTAGACTTTTCTTTCCATGCTTTTTTTTTTAACAATTTCTGTTTGATATGCTATGATATCTGTAATAATATAATCTGGCATTATGCCTGACTATAGCATATCTCTTTTTAAAATAAAATATGCAGGTGAATATGACTTTTGTTCCATTCAACATGGTTTCATGTACATAGCACTTAGTTAAAAGTATTTTTTTAATACTAATCGTTAATCTTTTCTTTGACAAATGTATTACCAAGGAACGTTTTATTGTTAAACCTTTGAGACAGTTCTATACACCTTTTGTTATAGGTTTTCACTGTAATTATCCTGAATTAAAAATTTTACAGTATGAGATTTCATTTTACTAACATGATTGAGACCTGCTTGAAAAAATCAGCATTGATTGAAAAGTACATGATTGATAAATATTCCTTTTAAATTTGAAATTTTTCTAGTTCCAGTTCTTTAATTTTTAAAATTTATATATCTACCAATTATTGTTGGGGTCTGAACATTGTGGTTTGTGGGTTTAATTGTTGACCATCTGCTCTGTTGCCTTTTTCTGGATGAAGG
The DNA here is from genome assembly GCF_000317375.1 of Microtus ochrogaster. Lineage (NCBI taxonomy): Eukaryota > Metazoa > Chordata > Mammalia > Rodentia > Cricetidae > Microtus > Microtus ochrogaster. Next base: position 4,606,867 of record NW_004949104.1, read on the forward strand.
CTGATTGTTTCATGTGTTGATTCTTTTGAGCCATGTTTCCTTGTTGTTGCTTTTTTC
>NW_004949104.1:4607023-4608103 GCF_000317375.1 Microtus ochrogaster
TGGAACTAGCTCTTGTAGACCAGGTTGGCCTCAAACTCACAGAGATCCACCTGCCTCTGCCTCCCAAGTGCTGGGATTAAAGGCATGTGCCACCATTATCCCGCCTTTTCAATAAATTATTTTATTGTTTTTGGGGGGGTTCTTTTATTTCCCTTTTATTGAAAAATAGATTTTTTTCATATAATATATTCTGATTATGTTTTCCCTTCCCTTTATTCCTCTAATTTCTCTCATCCAATCCTTACCGACATCTTCTTGTCTCTTCTTAGATGGAGGGGAGATATGGGACGATGGGAACATGAGGGAATGTGATGGTTGAGTTGGGGAAGAGATGAAGTGGGAGAGTAATGAAGGCGACAGAGGGAGCCATTATGGGGTTAGGGAGAAACATGGTGCTAGGTAAACCTAGAAATCCAAAAGGATGACCCCAGGTAAGTGGTAGGTTAGGGGAGAGGAGGGTGGAGTCGGAGAAGGGAACTGGTATGGAAAATAAATTAAAAAATTTTAAATAAAAAAGAAAACAAACAAGCATCTGAGGTATAATAATAAAATAAAATTAGATGAGGCAAACCAAATAAATGAGAATAAGACAAAACAAACAGAAGTAACAGAATCAAATAAAAAGCACACACACACACACAAAAACCACATACAGATGCGGAGACAAGTATGTTCACCTGTATAGAAATCCCTTAAAAACCCCAAACTGGAATCTATAACATATATGTAATGAAACTGCAAGGGGAAAATAAATTCTGTGGATTTCATCTTTGCTTTGTTTTCCATAGTTCTTTGCGGAGTGATGAGACCTCCTAGAATTTTCTTAGTCGATGTTATAATGACCATTGGTGCCATCCTTGTTTAGCTCGTGTTTAAGCAGCCATGTTAGTGAGAGTGAGAGTTTATGGACGTAGCTTCTTCTTTTTAACTTTTATTTAACTAGCTCTTTTTTTTTATTGAGAAAAAAAATTTCCGCCTCCTCCCAGCCTCTCACTCCTCCCACCCTCCCCCCACTCCTCTCCCCCTCCCTCTCGAGTCTGAAGAGCAGTCAGGGTTCCCTGCCCTGTGGAAAGTCCAAAG
>NW_004949104.1:4610318-4652278 GCF_000317375.1 Microtus ochrogaster
ATAGCCACAAATAGCATAAAATATCTTGGGGTAACTCTAACCAAGGAAGTGAAAGATCTATTTGACAAGAACTTTAAGTAACTAGCTCTTTAGTAGGCTCCATTCAGCTGTAAGTGAGCGCTGTCTAGTGCCATTCTTGACTTTTTTGTTGACTGCTTGCGCTACTTCAATTTCCTGTGTCTCTATCTGGTACTGTTAGGTACTGGGACCTTGGTTGTGCCATACATAAGGTGACAGTTGTTTGGTTGGCTTGCAATCGTCATATACTACATTTTTGTGCAGATGAATTTCAAAGAAACTGATGTACTTATTTCTTCATGCAGTCCTGTTACCTTTGTTTCTCAGTTCCAGAAATTCTAAAAATGCCTTACCTTTCCCATTCCTAATTTTGTATGCCATTGAGACCACAGAATGGAATTCTTTGAATGGAACTCCAAATATTTGCAACATAAGGAGAAATTGTCAGTTGAGGAACATAGGCCATTCACTGCCCTTCTATCTGGGAATAATAGTGACTTTTTGCAATATTTAAGACAGTGATGATTTCCTAGTATTTCTGAATTTTTATAGGTATTTTATGCCTAATATTTCCATGACAAAGTCTTATCCAACATTTAACTACTAACTTCATTAGTCTGATGATAACTCCATTGTTCTTTTTAATTTCTTATTTTTTATTTCGTCTTCTCACATACAGCCAAGCTTAGAAATCATTAACAGTTTCAGAAGAAAAGCTATGAATACTGTCAGCATCATCTCTGTTCATCTTGACAATGGTACTTGAATTCCTAGGTTTTTTTTTTTTTTCAATTTTTACTATTAGAACTGTTTCCCAGTGGTTTTGGAAATATCTTTAAATAAAAGACTTGAAATTGAAAGAAAGTTGCTGTTTTTGAAGTTGAATGCGCTCTGGTGGAATGATGCATCATATCTAGAAGTCATAGTGAGATGTATATTTTTAGCTCTATTAAACAGCTTACATATTATCTAAGTGCAAATCCATTATCATACTCCTTAATGTATGTATAGCTCATTTAAAGCATGAATTATTAAAATGTTGTTCTCTAAATTGATGAATCTAAAATTTAATCTACACTAAGCTGAAGATAGGAGGAGAACAGCCCACAAATTAGTAAGTTAACGGATGTTATTAAAAGCACCAAATTGTGGTAATGCAATTAATTTCTGCCCTTAGATAATTATGGCTTCTAAGTCTTATGGAGGTGCAACTCTACGACTGATTTGTCATCAGGAGAATTTTATATAAGGTTCATTTAAATGCTTAAATTTCTGCATGTATCAGAATGTACAATTTCTATAAGGGAAATACTCATGCAATTTACAAAGAAGAAGACAAAGCACATATTAGTTATTAATCACTTTTTTGGGTTGTGAAAGTTTTGATGGACAGGAATTTAAATGCTGTAGAAGAAACATGCTTAATATATTCTGGATTTGAGATTTGAATTTGAGGCAATAATTTCAACTAGGATTATTTGGATCTTGGGAGGAGCTGAAAACTCTAGTGTTCCTTGGGAAATGTAAGGTAGAATAGTGATACCATTTGTAAATCACAGTTTGTGTCTTTTTCCATAGTCACAGCAGACAATCCAATCTGCCCTTCATTCTTGATTGGCTTCATCTGATAATTTGACCTTATATATACCCATCCATATTTCAAAAAGAAAAAAAACCTTTAAGTCCATAAAAGACTTCCTTTGTTAGGTGGTTTTATGATCATTTGGAGAAACATTTTGGAGCAATTTAGTTGGAGCAAAATGATAAATTTATTTCTCTGGATGTGTACAACTTCTCAATTTTTATTTACTTGAATTTTCATGACTATTGAGAAAATGAAGGTTTGTTATAGGACTACCATTAATTCAGTCTGATTACCATTGAATCTTATAATCAGCTTCATATTTTGGATGAATAACATGCAATTTTGTAGCTTGGAAAACAACATTTGGTTTTTACATTTTTATCAACATCAATCCAAGCTTGCAAGTTACTTATTACACACCACAATTGGGTTTACATTCAGCTCATAAAATAAGAAATTTCCATCTTTCTGTTCAGGATAATTTCACTTTCAGTAAGGAGAATAATTAATAGGTTGATATTGTACACTTTATTAATGAAAAATCAGCTGTTCTGTTTCATCACAAAGTTTAAAGCTACACATCACTCAAAACTTGCACAATCTCTACATGTGTGTGGCAAAGTCCATGTCAACTTTCTTTAGGCAGTGACTCTTTACACTTACTTTTCTCTATGAGATACCAGATGTACTATTCCTATAGATCTCTGGGCAGAAGTCAGAGAGTCTGGTTTTCCATACATGGCAATCATCTTCTGTAACCGGCAGCATTTGGGACAGAATAAACTCCATTAACTCGTTCTATTAATGCTCTGTGCAGTCAGCAAGATCAATGCTGCATGGAGTGATGAAATGGCTAACAGCCTTCCTCGGAGTCCTGCCGAATGCTTTCTAACACACAGAATATATAATTACTGTTCGTATAAACAGGTAGAATTTAATATTCTATTGCTCATGCAATCCCTGCAAATACAAGGAGGTTCTTAATGAGTGGAATGAAAATAAAGTCTTTTAGCTCTGCACATACAGAGTCATTTTTTAATATTTTGTTATCTAACTATTATTTCACAAACTAAAATTGTGGAATAAAATTTGATTCATTTTCTCCATTGGCTAATATGATGACCCAACAACTTGGCACAATTTAAGAGTATCGGATAGAAAAGATTTTCTGAACAGATGCCTCCCCAAGGCCCATTAGTTACAGCAGCAGAGCGCAAGGTGAGCCAAAGCAGAGTAAATGGGAACTAATGAAGCCAGCAGACCCGAGGATGCTTTACCGAATGTAAGTAAACAGGCAACACATATCACACCATTAAAAATAATCCAAACTGCGTGATTTGAAACAGGTATCTTGTTCTGCAGATGGTACAGCTGCTAGTACTCATCTGAAGAGAGATATTCTCTTTTAGAATAACTTCTGCAAAAAAGGGAACATTAGCCACTTCAGAAATATAAATGGGCTTTTTTTTTTTTCTCCTCTGTCTCCATTTGCTGCTGCCTGCCTTGTCGCCTCCACAGTCATCCCCACCCTGCACATTTGAGATGAAAGCTCGCTGAAGAGCTGACTAGTCGCATGGGCCTGCAAACATAAACCTTGAGAACATTACATTTTATTCTAACCAAATGGACGAAGCATGAAGCTAAGCAATCACAAAGGAAATAATTGAAAGGAAGAGTCAGAATGGACGTAAAATGAAGAGAAGCATAAAAAAAATCAACATAAAATTCAAATTCGAGCCATTTTTAACGAGGAAGAATGAGTTTATCATTTGTAGATTGAATATAACTAAGCTGAAAGGTATTTTTCATAACAATGATTTATATATTCAGCCTTTTGTTGGAGCAAGGTTTCTTTTGTATGACAGCAATATCTCTCCCTCCTACTATATTTAAAGGTCACTCTGCATTTCTATTAGAAGCCTCTAGATTGAGTGTTTTGTAACTTGGTTAGAGAAATTCACTGGAAAAAGAAATTTTAAATTCAGATATTATTCTTGTGGTACAATCTGTAGGCTATTAGCATTTTCAGTTGTCCATTTATGATCTAATAAATGTATACAGTTGGAATAAATATTCCTTTTATAGAAAATTGTTAATGCCTCTTCAAAGTCTTTTTTCTTAAATTTAAAACTGAAAGCACAAATAATGGAATATTCTCTGACTTAGTAATCATGTTTATTAAATCCTCATTATGCAAGATGTTACAGACTGGTTACTTTTGATTCCAAAATATTAGTGAATGACAAAATAGGAAGCAACTTAAAAATCATGCAATTGGTCAAGATAGAATAATTATTCCTTGTTATGTAATATTGAATTAGTTAGCTCCTAGCTGAGCAAAATTAGCCATAGAGATTTTGGAGGACTGAGGACAGGAAGAGAGACACAGTAAATAGTACAACAGGGCTTAGAGAGGGTCTTCACCCTTTTGGATCAAGGATCAAGAAATGAGAGGGGGGGAGGGCGCGAGAGAGGTGTCACTGGTCTTTTCTCTGAGGATTTTCTGAACATCCAGGTTCTCACCCCAATACCTGACTCCTGAGTTTTTATTTATAAAGAATAATTCGATAAATATTTCATTTTCTGGCATTCAAACTAGCATATAAACCTACTGGCCAGCTTTCTTGAAGAAGTGACTTCAGGATTGCTTCAGGATGAATACCTAATACCAGTACAAAGTGTAAAGCCTGTAATTTCCCTTAAGGTGAGTTCAAAGGCCAGAGAGTATTAAATGTAATGGCCATTTGACCACAGAAGAATTCTAAATTTATTTTCAAAACACTTCCCAATATTATGCACTTTTTCATACTTCAACTTTTAAAATTACTTTTAGAAAATCTGTTTATGAGCAGTAATGAGACTCATGGTTTAAACTATAGTATTTTACTCAGAATTTTTTTATAGTATGAGGACATTAAATAAGACTGTAACATTTAGTATGAGAACATTAAGTAGTGCTCATTTCTACAATTAAGCTAAAAATAAATATCTGTTATTTGTTTATAATAAGTATCATACTAGACACTGGGGACTTTATCATTGGTAAAATGTAGTCTATTATTTTTGTGCTTTATAAGAAACAGAACAAATATTGACTATTCAGATGTGGTGTGGCACTTGTACATGGTATCATGGGAGAGTAAATGAGGATTGTATTGTATAAGCATGAAAGCATTGTGTCCATCGTGTATGGATTTATTCTCCAAATACTCAAATAAAAAATACTATTCCATCAATGACACACACACCAAATAGAGCAAAAGTCATTTCACATACACACAAACACACACACACACACACAGAGAGAGAGAGAGAGAGAGAGAGAGAGAGAGAGAGAGAATTTGCAAACATTCAAAGAAAGAAAATCATACAAACATCTGAAAGTACAAGAAATAGCAGAATTCGTAAAAATAAAGCATGAGCATGTTTAGCAGAAGATAAAATTGTATTGACAAAATAGTTGTGGTTGGGGGTCAGGTATTCCAAATCTCTTCTTTCAGGCTATAATTCTAGTTATTAAATGATAAATAATAACCTAACTGTTTAAACTTCTAAATTGTATTCTGTTGTGATCAAATATGAGCTCTGGCCAGAGCATTGTTTGACAAATCTATACCACTAAGGAGACAAATGACATTTAGTCTACAGTGTTTGGTTTAGTGTAAAACAAAAACAACATTTAAATCCAAAAATGAAAAAAAGAAAGAAAGAAATAAAAATGAACATTTCTTGGCAAATCTGTTAGAAGTGTCATCACTAAAAACAACAAGACAGGAAAATGGATTCAATCAATCTAGAAAACCTAAGGGTAGACTATTATTATATGTTTAGTATAGGAATCCTGTTATCTAAATGTAGAAGCTATGAGATTATAGGAAGAAATAAGATGAAGGCAATAATGAATGAAAATTGATGACCTGTTTAGTTGATAAGCTGAGAAAGAACGTCCATGAAAGGCTCTGACACACATACAAGCCAGAAATATAGGAAAGAAGAGTTACATAATTTGAAGAATAGTAAGTCAGAGATGAGGTTAATATAAAATACTAAAGAAAACTGTATAAATAAATAATAAGAAGGAATGAAAAAGTCAATAGGGAAGCCGGATCACTAGATTTGTTGTAAATAGAAACATATGTTATCAGGCTATTGACTAAATGTGATGCCAAAAAAATCCAGCTCAATCTGTTTTATTTTTACTGGTATCCATACACAACACATAGAGGCAGATAGAAGGGAGATTTTAAGTAATTGTGTGCTGAAAGATAGACAGAAATGGGCTGATCCATCATTATCAATACCAGGCATGTAGCTGAAAGGCAAAGAAATAACTCTCGGTAATAGCTGGAGAGAAAAGTAATATTTAGAAATTTTATTTTCTTGTATTTCAATATAGAAATTGAAAAGATATTGCCAGTATTATAAATGAATTTTGTAATATATAAGACCTTAGTGGGAAGGTAAATTATGAAACAAGGTTTAAGTTATGAGAGATGATGGGATTAAGAGTGAAAGTCTGGCAGGCCTGTTCCCTGGTCTGGAGGGGAAGAATAACTTTTGAATGTTATAGAGATACAGATGTGGATTAGCATTTCCATGGTATGACAGAATATATATATTCTATATTATATATATAGAATTAATTATATATAATTAATATAGACTCCAGGATAACTTTACAAGGATAAAAGTACTAGCTAGCTAACGGATATAAGAAAAGTAGGAACATTTAAAAACACAAAAAATAAGTAGTGGCAAGAAAAACAATTGATAAGCAATCCTGAAATACAATCAGAGGTTAAAACATCAATTTATAACATCACTCATAAAACTGAGCGATTTTAAGCACCTGTATGAGAGAAGATTGATTATATATTATTCTATTATTAGGTATTTGGGATAAAGTAAAAGAGTAATGAAATCAAGTGTGCAAAGTTATTGAGCAATTCAGAAAAATCATCTTTCTTCATGTGCAAATAAGGGAATGCATTGAAGAAAAGAATGTCTTTGGCCTTCAGAGAAGAGAAAAGGCAACAAATTGGGTGCTTTAAGAGATTAAAGAATAAGTTTTAGTAAACTAAAATGATGAAATGGAGGAATTAAATGATTTGTTCAGAAAGTTGTCCTAGCGTTTCATAGCAGTAGTTAGTGACTATAACATACCTAAGTTAAAGCTGCAAGAGCAGGAGGGGGCAACCTGCTTTAATCAAAACATCAAAATCTCGAATTAAGTTATAGTTTCCAGCAGTCAGTTTCGTACATGTATATTCTAATTATTGGTATTGAAATCTCCCTCCCATCCTTCCTACTCCTTCTACCCTTTTTTCCCCCCAAAATCTCCTTTATACATCAAAATGGGTTTTCATTACTGTTTTGGTTTCCTTTTTTGCTTGATTTCTTGATTTTTATGAGACCTACTGGGTTACCTGAGTTGACCTCTCCTTGGAACTGTTCAGATAAACTACCCAGTGGATACTTTAAAATAAATATTGGCGAGTGCAGAAATGTTTGGCTGATCACAATTTTGAGCAATGATTTGGGTTCTTGACTTCCTCCCTCCTGAGGCCATTCATTCTGCACTTGTGGAATCTTAGGAAATATTAGCAAGAAGTGAACGTGGAAGAAAAGTGAGAAGCAGAAAACCAAAAGGCTGGGAAATACAATCCAGTGTTTACACTCAGCTATTACAAAGTTTCTCCTCCTAGATACCGCAAGTATCTACAGTAGTGGTGTAGCTTGAAATACAAAAGAAGCCAATACACCAGGGGCAAGGCATTTATGTGAAGCCAACATGTTCATTGGTGCAAAATTATTCGGAAAGCAGAGCTGGCAAGATAACTGAGTTCTAAAGCATGCTTAGTTTTCCATGGGAGTAGAGCCCAAGGGATAAGACAAATAAAATTCTATTCAGAATTATTTGGACAAAGTTTTATTGAAGATTATGAGTAGTGCACGTTAAACAAAATCTAAATGAAACATTAAGCCAAATTTCATTTTACATGTAATATTTTTGTTCAAAATTTTGTTGAAGAATATTTTTGTACTACTCTCCAGATGATACATAATCATAGGTGACTAAGAATACTTAAGATGGGCACAAATTGTTGAGTTCATTGTTATTTATGCCTCATGAATGGAAACCATTTTCAGGTAAGTGAATTAATAAGCACTAACACATTATTTTTGTCCATAATTTGCCATAATTACACACAAAAAAATCTGCAATTAGCAGTTACTAATATATAAGGTAGAATCAAACCTATTCCTTTCCTTAGAGGAATCATTTATAATTAAAGTAGAAGGGTACTATGATAGCTGCATCTATGTTTCAGGAATAGAAAGAAAAACCAAACTATATTATCTTATTTCCCTGTATGTCTCAGGGAGTGATCTTCAACGACCAGTATTCTGTTATTGTTCTGACAAAAAGTAAGTAGATCAAAGGGCTGCCTTCCCATCCTTAGATTTTCAGAGACCATTTATAGGAAGCAAAGAAGTGTCTGAATTTTCCATTCCCTGTTGAATCAGCCTAAGGGAATAAAGATAATTACAGCGATGAGCTGTGTCATTATTATTTTAATTTATTGAGTGCTAATGGCACACTCAGCACAGCAGTAAATAAAGAAAGAGAAATGGAGTCTACCCCAGCCTGAGGACAGAGCGAGGACACAATGACAAAGAGCTGGGTGGTAGAGGGGGACAAGTTCAACACTCCCTGACATTAGAAAAAGAAGAAAAGAGCTAAATATACCCTGAGTTGATTACTCAGAGACCATACAACTAAATAAGAGTTAAACTGTGAAGGAGATAACAGCTCTGTGATTAGTGAGTTGATGCATAGCACTTTGGCAGTCAGAAGATAATGCGATAATGTAAAACCAAACAAAACAAGAGTCTAAAGGTACTCAGAACTTCAAAGTTGCACTTTCATCATCAAATGTTATTTCCTTGCACGCTTCTAAGCTTGAGGAGAAATGTATGGTTACAAACTTGGGGGAAAAAATGAATCAGCCTTCATATTGAATGACCAATCAACCAGAGATTCCCTCACACTTCAAGAAGTCAGATAACAACCTAGAAATCAAAGATAAATGAAAGGTAAGGGAGTGCTGAGATCAAGGGGACAGATAGAAGTTTTGAGTGTCACAAAGGGGTGTGACATTATAGTTCTGTCTAATGATTATAACAGAAAAGAGCTACTTCATGCCCACAAGGAGAAGGGAATATAATGAAGAACAACAGCAGAGAAGTAAGAATTATCACTACCAGGATTGGGATTGGAGGATGGCTCAGAGGTTAGGAGTCCTTACTATACCAGCTCAAGATGTAAGCACCCTTAAAAAGCCAAGCTTCTCCCTAAGGACTGTAATTTTAACACTCATTGATCTTCTTATGTCCTCAGCATGTATAAATAGGCTCATGCAACTGAAGACTAACATATGCATATATACTCCAAAGGTAGACACACAAACATATGAATAAATACTCAGTCACCGTCAGAATTTGTTTTCTTCAGTCCTTCCAGGAGTATAGAAAATAATCAATTTCACATTATTGGCTCCAAACCTTACCTAGTTAGCATAACACTATTCCAGTCAAAGCCTGTGGTATCCAGCAGAGACATAAGTTTATACTGTTTCTTAGATCATGCATTAAGTATTTGGTCTTCAAAATATATTTCCAGGTCCATATTTAAAGGTATTTCCTTCATGATTGTCGTTTATCATTGTTAATATACATTTCCCCCATTCAAGTATCCCATCCTATGTTAAACTCATTTGATAGCATTTTAATTGACTCAAAAGTTATTCAGAATTATCTGAAAAAATATACCATACAGACGATGGCAAGCAAGAACTTATCCAAACTATTACATTAGAACTCACAAGCTAAGGTTCAATTTTAGATCCATGATTAAAATGCAGAGTGTAATTTTTAGGTCGAGTCTGCTGATGGGATGTTATGGACCATTATCCTGTGTTGCAAATTAACACGTTGACTAGACTCAAAAAAAAAGAGTAATGTTCCTGTTCTTTTTGAGTAAATAACTTGGATGAAGGCATTCATTCTACAGAGTTAAGACATGACCCTCATAATCTTAGTGATAAGGGAATCTTTATTGATGACTATATTTCAAAGAGGTGACTACAGATCAGGAGGAAGACATTTTAAGTTGTAAAATTGTCAAAAAGTGTTATAAAGGATTTGTATCTCAAAAAGAAAGAATAAATAACTATTCTAAGAAAAATTCTTCAGACTTCTTGAGTCAGAACTGTATAAGGTTTATTTAGATTGAGGAGATCTACCTTCTCCAGGGTCAGCTTTAACTATAATCTATGCCAAAGCTAGGAAAAATTTTAGTGCAATTGATGCTTATCCTGTTTTTTATGAATGATTAAAAAGTCCTTAAAATTTGATATGTTTCAGTCATTATACTACAGAGTTTTACATTGTGTAAAAGCATTTTATTAATTCTCTGAGAATTTTATATATTCTATTTTAGCCATGTTCAACCTGGGTGTCAGAGTTTATTTGCATCTTTTATTATAGACACAGTGGTGTAGGATACATTGAACATAATGCATGTTTTTAAAATAATATTAGTTGTTTTTCTTTGTTGTATTTTTTTAGTTGTATGCCTTTTTCTAATTAATAATTGTATTTCCATTGTGCATAGTAACTAAGAATGTGTGATTGCAAGTAAAGAACAGACAGTGTTCAGCTGTTAGGACAAACAGAGCAAGCTTTTGTGAATGGGAAATAATAGCTTACTTAAACAATACATCCTAGGAAGAGATTAGACATGAATTCCTTGTCTTACACATTCACTGGAATGAGGGAGGAAAGGAGATTGCCCAGATGCAATCAAGAACTGAAAGACAGGACCAGACCTGGGGTCTTGTGAACAGGAGGAAACAGAATGCTTTGACAGGAAGGAATCCTCACACAATTCTAGTCTTTGTCTTTATATTGTTGGCTAGTATTTCAGGAAGCATACCACTCAGTCCTGGTTGAGTGCTCATTTATTCTTTTTATCACAGTTGGAAGATAGCTTTCCATCCACAGCTGTCTGAAATGGGTCTTCAGGTATAAATATGCTAGCACTTTTAACAGCACTATGTTTCAATTGAGACCTCTTTATGTGAGCCATTGGATTTCCCAGTGTTCTAGGATACTCATTAAACTTTATGTCACAGAAGGTGGGAACCCATGACAGAAAAATATCCTGAGAATAAAAGTGCAAGACAAATTTCAAATAAAGAAGACGCTGAAGCTAGACATTGATTGATGGCATGTCTTCTTACTTTTTCCTTATTCTTTACCATTGGCCATCAAAAGCATCAACAACATGTTTGATTATTAAATATTTGCATTATTGATGAAATGTTTGTCTGTGTTCATGCTTGCTAGCAACGAAGACAACAAGACTGAACTTGCAATATCACTGTCTACCTTTAGTGAGCTTTGAACTGCAAGAACACCCCCCAAGTCTTGGAAAAGGTAGCCACAGACAGTCACCTGGAAAAGGTAGCCAGCCAGCATAAGGGTGATAACTTGGATGTTAGTGATTTTTGGTATGTTCAGAGCTGCCTATTAGTAAGGGAAATGTAATAATGGGAAACAAACAGTTCAGTTTTTAACATTTCTATCGATCTTCTCATCCTAGAACAGTTCTTATTTCTAGGAACTGTTTTTACTAGACACTTCGAAATCATCATGTCAAGATGACATTTTTAGAAATTTCTAAATCCTACCTTATTGTAGAAAACATCCTCAGATGAAGGACACTATATTAAAGTGTGTTCTTCATCTTTCTCTCAGGTTTTTCAGTGCTGCATAAATAATGCCATGTTGGGGCTAAACACCAAACACAAAATCACTTTATGAAATCTAATTGTACCTCAGAAACGATGATATACATGATTTAAATGTCAATGATTTTGGAGAGAACATTTAAAACTATATATTATACTGGGTGAATCTTATGCTTGATGACATTCCATAGATTCTGTGGCTAGTAATGAGAGGGATTGGAGTGCTAAAATCATTTCTATGATAATGACCTGGAGTCTGAAAAGAGAAATATGATTACTAACATTGATGGATTCTGAACTTAAAGATATCACAAGTGAGTTTGAAAAATGAAAGGACTATAAGTTCTAGAATTTGAGGGCTCTACACTAGCAGTGGGTAGAATGTTTGTGATCACCACGAGAGTGAAAAGGCTATTTTAATTTTTTTCTCTTTGTATATGTTTGTGCGTGTGTGTGTCCATGCATGCATATGCATAGGCCAGGATCAGCATCAGATGTCTTCTTTTCAATCTTCATCTTATTGTTTTGAAACAAGATCTCTCATTGAACTTGTCATTCAGTGACTGGATAGGTCAGTGATCCATGCTTCAGTTCTCTTGCTTGAAAAGCAAACACTCCAGCCAGTTAGCCAAATCCTCAGATTTTGTGCCTCTATTTTTCCAATTTTAATTTCAATCCTTTAGAGAAATTTTAGGTTCACACCAGAAATGAAGGGAAGGTAATGAGATTCATCATGCTTTCTTAGTGTTCCACAAAAGGGCTTCCTTCCACTTATCAACATCTCTACAAAGGAAAATAGATTTTTTTTAAAAAAAAATGCCTGGTTAAAATGCTTTTAAGCAATTTTTCAGTCTGCAAAGAGGAAACCAGATATAATCCTCTCTTTTCTTGTTTTGTTTTGTTTTTACTATATCATAAGTGATGCTGTGCAGAGGTAGCCCCTCCAATAATGTGTACTTGGTTTTGAAACAACCACACTAAATGTTTAATTTCATCATAACCACGGTATACATATGATTTTCTGGAAATTGATTTTTAAAAGCATGATTTCCTAAACTGAACTTGGTTTAATTGATTTATTCAGTGGGGACACCAAAAACAGCATCTGAAATGTTCAAATTAGTCTAAGACCAGTTAAGAAACTGAACGATGGAATAATGCCATAATCAAAGCCTTGCTTGTAATAGTATTCTACTGCAGAATTCTTTTAAATAAACTCTATTTCTAGTATTGAGGACTGCAGAAATTCTAGCTGACAATTAAACATTGAATCAAAAACACCATGGAGTGTGTATGATGTTTTGTAAGCAGCACAACATTAAACAGACTAACCAAAATTCATGGGAGAAAAAATAAAATAAGTGATTTCACCAATTTTGAAAGGAACATTGAGCTATTAGAGTTAGTCTGATCTTTAAGAAATTTCAGCCCAGCAGTGCAAATGTTATTAAAAATAGCAAGATCATAACAAGTAGTCATTAGAATTTGCATATGTGAATGAGAATGTTCTTAATTACAAATTACACTCTTTAAATTATTTAGGAGCTGTAAATCAGCACAACAAAGAATAATAGGTCTAAAGCATAAAGTGTTTCAGGGGATTTTTCAAATGCAAATGATTGGAGAAACAACACTAAATGAGGGGTTTGCCGTTTTTTTCAAATCAAATATCTTATTGGAATAAAATATTATGACAGAAACTATAAAAGGTTTTAAAATTCAGGGGATATTTCCTGTAATTGAGAATGCTGTTTTCGGCAGACCCAAATGCCTACAACATCATCCTAAAACAGAAGTTAGTGAAACTAACCTTCTGGTTGCTACCAAGGTCAATAGAACCTGCTACTGGCATTCATGAAACACTAATTTACAGGTAGTTATTACTCAGTAGTTCCTGCATGAGATGACAGGTGTAATATTAAGTTGGGGGATTTAAACATTGGATGGATAGATCGTGAACACACATCCTTCCAAAAGGGTAGGGGTAAGTACAGATTTTTCTGCCACCCACTTATAAGAAAAATAACCCCAGGCACTTTATATTTAACAAAAGTGAACTTTTTTTGCGGAAACTAGCAAGAGTAAGTGACACATGCTGAGGAACATGGGACTGAGGGAATAATTGTGGTGGGGTTCCTGCTTTTATTTCTACTCCATATACCAAATCAGATACTCCAAACACTAGTGAGCTAATGATGCGAACAAGAAATCTCCTAGAAAAGTAGACTCTGGAACAAAACATCAGTGGAGTCTCGTATAAGCAGGTAGCAAAGTCCTGTGTCCCGACTAGGCCACTCTTAGCAGATTCTATACAGGTAGCATTCTTGCTTGCTCCATCTGGAAAACAACAAAATGCCATTCACTAGTGTCAGAGGGGAGGTCGAAGGAAGGAGCCCTACTTCTAGGACAAATTGTTCTAACAAGAGGTTTCCCTTTGCCTCCCTAGAAACTCTCAAAAACACTAGACCTAAGTCGATCCTGAGTAGTCAAGAGCAATATCAAATCTCTGTTAGGATCTCAAAATTGGTGGCTATGTTGAAACCAAATCCTAAGAGGACTAAAATAGTCATTTCTCCAGAAATAAATGTGAAAATTTCTTTCCAAAGTCAAGAAAAAGTATATCTCTTGCAGCAATGCTTAACCCATGGTGTTTTTAGTGTTGTGGAAACAATTAAACAAGAAAATTCATTAAAGATATCCACACAGGAGGGAAAGAATTTAATGAACGTGTCTTCTTATGGATAGTATGACCTTAGACACAGAAAACCGAAGATAACTCTAAATCATTAAAACTAATAAGTTCAGCAATATAAAATGACACAAGATGTTAGAAATGATGTGCATTTATCATAACTTTTTAAAATTTGTTTTTATTTTGTTTTGTTTTTTGAGACAAAATTTCTCTGTGTAGCTTTGGTGCTTATCCTGGAGCATGCTCTTGTAGATCGGACTGGCTTTGAACTCACAGAGATCTACCTGCCTCTGCCTCCTGAGTGCTGGGATTAAAGGCGTCCACCACCACTGCCCAGCATTATCATAACGTTTAATGAATAATCCAAAATGAAATAAAGAAGCAATTCTCTAAAGCCACAGAGAAACCCTGTCTCAAAAAAAGCAAGAACAAAAACAAAAAGGAAGCAATTACACTTATAATAATGTTAATATATTGCATATGGATAATTTAGCATTTGAAATAATAAAACCATTAGAATAAATGGAAATAAAATTGAAGAAGTCACACTAAGAACAGAATATTCTTTAAGTGTATGTACAAGTTAGAGGCGTTCTTATAAAAACTTCCACTTCTATGTTGTGGAGCTGCTGAAAACCTGATCTTCAATAAAGAAATGAAGAGCCTCAGAATAACTAAAACTAATTTGAAATAAGAACAATTTTAGAAATAGTAATTTTTAAATTTCAAAAAATACCATAAATTGGTTAATATAAGGCAGTATAGTATTGATATAGAAATTTGCACATATTAATTAAGTAAAATTAAACACCCAGATAGAAAACTTAATATTTGTACTCAACTGATATTTAGACAAGTTGCTGTAAAAATTCAACTTAAGAAAGTATAATCATTAATGTATTTTCACCATCAATGGAAATATCAAGATTAAATTATGAAAATATACCCATAATACATAGCATGAATATAAATTAACCCAAAAAGAAATGATTTTTTTGGAATTATTAAAATTAATTTATCATAGAATTAAGCCAAAAGCCACAAAATTTCTAAAATAAACACAATATTTAAACTTGGTAATAAGGTTAGACAACAGCTACTGGTAGCAACATCAAGAATAGAGAACAAAAATTAATGTCAGACTTAATTAAAATTTTAAATCTTTATTAGCATATAGCTAATCAGGAAGCACTTGTATAGCATTATAAAGATTCTAAGTGCCATCCCCAGAACCACAAAATATTTAAAACCTTTCTCTATCAAAATAACATTATTCAGTAAGAGGAAACTAAAACTAAAACAAAGAGAAATCTTTACAATTCTTTATCTAACAAAAAAACTATAATATAAAAAGAATCTTCAGAGTGTAATAAAAGATAAAAGAAAAATAATATAATTGTATTGGGGGTAACAATGCTAAGACACTTTGCTCCAAAAATAGCCAACAGAAAAACCGAAATGTGTTTAGCACTATTGGTCAGTAGAGATATGAGAATGGTAACGACAAGGGGGTATTTTTTACTAGACAACTAATATTGTGGTTAAAAAAAAGATCAACCAAGTGTGTCTGTGAGAATGTCTCGAATTCAGCATTTCTGCACAGTTGTATAGAGAATGCAAAATGGCAAACCATTGGCAAAACAGTTTTGGAAATCCTCAGTTTTCTAAAAATACACAATTGCCATACGATTCAACATTTCTGCTTGCAGGTATATTCCCGAGACAGTTAAATGTGTGTTCAAACAAAAGATGTGTGAATATTTAATAGCAGTTCATGTAAGAGTCAAAATATATGACGAATTTAATCTAAACCTGCTGTAGATAAGCGATAGGGAATGAAGAAATCGAGTGGATATACCTTGACAATAATGTGTTGGAATAGGTTTCTATAGGTAAAAAAAAAGAGAGTGGTTTATATATGCCCCAAAATTGATGAATTTTTTAGTATTATGCTAGACAAAAGAAGATACCTAGAATAACTGCCACACTGGATTTTTTTAAATGTAGTAATCAATAGGCAAAGTTGTAAAGCTATTCGGGTGATATTTGTATTACTATATGTGTTTCAAAGTATATTTGCTCAAAGAAGTAACACACTACAAAAAACACTATAAATTAATTAAATATAATGGCTAAAAACCTACTTCAAAGACTTAATTTTTACATTCAACAATTTGACATTGTCTAAACATCTAAGCACTAATTAAAAGTGTGTTGGTAAGGCCAGCAATATTTGTCAATGTATTCTATCCTATTTGTGAATCATTTCTCACAGCCATACAGTTTTCAATGGAGAGGTCATGACTAATAAGGAGAAGATGGTAAGTGATTAAATAGTTTAATATTTTGAGGTTATAAAGTCAAGAATTATCCACAGGGATAAGAATAGAATTCTATTATTCTAAGAGCTAACAAACTATGGAGTCTAAGAGACTGAGGCAGTGCATACTTATGTATAAAGTTATTAGTACTTAAACTATTATGCCTTATTTTTCATATGGATGTTTTATTTGAAGGACTCACAGCCTGTTAGGTTACTTGAATGACATTGGGAGTAGCATTAGCCCTATGCAAATTGCACTGAGAGCATTATTCCCTTATTGTCTTCTACCTATTGTCTCTTAGTCCTACCTAATTTTTTATTTTTTGACTAAAAAAGTATCTTTTGAATTTCATATCCATATTGTTGTCCTTCAACAATCAACATCTCTAATTTGTATATTTAAAATATGTATATTTAATCTCATTTCACATTATGTTAGTTATAATTAATCAAAATAGAATATTGTCTTATTGTAACTTGAAGAATTTTATTTGTATAAGCACTGAGGGGTGACTGGCCTCATTTAGCTACATTTATACTTGTTTTGATGCTGTGTTTGTTTCCATGAGATAATTATATTTTAAAAGATGTTATTATAAATTTTCCTACTTCTGGGTACAAAGATATCATGCAGATGAAGTCAGCTGTAATTGACAGTAATATTTTAAAATCTCATGCTCAGTTCCCATGAACTTTCACTTATACATCAATGATGACCTTTCATTATTCATATTTTGACATAAGTAACCTTTTTGTGCATTTACTCAATTCCATATGTAATGACAACAAAATCCTATAATCATAAAGATTCAAAGTATCTCACCTTAGTTTTAAAGCATCCTCTAGATGAACTTCCAGTTTATAAGTTACCAGCATTGTTTAAAAGCAAAAATTCCTCATCGAAAGAGACTTTTCGGGGTGTACGTACATCCTTTAGTAAAATAACAACTACAAATCAAAATCAGGATAGTTTTGATTATTATGACAGTTGTCCTTGTTTTCTCTTCAGATTCATTGTTAAGCCAGAAATGCACAACCCGAAGCTAT
This sequence comes from Microtus ochrogaster, assembly GCF_000317375.1. NCBI lineage: Eukaryota > Metazoa > Chordata > Mammalia > Rodentia > Cricetidae > Microtus > Microtus ochrogaster. The sequence goes on from NW_004949104.1 coordinate 4,627,799, forward strand.
CTATTGGCATAATGTGGCAACATGCATTCCTTAGACATCTTGACAAGTATATTATATGATAGAAGAAAAGCAGAAAGGAGAGACAATAATTCTCTCCAAAGAACCTCTGTGGTGTGATATTGAAGGTTATCTGTGTATTCAGTAAAGATTTTCAGAGCTTTCCTTGAAAAGAAATGTCATAACCTATAGTCCATTCTTATCTGCTCTAATAAAAAAGGCAATGAATGGCACAACTCTTTGATATCTCTTATAAATTTTAAACATGTCAAAATTTTATACTATTATGCCCATAAGAATTCAACTAGGTAAGAAAGCGAAAATATCAATCTAGGCGTCCATATAATGTGTTAACATTTTGAGCCCTTCAAGTTTTTGTTATATACTGTATTTTTAAAACACAATTTTCTTTTATGTGTGGACATTTCTTTTGAAATTTATTGTGGCAGTTGTCTCAAAATATGATTGTTTGGCATGGTTTTATCCACACAACAGCATTATTATTATTATTACTATGGTTATACTAATGATTATAATTAATTTCAGCTGACACTTAAGCAGTTCAATTAATATAAAAGCATATATATATCTAAATCTACATACAGTATGCTTCTGTTATGTGGTATCTAGACAATTGTTCACATGTGTTTTAGAAGCTTCATAGAATACGGATAGCATAGTAGATTAAAGGAAAAAATAATAACTGATGAAACATAAATTACATATAAAATACTAAAGATATTTTGTTTTGAGGATGCTTTTGACTAGATTTCAATGTACAATATATTTAATTTCATGTTGAATTAAAATAACAATGTATTGTGGTTTATCGGAAAACGAGCACTCTTTTCCTACAATCTATACAGAATTGTATTGCATATAACAGATACAATTACTGTGATATATCATTTATTTCAGTACAGTTAGATTACTACACACAGTGATGTATTGATAGAATGCATACAGTAACCTTAACAATTTCAGTTTGACTATTGAATATGTTAGATAAAACATTAAAATACTTAAAGGATTCTGAAAAATCTTTCTCTAAAGCACTGAGTTTGCATTGACTTTAAGCCAGCTATACTAAAATATTCACAAAACCTTTAATAATATAAAAAGTAATTAGTTGTCACAATAGAGAGGGTATAAAGACATACTTCTTTATTTAATCAATTTAACAAATACATGTTTCTCAGCAACAATCTGCATACCAGTAGCTGGTACAATTATTAGACAAAATAATAAATAAATGAATGCCATTCTACAACATTATGACTATTTGGGCAGTATTTTATTATTAATTCCTTTTCATAATATTCACTGGTTAGAAACAGTGAAAGGAGCCATGGTTTCTTTCTGATGACAGACTCTCAAAGTCTGCTTTGAGTTTCTATCATCTAGAAGCCAGTATGAAATCTTCCCACTCGCTCTAGCTGCCTCCACTAAACCTGGTCTCAGAGATTTCATTTTGATTTGACATGTGGAATTAATATGTCAGATTCTGTGGCTGTTACTACAGTGACAACTGAAGAATAGATGTTAAGAAGATTAGGCAGACGGCTCGTAGTGGTACAATAAAGACTGAGGTTGGATTCAGAATCTGATCATTGTGTATTGATCGCATCTTATCCATGAAGTTTACATTGCTTGACCAACACATCTCATAGAATATCGTTTTACACCGTTTCCTCTGATCTGTAACTGTTCATTTAACCTCCTCTTATCTGCCTTTTTTCTTATGAATCAGGTCATGAGTGCTTCAGAAGAAAGTAATTTCTGTTTTCTCTTATATTCACCTAACAGCTAGAATCCCTGAATCTTTAGTGACAGCTTGGATTCCTGATATCCTTGTCATAATGAAATTGCAAATTAAATGACAAACAATTGAAAAATTTCCAGAGTCTTTCATACCTTGGTAATTATAAGAGACTATGAGACATGCTGATGAAGCAAAACATATAAGAGATACACACTTATTTATTTTCAGGCCGCTGTCACGAACAGAACACTTACACATTATGATACATGCTAAATTGAATTGTTCATGCTGATGAGAACGAAAAGGTAGCTTTCCTGTCTTTATTGAAAAGGCTCTCTGTACAGGATACCATAGTTAGAATTCTGACTAAATCCCCAGGTTGAGCATGGAGAGAGGAAGTGGGTTATTGAGAAAAAAATATTGTTTTAAACTTTTTTGGTCCCCAGACATTAAAAGGTTTTCACATTCTCTCCAAGGTCATTTTACTTTAGTGAATTGTGGCTTGGGTTTGCACATTCTGCCTCCTACTATCTTCCCAGGTGTCATAAGAATTAATGAGATACTCAGTCCAACTCACATATTTCTCCACACCTCTGTGGATCTCCTCCGTACCCCGAGGACTACTTTATAGGCATCCTTTACTGGAATTTCAGTATGCTCAATTAAGGAAAATTTAATTAAAAATTTATTTCAAAAATAACATCAAACTCCCCAATGCTTTCAAACTTACAAGCGTTTCTCTCTGTAAAACACATATTAATTAGGGATCCCAGCTTCTTTTGGCGTTCTTTAGATGTCTTGAACTATTTAAGCAAGCTCTTTTCTCTTCAATTTAAACACACACACACACACACACACACACACACACACACACACACATAATATAACTGAGGGAAATGCTCTACAAAATTAATATGCATTTTGCTCCTACTCATTGCTTCCGAACATGAAGTTCTCATTGCAATTAACCACAGCTCTGCACACTGATGAAATACAGCAGTTGCAGAGGGGAATGTCAATCCAACCCTTTGCCTCTATTTTTTTTTCTGATTAATTTAAGCATAAATCATCAAGATAGAACGTTTAAGGATCCTCTTGTTTTTAAAGATAGTACATTGGTATTTGAAAGCTACTTGATTTATATTTTTCCCTCCTAGTTTCCTAATTCATAAATAAAGGAAATGAAAATAGTTAAAAGAAGAAAAATAAGAGGTGCCAAAAGGGCATCGAGATGTCAGTGTAAGGAAACTAAGAGTTAATTTGAACTTTAAGGGCTGAATTAATTTGTTAATATTGGCCAAATTAAAATTAACCAATTAATACCGAGTAAAACGGTTTATGTGCCAATGAAGAAAAGCTGACTCTTCTGTCAAAAAATTGACTGCTACCAAAGCCCTCTGTGGCTTTGAGCAGATTACTTAACTTTTTTGCTCCTCAGATTTCTTATGTCACAAAGAAAGAACGGGATCTTCTTGGTGGCCGCTTGTGTTGCTAATTTTAGTGTGTCTGTAGGAACTAGATGTTTCCCAGATGATGAACTGTTTTTTCTCCATACTTGAGTATAAGTTGATGCCTGTTGAAGGACTTCTTAAACATCCAGAGGTATCTGGTGAGGTATCAAATTTAGCGGCTTTGCCTAGATAGCATTTCCAGATGCATTAGGAGTTGATTCCCACAAAGAATGATTAACCAGCCTTGACCTTGGCTATTACACTAGTCCAGCTTCCCAGATTTTTGTTAAATTTGTAGGTGACGATCACTTCAGCATAACATATTTTAAAGACAGTCGCCCTGCAAATTCTTTTCCTGACTTCCTAACAACCACTTGTTTCCCCGGTCTTTCCCTTTTCATATGATTTCTGTGTTCACTGTATTCAAAGAAACTTCCTCTTTCTGCTTCCTTCTCTCTCACTTATGTTCATCTCCCTCTCCCACAAAACCAATTTATTCTCTGCTTTATTTTTCTTATCTGTTATCCAGTGCACATGGATTTGATCTTAACAAATAATTGGGGACTCAGCTTCCCAAGTCTAGTTAAAGAGTCATCTGGAAGCTACCAGTGCCTCCTTACGAATGCCGTTTGGAAAGAAATTATATCTCCAAATTATCACTTAATGCTCAGGCTTAATCCTATTATGGTATGAAGCTAAATAATCACCATATCCAGTTCATGTCAATGCCGCCTCTCCTAGAATCACTTCCTCTGAGTTGGTTGAGTTGTAGGACTTGCCCTTGACTCTTATTTATGTATCATAGAAATAAAGAAGGTTGCTGGCAGCCACAAAAATGGAAATACTATAGATGAATTCTGATCTAAGAGAGAGGGATAGTGGAAAAAACTTCTTACCTGTAAGAAGTGCTTTTTTGTTCTCTGTTTTTCTTTTCTACAGCCAGGGAACCCAGTATTAAGTTCTGTATTAAGCATCTGGTAGTGAAACAACATGACCTGACTAAAAGTCAGATATATGGTTAATGTTTCTGTTTTCTAGCATTCATCTTTATTATTATGCCTTCTAAACTAAAAAAAAGATGTGTTGTAAATCTCTGTATGAATTCTGACTAATTAAACAGCCTTGTTGTTTTGAAGAATTAGGTCCTTCCCAATACAACATGAGTGGACTGTCATGTGAAATCATTAGTTTCCATTAGCTTTACCCAAAGCTTTTATAAATCAATATGCACCCATGTAATACCAATGGCTGTTACAGGGCTGATTCTGCATCAGCTCTTATTTTATAAGTAAGTCACATATTCACAATTCTATCATGATAACATATGCAGCTAAGCTTTTAATGGTGAATTAACAGGCTTTATTTGAAATGGAATCAAAGAAAAATTTGAATGTGTAGACGTTCCAAATTAGATTTCAGAATAACTATTTTGAAAGTATAACTCCACTAAATTGTATCAATATATATTTCATCAATTAAATTTTCCCCAATAATCACTTGTATCAGCAGCCTGGATAATTGTTACCAACAGAGAAATGTGGACTTTTGTTTTCTGGTTTTAGAGTCAGTATGATCACATATTAGGCAACCCTTTTGCAAATAGCCCCAGTAATTATTAGCCAATGCTTTCAAAGTTAGTTTAAAAAGTAGTCTACAGATCTGTCTTCCACTTTGTCTCTGTGAATAATGTAAGAAGAAATAAGTGAGGTTGGAGACTGTTGGTATTTTACGGTTAAGTGTTATTAATATTATTGCAACCAGTAAATTCCTGGATTCAACACAAATTCTTGCTTTAACTGCATTATGTTTAACTGCCAGAAAATGAATGGTCAGGAGACTCATTTTCTGTTACCCTGATTCATACATCAATTGCATCTTGATTTCTTTAACCCTGTTTCATAAACTTTGATAAAAGTGTAGTCAGAAGGTGATTAGTCAATGACCAGACTGTTTATTTCACAAAAAGTAGACTTGTGGGAAAAGTAAGTGAGGCTGAAAGGTTAATGTGATAGTATAGGTCATCCTATTGATGGGATAATCTAAATGTGAAGCCACCAGCTGCTCTGAACAACGTTAGAAGCATTTGGTAGAGTCCACATCTAATATGAAACCTTTGCCCTGCTAGACTAAAAATCTTTAAAAGATGTTAATTATAAATATTCAAGAACAACATAAAATAACATACTAAAAATTGTATTTTAATTAATAAATGAAAAACACAGAAACTGAGGTTCTCTGCTCAATCAGCTCAGGAAGCAGAACAATCTAAGAGGCGGAGAGTAATTGGGACAATCCTGAATGTGATGTCATTTTCTTTGAATCACACATTCTGACACTTCAGCTATCTTTTAGTTATGACAGAGTCCCTGGGGCAAACTTCTGACATGGGGAGTCCTGCTACTATAGTGGGTAATTCCAAAATCATATCTGGCCCTCTCCTTAAGGTGTTTTACAACTTCCAAAGGTGCAAATAGTTTACTAAAAAACACATTGCCCCTGTCTTTCTTAGATAAACATTCATTACCACTCAAAATTCAAAATTCTGTATACTTATGATGAAAGAACGCTGTGGGATATGGCCATTGTTCAGGGAGCTTTCCTCTAAGTTACTCTTGCTTATTTAAGGTATATGCAGAAGATGTGTTTCTAACAAACATGGAATAGTTCAATTAGCTATACCTACATTTGTAACTAATAATATTTTATAAATAAAAATATTTTCTAGAATAGTTAATCTTTTTGACTACCAACAATTCAGCACCTTGTCTGAGAGAATTGTATTTTGACTTCTAAAATATAATTAAGAAATCAAAAATATTTTTATACACTATGATAATTCTATAAATAAAAATGTCTTATTAATAATTATAATTATATATATTACATATACATAATCAAATATGAAAGTTTTTAAAAAATAGAATCTTGCTGTGGGACAATAATTTTACCCTGTAAAGATTTGTTTCTTATACTTGTTTAATAAAATGTTAATTGGCCAGTAGCCAGGCAGAAATATAGGTGGAGTGACCAGGCAGGAAATAGAGATGGGGCCATGAGAACAGAAGAATTCTGGGAAGAGGATAGATTAAGTCTGCAGTCATCACCCAGAGAGGAAGGAAGATGAGAATGCCTCACTGATGAAAGGTGCCAAGCTACATGCCCAACACAGACAAAAATAATGGGGTAATATAGTAGTGTAAGAAAGAGTTAATAAGAAGCCTGAGCTAATAGGCCAATCAGTTTATGGTTAATGTAGACCTCTGTGGGACTGAACGGCTGTGGGACCAGGCAGGACAGAAACCTCAGTCAACAGCATCAGTATAATACAAATACTTATATTATACCACAATATGATAATTGCACTGAAAGACATGACAAAATAAAAAAATATTTCAGTTTGACCTAAGCAGATTAGTTCAGATAGATTGCACTTACAAATTTGAAGAAGAAAAAAAAAACCTTCTTCCATATGCTCCATAAAGTCAATCTGTTGAATTCACCACCGTGGCAGGTCACTGAATCCAATACCATGGATGTATAATTTTATGGCTCTTAATAACATTTGTTGTATGCAAAACATAGATAATGACAAGGGAAACCAAACCTTATGCTTCAATGCATGCATTCTTTTTCTTTGTGGTTCACGAAAAATAAAGCAACATACTGAAAGCCACAATGAGCTGCCTGCAGGAGAAATTAAGCAATATTTTTCATGGCTGGTTTTGAAAGTGAGCTGTTGTGTTATAATCTGTTTTACTATATCTAATATCACTATATTTTAAAATAAATTCTAAGATAAATGAGTGGAGAATATTTTGATATCTGCAAAATATAAAAACGTGAGGTTTCTTTATTTAGCCCTTTTGTTTTGCTTGTTTTCTTTCTTAGTAAGGTTCTCTTCTAAGGTAAAAATATCTTTCTGTTGATGAAAATACAAAAGAATTTCCTATTATTTATGAATGATTTGAAGTTTTATTTGTTATCACGTAAGTACAACTTACTAAAGAAGAAGCAGAGAATAAAGAAATTTGAGAATTTTTGAAATTCTTTTAATTGGGAATTGTTACTTACATAGTGACTTTGAGGTCATCTGAATGTGTCATGGGGACAATTCTTTATTTATTCAGAAAATAGCGCCTCTAGGTAGAATCATAGTAGGTTACTAAAACTTTGAAGTAGAACAATATTTAATTAAAAGTTAACTTTGTTCAAGCATAATTTAAAGACTTCCTTTATCTCAGAATTACTGACAAAGTGACTATAATGAGAAACCTAAGGAGATCATTTAGAAAACGAAATTACTTGTATAGGAAACCATGTATTGTGCTGCATAGGTGGCTGTAGCCTTCAAAGAATATATACTCCTTCCAGAGGATCCAACTTGAGTTTCTAGCACCTACATCAGATAGCTCACAACCTCGTGTAACTCCAGCTCCAAGATATCTGACCAAAACAATATTGTGCACGTATCTACACACAGACATACTGACAATTGGGAAGTAATCAAAATAAATATATAAAAAATAAAAACATGGGTTTCTCTAAGGGAGCCACCTTAGGGATGGCAAGAGACATCGACCTAGAGGGGCTCCCAGGTGCCCAGGGCGATATCCCCAGTTAGTTCCTGGGGCAGCTGAGGATAGGGAACCTGAAATGACCATATCCTATAGCCATACTGATGAATATCTTGAATATCACCATAGAACCTTCAACTGGCGATGGATGGAGATAGAGACAGAAACCCACACTGGAGCACTGGACTGAGCTCCCAATGTCCCAGTGAGGAGCAGAAAGAGGGAGAACATAAGCAAAGAAGTCAGGAACACAAGGGGTGCACCCACCCACGGAGACAGTGGGGCTGATCTATTGGGAGCTCACCAAGGCCAGCTGGACTGTGACTGAAAAAGCATGGGATAAAACCGGACTCTGAATATGGCAGACAATGAGGGCTGCTGAGAAGCCAAAGACAATGGCACTGGGTTTTGATCCTACTTCATGTTCTGACTTTGTGGGAGCCTAGCCAGTTTGGATGTTCACCTTCCTAGACCAGGATGGAGGGGGGAGGACTTTGGACTTTCCACAGGGCAGGGAACCCTAACTGCTCTTCAGACTAGAGAGGAAGGGGGAGAGGATTGGTGGGAGGGGGAAGCGAAATGGAATTCTGGAAAGAGGCAGAAATTTTTAATAAAAAATAAATAAACAAACAAAAAATAATAAAAAATTAAAATAAAACAAAAAAATAAAAACATGGATATTTATTTACTCACATTAACTCATTAAGTATAATACATTTTATAAAGTATGTGTCACAGCAAGGATGGTCTGCAAACTTATTTTCTTCTTTTTTCATAAAATTAAATAAACGTAGCCCAAAGGAAACTCGAACTTCAGTTGCAAAGCCTTTAGTCCTAATATTTGAATGCTGACCAAATTGATGAGATTTTTGGTTTGTTGAATAGATCTCATTAATTGCCTTCTTGAATTTAAGAATTCAGTTCTCACAATAATTAAAATCATTGAAAATAAAAATTTTAATTTTACATTAGTTTCCATATGTCTGCTAAAATTCATTCTGATACGCAAATATATTCTCTAAGTAAATAAGTCAGCTACCTTATTAAGTATGGCAACTTGGATTCATTCAGTAATAGAAGGGAAGCCACACTGTCATACCATGATTCATTAACTTAAGTTATGTGTTAACCATAGCAATTGTAGGGAAATACGATGTTTTGATTTGGCAATAAAAATTCAGGATAAAGAAATGGTTTTAATATATAAAAACATAATGAGTGTAATTATTCCGAAACAAGATACAATAAAACAGGGCAAAAGCCTGCATATTGAGGCTGGACAAGACAACCCAATAGGAAGAAAAGAAATAAGGAGGAGGCAAGAGTCAGAGATATAACTGCTCCCACTTTAATGTTACTTTTTTTATTGTTTTTTTTATTGAGAAAGAAAAAAAAATTTCTGCCTCCTCCCAGCCTCCCACTCCTCCCCCCCTCCTCTCCCCCTCCCTCTCGAGTCTGAAGAGCAGTCAGGGTTCCCTGCCCTGTGGAAAGTCCGAAGTCCTCCCCCCTCCATCCTGGTCTAGGAAGGTGAACATCCAAACTGGCTAGGCCCCCACAAAGCCAGAACAAGAAGTAGGATCAAAACCCAGTGCCATTGTCCTTGACTTCTCAGCAACCCTCATTGTCTGCCATATTCAGAGAGTCCGGGTTTATCCCCTGCTTTTCCAGTCACAATCCAGCTGGCCTTGGTGAGCTCCCAATAGATCAGCCCCACTGTCTCCGTGGGTGGGTGCACCCCTCTTGGTCCTGACTTCCTTGCTCATCTTCTCCCTCCTTCTGTTCCTCATTGGGACTTTGGGAGCTCAGTCCAGTGTTCCAGTGTGGGTCCATCGCCAGATGAAGGTTCTATGGTGATATGCAAAATACACATCCTCATCAAAATATTTATTTTCTTCAACACAACATCTAATAGCTGCCCCTACATATATAAAGTAAAAGGAGAAAATTAAATATTGATTTATAAAACTTCCAACTAACTATAGTTTGTAACATGTATAAAACTACCTTCTTTCTTGTATATGTTCGCCAAATTAAAAAATACTGCCTTAGCTTAAATAACTGTTATCTCAAACTCTTTACTCAATGGTACTTAGTCATACACTTTAGATATGACACATCTGAGATTTGGCTGAGTATATCACTTCATTTTCTGAAACAACTGCCATTTGCTTTCATAGAAAGTGGAATTCTTTCTCAGGATACTGGTAATAATCTGTATGGACTGACCATTAGATTTTATTTTCAAAGTGAATTGATACTGTTGGTAAAACTAATTTCAATGAGAAAATGAAATGTTAGATTTTACACCTCAATCTAAGTCTTAGTTACATGTGTTGACCTAATTAGTTCGGTGATTTTATTGTCAAGTATCTTCTCAGTTCTCTCATAATGAAATGAAGGATAATTTCCACAGCTTTCAATGATCCAGTGAGATAAATTCTCCTTGAAGGGGCCTTAACAATTTACAAGACAAGTTCAGAACGCTTGCCAAAACCTTCAGTTCTAGCATTTGGGGAGGAAGAAGCAGACAGATCCCTGAGTTTGAGGTCAGGCTGATCTACAGAGAGAGTTCCAGGAAACTCAGGACTTTGCAAAGAAACCCTGCCTCAAAAAGCATTGCTGCCCCACCCCTCTTAAAAAAAGAAAAGAATTCACAATACAAGAGTAGCTTGGTCTACACAATATGTTTCAAACTACCCATGTCTACCCAGTCACTGTTTCAAAAAATACAAATGCAAGAATTCATAAGAAGAGCAAGAAATAGGTATAAATGGATTTGAATAGGAAACTGAGGGGAATGTTTATATAGAAAATTCTTCCTATACTAGAAAGTATATAAAGAATACCAGAAAAATAAAGCACAGGTATTGAGGTAGAGGTCTCTTATAACTGCATTCATTTTTGATTGTTTTCAATTTATTTTTCCATCTCCTCTCACTCAGGCTCTTTATGGAATGGTGCTTTGAATCACCCTGTGGTTTTTCAAAGGCAGTCTGGAGCAAGTTTGAATCTTTCCTCTGCTGGGTTTCAAAACAACCCTTTGTGAAAAATAAATATATAAATAAATAAAGCTCTTTGATCCTTCCTCTCCGGCTTGTTCCTCTTCTGTGCCTTGCTTTGGCCTGCTTGTTTTCCCCGTGGAGCTGCATCAAGGATGGATCTGAGGGAGCTAGGTAAATGCTGTTTTTATCCCCAAAGACACTTGTTCTCAGAGTTTCTGATCAAGCTTGCTGCCTAAAATGTGTTCTGCAAACCTTGCCTTTCCAAAAGGAAGTTCTGGCTGGAAAATGTTAAAACTTGGAGCCTCATTTATTTCCAGTGCGGGCGCCTTTGTCTGACATCACCCTGAGCCCCATTGTGCTTCACACTGCTTTAAGAGAAGAGTTCCAGGTTCAGCGTCTCAAATGTTTTTAACTTTATTTTAATGATTTTATTTTAACACACAACTGTAAGATTTGTATAATTACATCTAGGTAATTGAACTTCAAACAGTCTAATGTTTTATAATTTACTTGAAATGAAAGTAAAATACTATTTTGAACATTACGACAATTTGCTGTTTGAATTTAATGATGTTTGGGAATTTATGATCCGACATGTTAGCATCATTGATTTCCTGGACTTTCTTTAAGATAATTGCAAAAACTTGCATTTCTAGCCTGATATCCTATAGAAGAACTGTGAAACTATAAAAAAAAGTTATGTGTAAATTCTTTATTTATAGTCTTTTAATAGCAAACACATGTAGAAGGAAATTTATGTTTATTTCATGTGTTTTTTTTTGCTTTAGCTGTAAAACAAATAATATTGAGCCTTTAGTTCATGATCTTAGAGAAGCTAAAAAGGTGAACCCTGATTATACCTTAAAGGATGAAGAAGTGACTCCCACATAATTCTACCCTGAAAACCGTGTACTGAGCAGTGTTAGCAACATTTTCTTTCACTTTCCTGTGAGACTAAAAGAAGAGGCAGAATATTGTTGCTGCTCTGTTCTTTCTTCTTTCTTGGGCTTTGATTCTAAGGACAGGGCACCCTTTTCATCTTGCTACAGATCTGACAGTATTAATCTCTGAGGAAAGTTCTCTGTGCAGGAAATGATATAATAAAAAGAAAGTTCTTCAATTTTCTGTATAATTTTTCCCTCTTTGAGCCTGTGATCAGACTCTGAGTTTTATTATGATTCCTGGTTACCTACCAATTTCCTTTTGTGCATTATAACCCCTGGCTTCTAACATTGTTAGAGACATATATCTGTAAACTGTAAGGGTTTCTTCCTATGAGTGTCCCTGACATATGGTATTATCTTATTTCTATAACAGGGCTTTCAAGGTGAAGTGAAAGTTGTAATTGTAGGCATATTCTTTTCTTTGAATTTAATGCATGTCAAGCTCTTGGGCCTACATTTGTTAGATGCCATAGAAACACAGAACAATATCTAGTAAGACAGAATGCAAGTATAAAATTAAAATTCCTTTAAAATGCACATGAAGTGAGTGAACAACAATAATCCATATAGATCAAATGTGATATAAATCTCAGCAACAGCAGAATGGAGTAGGTTTACTGGAACTTTCAGAAAGCCAAACTTGTTTAGAAAGGACATCCAGATACTAGCTGTAAAACAAATGATATTGAGCCTATAGTTCATGATCCTAGAGAAGCTAAAAAGGTGAACTCTAAGAAAAATAGACATAGATACATCTGGAAAGGAGAAATAGACAAGATTGCCTGACAAAATTGGTAGCATGGAGATGGGGGGGGAGTAGGGAAGACTAAAGGGGAAGATGAGGAGATAGGGGGAGGAGGAAGGAGAACTTGAGGGAATAGGATAGTCGCGATGAAGGAAGCTCAGAGATGAGAGCTAGGAAAGAGATATTTTGATATGGGTCTAGCAAGAAAACTGGTACTAGAGAAATTCCCAGGAATTCACAAGGGTGACCCCAGCCAAGACTCTAAGCAATAGAGGAGAGGGTGCCCTAACTGGCCTTTCCCTGTAGTCAGACTGATGAATATCTTAAATATCAGCATAGAACCTTCTTTCAGCAACTGAAGGAAACAGAGGCAGAGACCTGCATAGAAGCACTGGACTGAGCTCTCAAAGTTCAGTTGAAGAGTGGGAAGTGTGAGAATATGAGCAAAGAGGTCAAGCCCGTGATGACTGAAACAGTCTACCTGAGTTAATGGGTGCTCACCGACAAACACCAACAGGACAGGGAAGGAAACAGCATAGGTTCAAACTAGTCCCTCTGAATGTGGGTGATAGTTGTATGGCTGGAGCAGACCGAGGGGCCACTGGCAGTAACACCAGGACTTATCCCTACTATTTGTACTGGCTTTTGTGGAACCTATTCTCTTTGGATGTATACTTTGCTCAGCCTAGATATAGTAAAGAGGGCCTTGGACCTTCCCCAAAGCAATGCACATTACCCTCTCTGAGGAGTGGATGGTGGTGGGGTCTGAGGTTAGGTGAAAGGAATGGGAGGAGAGGAGGGTGTGGGAACAGGGATTAGTATATAAAATGAAAAAAAGATTGTTTTCTTTTTTAAATGATTTTAAAAAAAGAAATGATATCCAGAGATGATGAGTTTGTTTGGGCAAGTTTCTAAGCCTCCCTGTGCAGCACTGATAACAATAATGGCTAGCAAATGGTATAGCTATGAGGATCCAAGAATGCTGTAAGTTTCTATATAGAAAAGTATTGGCTGCTACAATTCTCGTTAAACATTTCTTCATTTTAATAGCTATAAGGGAAGATAAGTCTCATTAAATACATCATGGTCGTTTGCTTAATAGTATAGATCTTCATGGTTTGATTTTCTACATAAACTGTACCTTTAATAATAATATAATTGTACCTCTGAAAAAGATGAATGGCTCAGAGTGAGATAATTGATGTACTCAAATGCTTTATATGAGCTGCTTCTTTTTTTCTCACATGAAATATATGAGGCCAATTAAAATTCTCTGTATGCGAACTAAAGCTGAGAAAGTGGGGGTGAGTTCAGTTTCAGAGGAACTCAGTCTACCTGAGTTTTAATGTCTTTTTTTCTCTCAGATAGTATATTGAGAGCTTCCAGAATAGAAGCAGAAGATAGGAGGTAGACAATCCCTATTATGCAGGGTTTCTAAACCCTCTTTTTATGTTATTTTAAAAGTTTGGTAAAAATTTGCTCGCCAACAATATTTCTTGTTATCAAATAAGTCATACATGAACCTTCTATAACTCACTGTCATATTTTTCAAGTCAATTTCCTGAATTAATATCAGGTAGCTATCTCATTTCAGTAAGTTAAAACTGATTAAAGATTCCTAAGATTTTTATATATGTACCTGATGTAAACTCAGAAGGGGATAAATAATATGTAGAACATGCAGATTTTGCATAGCAAGGAAAGCCATATATGTTCATGAACCCACATGATAATAAAGTCACACATTCTCACCCTCCTGAGCAAGGCTGCAAAACTTTCATTCTGGCTTGGAATTTTCAGCTTGGGATTTGTGGGGTTTGGTTCCTAGATTTGTGGGTTGGTTGCTGTTTCTGGATTTTACAATGGAACTTAATAATGTTGAGTTAAATTAGGCTTTTGCTCCTCTTGAACAATGGATAAAAACACCCCAAATTCTTTGTGGCTTTTTTAAATTTGTTTTGCATTCTTGCGTTCAGCACCATGGGAAATCCACATTGGGATTCTTGGGTTTGTCTACTTTAAAAATTATAAAAATATAGAGGTTGATAGGGAGAATTAGGATGTTTGAAAGTGCTTTCTGTTTGCCTTCTGCTTCCCTTCAGTCTGCCAACCCTTGAAGAGGCCACTGTTTTTGATTTCCTTCTTTTTTTATTTTTATTTTTTATTTTTATTGAGCTCTACATTTTTCTCTGATTCCCTCCCTGCCTCTCTCCTCTCCCCTTCAACCCTTCTTGAACATATCTTTTGGAATTCTTCACATGCTTCTGAAGAGTATCATTATGTCCATTACTTAAGTACAATCTCCAGACCATGTACAGTAATATTTTTCACCAATATTTCCCGACCCCTTAACATACTACATGTCCACGTGAATTTTCATGATGATGTCATATCCTGACCTGGCCACAGTGTTTCTTTCCATTACCACTCGCCTCCTTATGATCTTGATTTTCTGTCCTTGTTTACTTAAGGCCTCATTGAAAAACTTAGGGGGAAACATGGCTGCTCCCATAAGACACCTTTCTCTGGAAACTACATCTTTAAAAGTGAATATGTATCATAGCACATATACAAATTTGAAGTTATTCAGTATGAATGAAATAGCAATCTGCTACAAATACCCTTTGTAAGTGAAGTCAACCTTCACTTCCGACCCTCTCTCATATTCAACGAGCTGTTCACACAGACAAAACTGTGTAAGAGGGGCAGCAAAGATAATAATCAATAATGCTGGTGAATAATAATATAGCAAATTCAGTTAATATATTTTTAATATTTTTAATTTCTATAAATTTTGTTTGTTTTTTTGTTTTTGTTTTTGTTTTTCGAGACAGGGTTTCTCTGTAGCTTTGGTTCCTGTCCTGGAACTAGCTCTTGTAGACCAGGCTGGCCTCAAACTCCCAGAGATTCGCCTGCGTCTGCCTCCTGAGTGCTGGGATTAAAGGCGTGCGCCACCACTGCCCGGCTATAAATTTTGGAATTAATGTTTGAACCTTGGCTTGGAAATCTTTAAGAGAGCAAGAGAGAGCCTAAGACATCAACATTACGATGTCTTCACTGAAGGAGAGCACCCTTGCCCTGCTAGAACGTGAAAAAGGGCATCACGTTATGATGCAAGGGAAAGTTATAATGAAATACCACAAGTCAAAAACCTAACCCCAAAGAAGCTTATTGCCTCACAGTTCTGAAAGTTAGCAGTTTGAAATCAAAAGGCTATTGTAACTCCTAGGGGAATTTCCCTCCTCTCTCCTTACATTTTAGAGATTTTTTTTAAACCAATTTCTACTGTGTTTATTTGAGCTACAGCACCTCTTTGCCTTCACTGTCACGTATCATTTTCCAGACCTGTGTGTTAATTCTTCTCAATGGACAAGAACTGTGCTGGATTAGATTTTGTCTACTATACCATGAACCCATCTTAATTTAATCGGGCAGGAACTACTTGAGGTACTGAGATAAAGATTTGGCATTTTTTTTATGCGTCATAATTCCAACGATTGCTGTAGGAAAAGCCCCTACGAGTTCTGTTAATAATCTATCAAAGACTTTCAGAACAGCCAGAAAGTATGTATATAAGCTTTTCTTGTATCATTTTTAAATTTCTTGAAACTAGTTAATACAGTCACTAAAATTCAGACAGCAGCTGAGTTCTGGTATGTTAGAAATGAAGAAGGTGGGTTTGGGACAATACGTTTTATCACAGCGATGTCCTCAGGATGCTCAGGGAGACTCCAGACTGCTCCCAGGATGTGCAGGTGCCGGTCTCCCTCACTCTGCGCATCCCTCACTTTCAGCGCTCTTGTGCTCTCAATCCATTTCATCTCCGTTCGCGTGTGAACTTTAAGCTCACTTCCTGAGTCTAGTTTCAGTCATGTTCACTATCTCAGGCAGTTCCTTGCTAGGTATTTCTTACTTGTTTGATGTAGCTCAGTCCTTCTGCCTGACCTTGTTTTAGAAGTACTCGCTTAAAAGCCTTGCGTTCTTACTCCATTTATCACTTAAAGTTTTTCTCTGACAAAACCGAGCTAAATTTTCCTCCTCTGGGACTGCATTCCTTAGGTTAAGGAAGATAAGCCCTCAAGCGGAGTTGTATTCATTCTCTAGGGTGGCTTTTCTAAAGTGTGGCCCTGGGCCACTTCCAGGCTCTGTATGGGGAACTGCACACTCCCCTCAGGGTGCCCCAGGCCACTGGTCCCTCAGTGCTCTGTCCTCAAGGTCCGGTGACTGACTCTGCCTGTGGCCTTTCCTGGAACTTCTGGCTGAAGATTTAAAGGCTGACTACCTGTATTAACATTTCTTGCTGTCACTCAGTACACATACTAGGACATTTCAGAGTATAGTTTTCTCATGATTCTCATATGGAATCAGCAGCATTGTTAAAAATAGCTATAGTATATCAGTGGTACCAATCTGAAAATTGTTATCATATCACTTGGCAAAAAGCATCTGCCAAGGGGAGGACTATATATATATTATATTAAGTATATGCACATATATACTATCAGTGTATGCGAATGTGTGTATGCAAATATATATACACAGGCATATATATTTATTAATATTAGTGTGTGTGCATATGTCACAGAGCAATAGAGAGAGAGAGAGAGAGAGAGAGAGAGAGAGATACAAAGACAGAGACATGTGCTATTGAACACATGTAGATGTTAACGACAACTCCAAGGATTCTGTTCTCTCTTTACAACTATGGATCCAAGTTTCAAATTCAGAATCATGGGGTTTGTGCATCAACTGTTTCACCTCCTGACCCATTCTTTGCATCCTAATTCTTTTTCTGTGTGTCTCATGCCCTATGTCTGAACATGCAAAAAAAAAAAGTTTTGATTTAAAGTATAAGCAATGGTATGGTTTTAATAGAAGTTTACACTGACCTAGTTACTTATTAATACAGAAGTACACCGACTTCCAGCCTATTCAGGACATGGAAATCAGAAAGCTGAAAAATATGGGGATGGAGTTATTTTTCAGACAGTCAATCTTTTCCATATTTAAGAAACTAATGGATGTGTTAATATTCTAGAACCCTTGTAGAAAAATCATCCTTACCTACAAACACATTCTGTTTTCCCCCCTTTCTTAATCATATATATTAATATTTGTGTGAGAAATAAAAAGAAACATGCAGTAAAGCTTATTTTATTTCTTCAGGCACAACATGTGGTTATGTAAAGTGGAGTGGATAGGTCAGTTATGAAAGGCAGATGTGGTATTTTCTGTCCCCACATTTTATATATATATATATATACATATATATATGTATATATATATATTTCCATGCCCCGAGGAATATCATTAAAAATCCCGTGGGGTTTATTTCCTAGTAGTACAAGAAAAGAAACAAATTTGATGACTACTAACAAATAAAATCACATAGCTTTTAATCATATTTGGTCTTTCCATCAACAGAGGACTTAAGAATTATGATTTCTATTCTTTCTTTATTACAGAAAATTTCCTAAGTTATGAAAATGTGCTGGAAGAAGTGCGACCTTTGTTGTCTTCATATTTTATAGTAATTTCCGCAACACTTTTATCTTTTTATCTCCTACTGAATAAAAGCTTGCATCTTTGCCTCTCACTCCTAATTTCATCCATTTGAAAATCCCAATCACAATGTTATAACCTGTTTCTTATATTTGAAGGCAGGTAACAGGCTTACTTCTTTTCATGGCTACAGGCTATATGAATCTGTGGAGGATACCTAGCCCTTCATTACTTGTGTGGAGATGGTAGTTGTATATGCTATAAAAGATCAAGGCAATGAAGAAGACGTCAAAAATATTAACAGAATTTAAGAAAAAAAAACATTCTAAACTATAACTTTTTGTTTTACTAGTTCCCTTACTACATGCTAAGTAAAAGTAAAATTTACCATTTTAGTTAAATGATTGACTCAATGAAATGACCCACACTTTTGCCCTTCAATATGAAAATGGTAAAAACTCCCCAAGGTGCAACAGTGTCAAGAATGTGATTTCAATGTAATCAAATTAAAGAATGATACTTGACACACTTACACACAGAGAGAAAAACACAGATACACTATGGAAGTAAGCATACATATAGACATAAATGAGCAGATTTATGTAGACACAAGTGCAAAAAATACATAGATGTATAGTAAAAGATGAAATTTCATATGTCATCATTCCAATTTATTTAGATTTTTCTAAAAGGTAAAACTTGACTTTATTTCAGAAATTAATATCCTGCATTTAAATCAAAAAACAATGTCCAGGAAACCACAAATATGACATATATTCACTTAAAAAATCAGAAATTATCACTACTGATAAATTAATCCATTCCAAAAATAAATCTAAATGAAAAAATTCAAAACATTCTAAGGGTAGATTTTTCTTAATATTTACATATTGGGAAATCATTCCTTCACAGTTGAGGAGACGATAAAATGAATTCAGTTGCAGGTGATTCATAATTCATATAAATTCATTTTTTAAAGAACTGAGCCCTAGCAGTTATTAATTATTAGAAGATTTACAGTACGTTTAAGAATGATGCATAGCCATGACTGCTGGGAAAGAATGGATCCTTGCCAAATAGCATGGAAATAAGTGTTGAATTTATACATAGGGAAAGAGGATTTAATTCCATCATTACTATTGCCGTTCTTAACAGCAATACGACTGCACAGCAGCCACCATAATTATTGTCATAGGCTGGGAGGTTGTGGGAGGGCAAGCACATTTTTATAGATTAATAATCTCTTGAGGTCACAGGGTACCAAATGCGTTTCTTCTGTGTTAGGTTGCGGGGGAGGAGTGGGCACTGGCTCTGATGGAGTTTGTGCAGCTTGAGTCTCTGCCTAAACATCTGAACCAGAAAATGAAGCTTTAAAATTCACTCAGTTAAACTACAGTAAATATTGCTAGGCAGCGGTGAAACCCTAATTAGCATTCCTCCTTCTTTTAAACAGTACTAGTCATAAGAGACACTGACATGGTGATGCATGCCTCTCCTGAAATGTTCTGTCTGTGCTGTTTCTTTTTTAGTATATTTTAGTCTTTGAATGTGCCATGCATTTATGTGATGTATATTGATTATACCCATTTACATCTACCTCCCTCTATCTCCCACTAGCGCCTCACATCTCATCACTGTCCCAGCCTCACTTACATTTTATATATTTTTGTTTTTGTTTTTGTTGTTATTAAAAACCTTTGAGTACCAGGTGTGGTGGTGCATGCTTTTTATTCCAGTACTTGGGAGGCAGAACCAGGTGGATCTCTGTGAGTTTGATGTCAGTCTGGTTAACAAATAAAGTTCCAGGACAACCAGGACTACACAGAGAAACCCTGACTTGAAAGACCAAAAATGAATGAATATACAGAAAGATAGCTAGATGAATAGATGATAGATAGATAGATAGATAGATAGATAGATAGATAGATAGATAGATAGATAGATATAGATGATAACCCCTCACTCCAGATAGATAGACAGACAGATAGACACACAGACAGACAGACAGACAGACAGATAAATGATGATAGATGATAGATAGATAGGTAGATAGATAGATAGATAGATAGATAGATAGATAGATAGATAGATAGATAGATAGATAGATAAATAGATAGATAGGTGATAGAAAAACTCTGACTCCAGATAGACAGACAGATAGACAGACAGACAGACAGACAGATAGAAAAACTCTGATGACAGACAGACAGACAGACAGACAGACAGATAGATAGATAGATAGATAAATAGATAGATAGATAGACTCTGAGTTAAATTAGTACTGCCCATATGTAAGCAAGTGTATGGCCATTCACTGGACAAAAGCCGCATTCTCAAAGTTACATCCCCAAAGGAGAGTGACCTTCCCTTCTTTAGCAGCTTCTCTATAGGGTAGAAACTTGAAGGCCACTCTCAAATTCAGCTGGAATTTCATCTGAGTTGTTCTTGTGAAGGACTTACAGATAACCACGCTGCTGTTACTTGTTGTATGCAAAGCCATGACAGACCCAGAACTCTGCATTTCACTGTGGTCCTTTCTCTCTCTTGGCTCTTACACTTTTTCCATTCCCTCTTCATTGATGAACAATAGGAACACGAGTCTTGGGATGGTGAGAAGTTGGCATAAATGAATCATCCACAGTTGAAGAACTCGGTGCTATTTATACTCAGATACTGCAAAGGGAAGCATTTGTGACCAAAGTTGAGAGGAGCACAATGATAAAGCATAAACATAAATAGTTATAATGCAATTTGACAGAAACACCATTTTATTTCTTTAAGCCCACATTCCAGTTAAATGTATATATATATATATATATGTATATATATACATATATATATATACTGTCCATTTTAAAATGACATTGACATTTGACATTGAAATATCTAACCACTGACTTCACTTTTTTAATTCACTTATTAAATATGTTTTGTTAATTACGGTAGGAGATATTTCTTTTTAAATTAAGTCAATAGCCACAACTTTATTAAAATAAAGATGTGCTCAGGTCTGAGATGGTTCTCAGTATTTATGCTGCATTTCTAAGGTCTAAGGTGCAATTCATAGTACTGGAAGAACCAAACAACCTTAAACGAACAAACAAAAAACCAAAAAATCAAGTAAAACAAGTATGTGTCCGTTGGTAACTATCTGAAGACATTGCTAAGGAAAATTAGTCATGGTATGACATTTATACTTAGCTATGATTGCTGTGCTTTGCATACAGTATTTGCTCTCTAAACTCATGTTTGAATACTGGTTTTGCAGGCAACCACTCTGTCTTGAAAGCATCTGGAGCCTTTCAGCAGTGGAGTCTCACCATAGGAAATGTGACACTGGAGGCAGGTTCTATATTCTAGCCCCCACTTACTTTCTCTCTGATTCATATGCATGTACAAAAAGTGATCCCTCAGCTTCCCGACAGCAGGTTGGTCCCATGCTCTTGTTATTCCTTCTCCACCACTGAGGACTTCCTCTCTTTCACACCTTTACACCCAAACAAATACTTTCTTCTCCAACTTGCTTTTTGGTCCTGGTATTTCATCACTGCAACAGAGAAATACACAATGATGTAATATAAGTTTAAAGTCAAAAACTTATACGTAATGACAGTTCTGGAACTAAAATTTTTTTACAGATTTACTCCTACGTTTCAAAATGAATTTGCTTTAATGTATGTTCACTAATTTGATTAGAAAATCTTACAATATCTTGAGAAATGTACTGATGAGATTTAGAGAGTGATTTTTATTCTCAAAAGACATACCAATTATTTGGGAAAGATATCCTCTGGCGAAACAAATATATTTGCCTTCCAAAATACCGACCATATTTATTCTGTAAAAGCAAAGAGTGTCCCAACTGAAAAAGTGAAAAAAATTATAAAATTATTTTATACTTTTATATAATAATTATATTATATAATTTTATAATTTGATGCCCACATTTCTCTAATATTGGGATAATTTATTTTCATTTATGATGCTCTAAACATCAGGAAATGTGATCTTTAGGCACTTTAATTCACAGCATGATACTACCATGAGTCAAAAGGGCCATTTGGAATATTGAGAAAGCTGCTTTAACTTACAACTATATCCAGCAAATCAGGACATACAGATACACTAGGTTACTGGAACACTAGACTCATAGTCATTTTATCTTTATTTTCAATCAGTGACAGAATATTAATATCCCTTTGATATGCTTTTTTCTGCCTTTTATCAGTTTCATAGGCACAGACAACAAACATATAGTATTCATTATCTTTTATCTTGGCAGATAATAGCATTGGACTGGGTGGCATGGGACTGGGACAGAATTGTATAGCTTTTGAATTTTATAACAAGAAATAACTGTAATGTAGGTAGCATACTAGTATTAACTCAAAAATAGTTTCTTCTGTTTGTTTTTTTATATTGTCTCAGCTCTTTGGTTACTTTTCTAAGACGTTTGTTGACAATTGCATTTATCTCTATACCCATTAAACAAAAACCCTCTGGCCATGTTTAGCTGGCAGTTTTGCATTCTTTGGTTGGAAGGTTGAATCAAATCGTACCCGAGCAGACATTTTGATGTAACCTCAGTCACAATTCATACATTCTTTCATCTTCAGTACAGTTCTCTTTTGATTAACTGCTTAGACACAGATAAATAGTCTTGCTGTAGTTAAGGAAGAGTGCTGAAATTCCCATATGTGGTACATTTGTATTTTTTAAATGCAGAGATTATTCCATTTATGGAGGTAATCTTAGAGTGTAGAAGTCCACCTTGGGTATGACCCTGTCTGCCTATTTCTATCATAGGACAAACACTTTTCTTCTGCCTCCTGACTTCCAATGCCCTTTGACACTGTCACTTAGCTTCTTATTTCTATGATCACTTCTTTCTTCAGTCCAGAAAAAGAAAAGAAACGGAAAGAAATGAAATGAAAAGATCCCCCTGAATCCTTGTCTGGCCTTGGCACATGAGCAGAGAGATGCCATCTATAGCATTCCTTTCTTGATTTCTCCAACCAGCCTTGTGAATTAAGATTTCTAAGAGAGGAAAGCGATCTGAAGGCCCTATACTTTTATAGTTACACATGAATCAAATTCTTTTGAGCCTACATCACTTTGGTTTATGGACTTCCTAGTTCAAAAGTTAACGTGTGTGTGTGTGTGTGTGTGTGTGTGTGTGTTTGTCATAATCTGATAGAAAAATGTAGGCTGAAACCTTCATAATAAATTCTCATTTATACATTATACATCCACTTAAAGAATGTTCTTCATTTTTCTAGGAAATGTAACAGGTTTTGAATAAGGTTCTTGATGAGGTTTGCTAATTTTCATATTTACTGCCTGAGTTTATTTGGAAACCATTCATTGGGAAGGGGATATTGTTAATGTCTGCTATCATCTGCTTCTGACTTTTATTTGGAATTCTAAAAAATGCATTTATATTTTATGCACTGCCTTGTCTCTTATAGAACACAAGAAAACTCTAATACCTGTTAACCTTAATGTCTGTACAAATCATTGGGAAAATAGGCTTGCAGCAAAGGATGCTGAGACTGTCCTTTGTACCTCCATTCCCCACTGCTATGCAAAATATTTAGCAGCGTGAAAACAGCTTAATAGTCATAGAGTCACTGGTTCCATCATTTCAACCCCCGGGTGCATCCAACCTAAGTATGTTTGTATAATCCTTATTTTATAGGCGTCTTAGGAAGAAAGAGAAATCAGAATGCATGCCCAACATAATGCTGTCAATATTTATGACACCATGTAAATCTAATCCATGTTGCTGAGCCAGAGAGAAAAAAAAAAAAACAGCTCAGCTTCTTAAAGACCAATAGCTTACAAATAATAAAGTTTGCTTTGGATGATTAATAGTAAGAATTCTGCTTACACATCTCTACCCTGATCTTTTAAATCATATCACATCTTCTTTTCACTTAGTAAGAATATAGATGATTTGTATACCTTTCTCTGATTTATGGCGTTGAAGTAGAGCTCTTGAAAAGCTTATGTTAAAATGAAAATCAATACTGCTGATATGAAAAGGGCCCTGTAAGGTGCACTTTTTTCTCTAGACTCGATGCTTTCCAGAACACAATTTCCTATTATACAATTACCAAATGTTATTTGATTATTACCTTTAATAATGTGAGCACGTAAGATTTCTTTATCTTAACTTAATAAATAACATTCAATGTTTTTATTTCAGTTATTAGCAATTACTAATAATTTTCCTCCTATACATTACCACAAAGTCCTTATCTTAAACAATTAAAAAGAAACTTCATATTTTCAAGTTTATTCATCTCAAAAATAGGCAAAAGTACACATTCACCAGCATCTAACTTGTCCCAGCATTGAC
This sequence comes from Microtus ochrogaster, assembly GCF_000317375.1. Taxonomy (NCBI): domain Eukaryota; kingdom Metazoa; phylum Chordata; class Mammalia; order Rodentia; family Cricetidae; genus Microtus; species Microtus ochrogaster. The sequence goes on from NW_004949104.1 coordinate 4,652,137, forward strand.
TCTATTGGAATTGCTTTCAGAGCATGTGTCTTATACAAAGAAACAGTATTGATTACTGATCCTTCCCTAGAGTATCATCTCTGTGCTGCTCTCTCTCTCTCTCTCTCTCTCTCTCTCTCTCTCTCTCTCTCTCTCTCTCTCT